>NW_019174302.1:0-39572 GCF_002260705.1 Seriola dumerili | reverse complement strand
ATTATCATTAATTATGGAGGATTTAACTTTAGCTAAAATCCATGAGATCAGTGTTTTCCAGTCAAATGGAAGGCCATGAAAATGCTGCTTCACATGAATTGTGCATGTGCCGTATATTTGTATTTGTGCAGTTTGTAATTGCCCTGTCAGTAACAACGTGCTGAAGGGCTTCGGAGTGTAATGTGAGGGCCCGTAGCTTACTGGTTGTTCTCCCGCAGCGGTCTTTGGGTCTAGTGGCTGCCGGCTGCAGCGTGGCAGACAGACGGCTCGGGCCTGATGAGTTGACAGGTTCTCTGAGAGGCCACGCCAGTGTCACAATCGAGAGAGCCCTAAGGGGAGTCAGTCATACAGGCTGACATGTATTCTGGGCCTGGGAACATGAACCAGAGATGAATAAGCTCTGACAGAAAACACAGCCGGTCAAATTTCCAAGAATGTAATTTTCTTTTTCTGAATGTATAATAGTAATGAATAAATGATGACGGGTATGACTAATATTTATTTAATCCAACTTTATTCAGTTCCATTTGACTTGACACAAATGTGCACTGAATTTAAAAGTCTTTGTGTCACACCAAGACTGTTCTCCCTTTGAAAAATAACCTTAAAGGTTGAAAGCAGCTTATTTCAACCCATAATTACGTTTTATTGTTGCATGACCTTTCCTTAAACATAACTCTGTAGGTTTTTGTGCCTAAACATAACCAAAAAAACCTGCTCCATAAGCTTAACTGTGTGTTTGTTAGTGTAACCATGACGACAAAGGTCTGGTGTGCCTGCTGCCATAGGGATGCTATTTCAGTAAACAACTGACAAAAGACAATACAAAACCAGGCAACATAGTGCTGCAATACAATTTAACAATGTAAAAACAAAAAACTGTTAAAACCCCAAAATGATAATAATTATTATTATTATTAGTGCCCAAGATGTATAAATTTAAAAGCAATAGTTTGACATTTTTGTAAATAAGCTTATTTGCTTTTTGGCCAAGAGTTACATAAGAAGCTTGACACCACTCTCGTGTCTGTACTGTAAATATGAAGCTACAGCCAGGAAATGGTTAGCTTAGCTTAGCATAAAGACTGGAAGCAGGGGGAAACTGTTAGCCTGGTTCTGTCCAAATGTAACAAAATCTGCCTCTCAGGACTCTAAACTAAGACCAGGACTTTTCTATTCTTTCAAACAGATATAACATGTAAATCAGTGAGCTTTAGAGACTAGCAGGCTAACTCTTCCCGCTGCTGTCTCCTGGCTCTAGCTACATACTTTAACCTGCAATAACTGATCTTTTGGCCAGTTGGGGGCAGCAGAAACAAGCTGTGAACACTACACTGACATCTCTTGACCTCATTAACAATGAGAACAACTGGCTGCTGAGATGACGCATTTTATCACCTTTTGCAAGGCAATGCAGCCAGAGAGCATGAAGTCTAAAGCAGTGCTGTGGAGATTGAGGGGGGTCACCATGACTTTTGTCAGACTGCTGCACAGAGCAGAGATGTTTCAGGCCCTGAGCGGTCGTCAGTGAAGCTGCTGACTCTTGTGTGTGGCCCTGTGCCATGGTCCTGGAAGAGCTCCAGAAATACGTCAAGGACATCAGTTGTAATTAAAAGGAACTCTGTTGGTTTACAAGCCTGACTGACAGCTTACAGACTTATATCACCATTATATGCCATAGCTTCTTTTTTTTTTTTTAATGCAGTCATTTTTGTTTGGACTTTTTCTTCTTTTCATTCACA
Organism: Seriola dumerili; assembly: GCF_002260705.1. Taxonomy (NCBI): domain Eukaryota; kingdom Metazoa; phylum Chordata; class Actinopteri; order Carangiformes; family Carangidae; genus Seriola; species Seriola dumerili. The sequence goes on along the minus strand of NW_019174302.1, from coordinate 37,830 downwards.
CTGGGTTATTGATGGGCTTGTTAAAAGTTTTTCTCTGTATATTTCAAAATAAGACTTGGCACACGTAGGTCAGGCAAACTGCAAGTTTAGTTGTTTTGTCTGCAAATGGGCTGGACCCACTTTTCATTAACATTGTAGGAGATTTCTCACTACTTCTAAAAAGAGTCATGCAGTTTATTATCTACACCTTGCTACTTAGCCATTAGCAAAATGTCAGCAATTTGCAAGGCTTTACTTTGGAAAGGTGGCACTAGTGTGAGGACAACTAGTGTCGGAGTATTTCAAGTTTTATTTTTTTATGACTGACAGTCAAATTAGAAAATAAAATCTGTAGCTCCATGCATTCAAATATAGGAGCCCTGCAGTAAAGCTAACCTTGGTGAAGCTCGTCATACTCAGTTTTTGTTGACAGTGTCAAAGAAGCCCTGATTCCACTATAGCTTGTGCCGATTATGAATTGCATCACAAAATAAAGCATTCACTCTTTATAGGATATAATGCAAATATTCTTATAGGGTGATTTTTTTTTCATATTACAATAGACTGAAATCATCAGATATTTTTCAGCCTGAAAAAAACTCAATGACATTTCACATTTTGTTCTCAATGAATCATTTTGTTTTGTCATTCCCCTCTTATTGATGCATTTCACTTCACTAGCAGACTTCAGCTCGTATCAGCTTCAGTGGGAAGTTTGGCTCTCTCTGAGCTGAAATGTTCTTTTTGAAGTTCTTCTCAGTGTGCCAAGAAATGCTGCAGTCAAGTGTTTGTGACAGACAGCTTTTAATCAAGCTAAATGTGCTTTTCTCTCTCTGTCCCCACAGGCTGATGGTCTCCTCTACTGAGCTCTGACACGACTGAGGATCTCTGCGGTTTGAGATCAACTGTCTCCATTTCAAGACTGTCTGGCTTCTCCACATCCAATGGAATCAGACATCATTACTTAATCATTAGTGTCCTGGCAGCTGAGTGGCTTTTCTGCACTGACAAACTGCCTTAAGTCTTGCTCTGTCTGGGGATAGAAGATCAGAAAGAAAGAAAAAACAGGTAGCTTATACTTGCTGCACCTGGCGGACCTAATAAAAGCTCTATAGAGTTGAAGCAAAAGTATTTTAGTGCCAGTTATCCCCGTGCCAAGATGGATGAAACGCACAACAACAGGACTTCCTTGGTCAAAGGTGCCAAGGACATCGCTAAAGAAGCCAAGAGGCACGCTGCCAAAAACTTCAGCAAAGCTGTTGATCGGGCCTCAGATGAATACTCCACTCATCGCAGCTACAACCGCTTCCAGAACGAGGACGAAGAAGAGAACAACTACAACGCTTACACTCAGCAAGACGGCCACTACGCCGACAACGCAGCCAATGATGAGGACGGGGCCTCCAGCGACGCCACGGAGGGCCACGACGATGAAGACGAGATCTACGAGGGGGAGTACCAAGGCGTGCCCGCCTACAATGATGGGAAGCTGCGGGACGGTCAGGTGGCTCTGGGCCAGCCGGTTTCTGACAGCGCCAAGAGCCGCAAGGAGCTGGAAAATGAGAGACAGGCGGACGAGGAGGAGCTGGCCCAGCAGTACGAGCTCATCATGCAGGAGTGTGGCCACGGGAGATTCCAGTGGCAGCTGTTCTTTGTACTCGGGCTTGCGCTCATGTCAGACGGCGTGGAGGTGTTCGTGGTGGGCTTTGTCCTGCCCAGTGCTGAGACAGACATGTGCGTCCCCAACTCTGGAGCCGGATGGCTGGGTAAGGATCTGCAATACAGTGGATTAAGTTATTAAGTATCCACACTTTGCCGAGTTGTTTGTTCTTCTTACACAGATACATTACAAACACTTCTATGTCTCACCTGTTTGGACTTATGCCAGGAACACACAGTGTGCGTGGTGGCTGCGTCACTGCTACTGCCAGCTCTATAATTCAGCATAGTTTGCCTTGGATAATGGTCATCAGCAGGCTACTCAAATGTTGGATTTCTTTTTATTATAAGTTAATTATTGATTTATTTTTGACAGAAAATGTCACTAAAGTACTAATGTCTCCACATGCAGCTGCTAAAATGGTTAAAGGATGTAATATTTGTCTGTTCCAACCTGTTTAATGGGCACTGAAATGAAAACCAATATGTGACGCAGCCGCCACGCACATGCCACCCTGCCAGTGCGTTCTGGCCTCTTACTGAGGGAATGACATATGTGGAGATGGGATAAAACACAAAAGCCTAAAGAGCAACTTAACACCCTTTGAAAATCTTATTAATTAAATTTGCTGATCTGTAGTTGAACTTGTCACCTTGCTGCAGTGATGTAAGAGCGCACTCCAGGGTGCACCAGTACACCATGACATCACTGTTGGGTGTGGCTACAGGTGAAGCAGATTAGCAGAATTTTTTAACATCAAACTCTTGATAGCTGAGGATTTTTTTTTCCAAACTTCTGAAATCTGAAGTCTGAAATATTTAATATTATAGAAAAATGTATATCACTTGAAACCACACTTTTGGGACTTTATAAGAGAGATGCTGGTTTAAAACATCAAAGTCCTCTTACAGGTCTTGGGAAGTACTACTGTATATGTGAAAATTGTATAACCTTTTGATTCAAGTAATGTTATTTGAAGCAAAATCAATTAGGTCTTTAGAGTAGAAGTTAGAATATGAAAAAATAATCAGAGGGTGTGTAGTTAGAAAGAAGTGAAGCTTACCGGACCTGTGTAGTCTGCCAATCATCTTTGCTTGCGGCTACATTAGCACTAGCATAACACAGCCCTGTCTATGACCGTACTGTTGGTGGTCAGGTTGCATTGTGGGAAATGTAAAAACCAGGCTTTGACATGGAGAATATGTCGATAAAAAAAAAAAGAAAAAAAGGTTAATATCTCTGGTTCTCTGAATTTTGACACCTTTTCTTTTAAACCGTTCATTGTGACTCCAACAATGTTACAGACGTGCAACGCTACATCAGCTGAGCGAGCCTCAAATTCACAGGAAAACACTCAACTTAATTGAATGACACTATTTGAAGTGACAACCAAACACACCGTGATGGAAGACAGTAGTGTCTGCGCTCAGAGACGGAAAGAGGAAGCAGCTTTTCAGAGTTTATATATTGATTACAATGAGTGGAAGCTTGAAGCACTTCACTTCACCAGACGTGTTGTTTGCGAGTCTGCGTGCAAACTATCTGAGGTTTGGATTCATTGCCAAGAATAGTGTGACTGTCACACAGTAGAGATCCTGAATATCTAATGGGAGAAGTGACAGCGAGAAATCCTGACTGTGGAGAGGTGCAGTGTGACAGCACAAATTCTTCTGGCACCGTTTGCAGAAGCCATGAATTCAGCTGGAACGACTCTGTAGGCACGGAAAATGTTTTCTGATTGGTGCAGATACACGGAAGTAAAAATACATGACATGTACAGACTGGTGTTACTATTTGGGTGTTGATGGAATTAGTGTCCCCGCTAACAACCTGCTAATGACCCGTGTTGTTCATAACACGCAGGGCTGTGCATGGAGAGCAGCGGTGGGTGACACTTTCAGCACTAATCTCATTGCTTTAGGAGCTGCGAGCAGGTTGTCATGGCACCAGGTATTTGGATACATGAGTAGGAGGTGTGTTAAGCACGATGGATCTCTCCCACACGAGGAGGGGAAAGTTGTGTTTGTCTGCCGCTAATGTGTCGGCATGTTTGTGAATGTGTGCTGTGTTCGATTCGGCTTCATTATTTGCTCTCGCTAATATCAAAAAAAAAAAAAAAAAAATGGCTGCAGAGCGCTTGCCGTTCTCTCAGCGTTGAAGTCACAATGTGACTGTGTGGTTTCATAAGCAGAAAAGTGAATGCTAACCTTATTTTGTTTGGGTTGCTCTTTTATTCACACAGATTATTCTGACTCATCTCTCAGAGGGAGACAGGAGGGAGAGAATAGAAAGAATGAGTCATTTTACCAACTCACTCGCTCACTGCATAAATAAAGGATGTGTGTGTGTGTGTGTGTGTGTTCACTTGTGGATGTACTTGGAAGAATAAACCTTACACAATGGAGCTGATTGGTGTTTTACCACAGTTTCTCTGTGAAGGTCACAGACTCTTTAAGTGGACAAGGAAAGGAGAGACTGAAGAGACATAAAATGAAATAAAACAGAGATCATCCTGTGCAGTCAATTCTGGTTACAGCTCAATCTTTAGCCAGAGTTGCAAATAATTTGAGCATTAATAGGTTTATTAGCATCATTTCAATGAACATAAATCATTCACATTCTCATTGCAAGTAACTGAAGTACTGCACATGCACTGAAAATGTATTAGTTGTATAGAAATAGTAGTTTTTCGTGAGACTGGGTTGTTGCAGCTGCTCTGAACGGCCACACTGGACACGTCTGTCATTTCAGAGAGGGGTAGAGATGCAATAACCTTTCAAAGAGGGATAATCCTGCACACTGTTGGACCGTCTCTCCTCTGAAGGGATTCATTGGTGCTGCATTTGTTTATGCACCTAAAAAGTGGAGGAAGTAGTTTTGTGAATAATGAGAAAAAGAGAATACTTGTTCCTCTCTCCTCTACAGTATCATCGCTTGTCAGATTTTTAATTTGGGAAAGTTACAAAAACCTGCTGAGCGCAACCTTGCTTTTGATCTCAGATGCTGTTGGACCGTCTGACAAGCTCTTTGACGGTTTTTAGTCTGAAAATGTTTTGAAGAGACGGTGGAGATTTCATAACGCGTCAACAATAATCCCCAACATCCCCATTAATAATTTCAATTCATATGGACATATTCAAGAAAAATGCAAACTGGAAATGGAAATTTACCTCCCGAACATCTTCATTTATCACCAGTACCAGAGACTTTGATGTTTTCTTTATTATCACCATATTATCTCCTAATTGTGACTAATCGCCTGTTCTTAAGCAGCATTTTAATTCAGCGTAAATTAAGCAAACTTAATAACTACCTAATGTGATTCACTGGTTAATTAAGCATTGCTTTAATAAAAAGTGTTACCTACACAACAGCACATGCAATACGTGACAAATATTAAAAGACACACCAATCTTCAAAGGTGAATAGGAGCCACTACTTAAAAACACAGGGTCTTTTGCATATCATGGCTTTCCCTTTTTAATATCATATAAAAGGTGAGATGTCGTCCAGATACGGGATGTTCCTTTTTTTTTTCTTCTTTCTTGTCTGTCCTCTCTTGTTGCCCTCCTGCTGTAATCCCTCTCTTACACTCTCTCTATGTCTCACAGCCATGCAGCCGATCTGAAGATACGGGCTGGAGTTAATCTCTGCAGCATTGTGCTTCACTGCAGTTTAGCCATGGTAGACTGGCTCACGTACCTCCCCAGAGAAAGAGAGGGAGAGCGCCGCTTTCATACACTTCCTATCACATTGCCCCCCCCACCTCCCCTCTCTCTTCCACCACATACTGTTTTAATTTGTCTGCAGTTGGCATTTTGTTGGGTGTTTGGTACAATGCGTGTGTGCCCTGCTGCAGGTGCTGCACAGAGTCAGGACCTGAAAGGAGCACGTCTGCGTCAGGGTCAGTGCGGGTGAGCTTTGTGTAACTGATGTTGCGGTTACTTTGAGTGCGCGATCGCAAAACGCCATCGACAGCCGAAGTGAACCAACACAATGCCAGTGATGAATAGGCTCTGCTGCAGCCCGAGGTTAGTTAATTAAACAATGCAGGGACAACAACATTTGCTAGGATCTCTTCATTCCCCCGTCTCTCTCGCTTTCTTCTTCACAACAAAGCACCACCACAGGATCTATTCACCTATTCACCGTCCAGACGAAGAGCTTTGCAATTCAATGTGGCTTCACCGTAAAAAAAAAAAAAAAAAAACCCTACGATTGAGTCGTTGTGTGTGTCTCTTGTGGCGTCGAGTATTGATTTGAGTGGACGACATGAAGAAAGAGCAGGAGTCATGTGTGAAGGCAACGTGTGAACGCTGCGACTTGTTTCCACAGTGAAGATGTTGAGCAATCAGAAAAGACTTAGAAATCAACCCCTGCATGAAAGAATTTCTAATATAATAAATCCATCACGTGAGAATGGATGGATGATGTCATCCTCTTCGCCAAATTCAACAAAAATATGTATTTTTTTTCTTTTGATTCTGAACAGATGAAAATGATCCTGATCTGCTGACCGGAGTGAACGACTCATCATTTCTGCCTCTTTGACTTGAATAGTTTCAAATGTTTTACAACAATAATTAGAGGCTGCACAATTAATGGAAGTTATAATTGAAATGGCAGTCTGGCTGAGTGCAATATATAAAAGGTAAAGATAAAAGTAAAATGTGTCACAACATTATCATGCATTGTTAGCAAGTGCTGTGGTGCTACAGAGACGCTCCGAGCTGACAGACGTGGAGGAACACGTGGGTAAAATCCCTACAACAAAAATCACATCATCATTTTTAAATTTTTCTTCTTAAATTAAATGAAATAACAAAATAAAAAAAAACTACCATTCCAACTGAAATTGCAATCGCAAATCTCAAAATGCCGTTCACAGTTAGATGAACTTAATTTAACTCAGACAGAAGTGCTGAGTGTTTCTGAGTGAACGGCACCGTTGCGAAAACAAATCAGCAGGTGTTGATGTAATTAATATCTGAGGGATATGCTTTGTTTCCAGGGGTCTGCTCTTCCTTCCTTCCCTCCTTCCCTCCCTCCCTCCCTCCCTCCCTCCTTGCCTCCCACTCCTCTGCTTTCGCTCCCTGCTGAAGCCCACCTGTCAATCAACGCACGCTCCTCTGGGAATCCCCTCATCTGTTGAAATCCTGAAGCTCTCACTTAATGTCCTGAATGTTCCCACTGAGGAAATTAGAGCTGGATTCTCCCGACTGCTGTCTGTCTGCCTGCGCTCTCCTCTCATCCATGCCAGGACACGGCATGGTGGGGGTGAGGAGGGGGAAAAAAAAAGAAAAGCAGAGCAGAAAGTTGTCAGGAGAGAATTACACTTACACATAAGAGCTAATTACTTCTGGAGACAACTTAAGCGTTAGCTGAAATAATCCCTGCAGATGCAGAGGGAAGCTGCACAGTGTACCGTTAAAGAGAGCGTAGACACTGTCTGCTGGGAACGTCTGCTTCAAGAGAAAGATTAGCACCACAGTTCAGGTGGGCTCAGCACAACTTTACTGAGACTGACTGTGTCACGGCATCAAACCACAGAGTTCCTGCTGGATTTTATACACATTTAAAGGACTGATTCACTCAAATTGTATATCTATATTTATATCTAGACATCTAAAGTCACTTAGCAGTTTTCTTTTTGAACTACTTTCTACTGAAGAAATGGAGACACATCTCAAAACCTTCCCTCCACAGTCAAAGTTTTCACGTATCCTGTGAAACATCTGAAGATGTTAACAGCTGTGCCGTGGCTGAACGTAGACACTGACGGAGAACTGCTGTCAGTACGCCACGTCCTTCAGTCTGAGCTTTTAACCAAAGATGCAATTATCATATTCTTGTGGAGTAATTACATCTTCTTGTCGCATTGTTAAAAGACTCAGGCTGTGTTCAGATTGTTCACTCACCCACTATATAGTTTTTTAGACTCGCTAGTGGATAAGTGCAGTCGACGCATTTCGGACGCTACTTAGATTTTAAATAGCTACATAATTATGTGCCGGATATTCGTAATTATGTATTATGTAGCAGGATGTCGTATGTAGCAATACGGAGGAGAGATGTCCAGGTGCTCTCACTGGGGGATAAAATCACATCAGCTAGCAGCTAACGTTAGCACCGAGCCTGTTAGCGAGATTATTGCTTCTTCTGCAGCAAGTTCACGAGACAGGCTGCAATGCATGATGGTCTAGCTTGATGGGTTTAGTATAAATCTTCTGTACTCTACATTTTTGTGTGCTAGGTGAAAATAGGAAAGTAGGACTGCAATATGGCTGATTCACTATATAGTGAGCGAGTAGATATTTCAAACACGGCCTTGTTTCAGTGCAGTTTCTTAATGTGAAGGACTTTTAATACTTTTTATGTCATTAATCTTTCATTAAAAATAATATAATACAGAATCACATCCTATACCACGATGTAGACTCAGCTTAGGTTTGGTTGTTGGCTGATGTTACTCACTTTGTGTTGATAGCAGGATAGAAACCAGACACCAGATATTCAGTTGTTAGTGTGGTTCCCTTCACGAGGCCAAACACTTGCTCCACTGCTTTTAATTGACCCTTGCTTATAAAAATAAAAACCCTGCTTTTCCTAAGGCGAGTGGAGGTTATAACATCTGACCCGAGTTTGAACCCTGCAGCAAAGCATAAATCCAGTCCCTGAAAGATTCATACTGCATCTCAAACACACCCCCCCCCCCTCCAACACCACCATCACCCTCCCCCTTTATTACAGATACAAGAAACCCAGCGTGAGGGGAGCCATAAAACAAATGAGCTGATGTTCCCAGATAGCATCTTCTTCGGTACACGCGTTCACACTCATTGTTTGTGTGTAGCAACACCAATCAGAAGATGTCAGCGGCAGTTTTGTGCAGAACGCAGCAGTTTTGATATTCACTTTGATATTTGTAAGCTAGCGGCGGTGGTAGCTCGCTCTTTCCGTCCCGCTGCCTACAGGAGAGCCTCCTCTGCAGTGGCGGTGCATAGATAGATCCAGTGGCTGTCACCTGTAATGAATCACTAGCTCTCAGCATCATGTCTGCGCAGCTTGATAAGACCCTCTACTTTCAGTGTATCTGCCCCATCACCTCAAACAGAGCGAGGGAGGAAGACAAAAAAAAAAAAGAAAAAGAGAAAGGAGGAGAAGGCTTCCTTTTCTCTGGCCGCTGCCTCGTCAAACAATCACATCTCCCCCTCCACACACATTAGCATTTTTATTAGCACATAGAGAGTAAAGTGGATTATTTACTGGCCTGACAACCCCCCCAACCGCCTTCTCCACCAGCCTTCTCCACCGCCCCCTTTTCCTTTATGCCGCATATTCCCGGGGGACAGGAAGAGAAATGACCCCGGACTTCCTGCGCACAAGCAGCAGCAAGAGACGAACGCCTGGACTGTAAAAAACAAAGCCGGGCTGCGAGGTCAGCTGCTGCTCTGCCCCCCCCCCCACCCCCCACCCCACAGTCACTTTACAGAATATCAGTTAGCAGACAGAGTCGTTTCACTCAGACACAATTAAAGCTGAGTTGAATCTCGATTATCCCACATGAGATATTTACTTTAAAGGCATCACATTACGATATTAGATACCAGTCGCAAATGCAAACATCTCCAAAGCAAAATAAACCCTCCACTGAAGCACATGAAGAGAGAACTCAGTTTTATCGTGTAACGCGGCACCAAACTGTTTGTGTTATCAGATGCTGATCCTGCCGCCGTGAGTTCATCTGAGTTCATGCAAACTCAGACATATCGACTTCCATAATTACAGGCAGGAAATGGAAAACTCTACCTCCCGGTCGAGTAGATCCGCAGCGCTGTGGCCTCACGGTCTTGCATCTCGTAGCCGCTCCAAGCCAAACTCAACTAATCGATCCCAACTCTGCTATTTATAGAGACTTACATTTTATGTGACCTCTCAGTGTTCTGTCGATAGCCGGGAAATAACAGAACCAATTTCAGTCTGAGCTCTGTTACTCTACTGATGCACTTGGAAAGCACCACTTAATGCTTCAGGTGATGGTTAGCAGGTGTGTGTATTTGTGTGCAGCTGTGTGTGTGTGTGTGTGTGTGTGTGTGTGTGTGTCTAATACCAATGCAATAATAGACCACTGGTATCTGCAGTGGCACCAGTTGTGAGAGCAATCAAAACAAATGCTAAAATCACATAGTTTGTCCACCAAAGAGCACCGTAAACCGTAACTGTCTCGCTCATCAAAATTCATTAATAATCTAGTTTGATTTATTAATAATCTTTGTCAAAGATATCATCTGTTTATGTTAAAAGACAAAACAAATATCGGCTGATACATTATCAGGTTTTTTGAAGCCTCAGATATCAGTGTTGGTTCTGGTTCTGGGACTGTGAATGTGAATGTGCAGTCAGTCAGATCTGGTTCTGGTCTGGTTCTCTGACTGCAAACTGTGTCTCCTTCTTTCCAAAGTTTAATGTTTTCTTTTATCCACTCAGCAGTTTCACTTACAAACATTTGACTCCAGATGGTTGTGATCATTTACATCTTTTTCCTCCCCTCTGTCTCCCCCTCCCTCCCTCCCTCCCTCCCTCCCTCCAGGTAGCATAGTGTATCTGGGGATGATGTTTGGAGCCTTTTTCTGGGGCGGCCTGTCAGACAAGCTGGGCCGTAAACAGTGCCTGCTGATATCCATGTCTGTCAACGGCTTCTTCGCCTTCCTCTCCTCCTTCGTTCAAGGCTACAGCATGTTCCTCCTCTGCCGCATGGTGTCTGGCTTTGGGTGAGTCCTCTTAACGCTTCTCCTTTGTCTCTCATCTCCTGTCTCTTCCCTGGATCACCCCGTCCTCCCCTGTGTGTTTGAGGCGACTGTAGCGTCTCCGAGGACTTTTCCTCCGTCTCTCCAGCCCGATCTGTCCTCCCACCGGTTCCTCTGCCGTCTCCCCTCCTCCTCCAAAGTCAAAGCACATGACAGGAGGTTATTCTAACTGCCTGGCACCAGCCCATCCTCATCCCCCTGAGTGTGTGTGTGTGTGTGTGTGTGTGTGTGTGTGTGTGTGTGTGTGTGTGTGTGTGTGTGTGTGGGAGATGGAAGGAACAAAGCAGAACAGGAACTTGCAGGAATGAGCCGAGCGCGCTAAATGAACATCTGGCGGTGAGCGCTGGTGTGGTCTGCTTGGCTGCCCACGTCCTCGATGAATGACACGCCCCTCCCGTCAGATCAGTGATCTGACATCCCTGTTCACACAGTACATGTCTCATAGAGGTCAGCTAAAGTTCAAAGGTCAGGCTACTGAGGGAAATGGAAAGTAAATGCTATGAAACAAGCATCATTATGAGACACAGTTCTTAAATTTGACCAGTGATGATGAGTTGAGCTGATGCAGGTCGATGATGAGCCTCAGTTACAGTAAGGTGTTTTACCTGTACTGGGTAGAGCTGTCAAAACCAGGAAGTGTTACTGCTCTTCTATTTTCAGACATATAAAATCATTTGTGTAAAGTGTACATACCTCGATATCACCCTTTAGAGGCCACCAGTCCAGCCTGTTCCCAGTTTAATCATCACCAGATTTACATTCGCTTCTGTTTAATTACAGTTGTATAAGCAACTATAAGGAGAAGAAAAAAAAAACTGCCACTTCCTTAATGGCTTTGCTTTAAATTTTTAATCAGTAGCTTTAGCTTTTATTTCATCTATTAATTCTCAGGTTTATAGTAGAGGTTGAAACACATTCATTCTTTAGCTTTAATACCTTTGAGAATCTGTACGATTGTTGTGGAAATGTGCCCGAGCGAACGGATCTATAGTGTTTGGAGCTGTGGTTGTATTGGTGACGGTGTAACGGATCTCTAAGGGGAATGCTGGGACTTCTATTTCTTTTCTTTCTTTTTTTTTGTTCTTTTTACACCCTCAGTCCGGGAGGAATACGATCCAGCCCCGAGAGTTGTTGTCAGATTGACTTAGATTCTCCTTGTTCTGTTAAGATTTTCCTTACCTCATTAACTCGGTGACCATCGTGATCATTAAGACCGTGATCTTAATGCCTTAAGAAGATAAATATGTGGGAATAACACATCATAAATCCATTACTGGATACATATATTTTATCTATTGTATTTACATATATGTAACAAATATACTCAACTCACTATAATCCAAACATTTATTCAACAGCCTCTGGTTCTGTCCGGTAATGCAACAGTGAAGACGCCTCAGAGATTAAATTACACACTTGTAATATCCTGTGTGCTGCATTATGCTTCTTCTTTCATTTTCCTCGGTCAGTTGATGACAACATGGCTTCCTCCAACAAATCTGCAGCGGGCAGCGTCGCTGCTTCCTGATGGTTCAGGTTTTAAAACAGGCCTGAACAGTCGACCGCTCGACCCTGTTTCTGCCCTGATGGCGAAAAATTAGTCGAAATCTGACGTCCTCAAAGGCTCATTGCATAATCACAAGTTGCATGTTTGACTTTTTTACAGTATTTTAAGAGTTCATATCATTCACAGTTCAGTTGCTTCTATTATTTCAAACTCCAAACGCCCTGATGAATTTACGTAACCATGAATCTGTTTTGAATGTTGTTGTTTTTTTTTGTTTTTTTTGCATGTGTGACCGAGGCACACAGAGTTAATTACAGACTGTATTTGCAGGATTGGTGGAGCTGTGCCAATAGTATTCTCGTACTTTGCGGAGGTGTTGGCTCGAGAGAAGAGAGGAGAGCATCTGAGCTGGCTCTGCATGTTCTGGATGATCGGAGGGATTTATGCCTCAGCCATGGCCTGGGCCATCATCCCGCACTACGGTGAGTGACAGCTGTGACCTGATGCAGCAGTCATGATGTGAGCACCGAGCTGTGGACACTGCACCACAGAGTTTTGTCATAATAGGAACATAACAATTACAACAAATTATAATCGTTAAAAGAAAACTGCTGCGTTCATAATTTATTCTTTAAGGTGCTGGTGAGACATGAAGTCAGATCCAGGAAGTTGAGTTTGGGTTTATAGGCTCATCAGACACTAAAACCCTGCACAGCAAATTAACTCCAAGTACCATGAGACAAGATTTTACAATCAGGTAATCTACCAAGAATGTGTGCAACATGTATTTGATTGGCCAGCGTGCACTTCGCCGGATGATGTCACACTGCATTGCAGCAAAAGTTGAGTCAAGTTCAACCTTTTTGCCACAGGCCCGTTACAGTCGGTACCTTGGCTGTGTGACCTGATTGGCTCCATTTGAAATGCATTTTGTCGTGAGGGGCTCAAGTTGGTCTGAATCCGGCTTTAGAGACAAGACAAGAAATTTGAACCACTACTAGAGACCCAACCAGAGGATCTGAGGCAGTAAACATGTTGTAGGGAATTACCAGATCAGGAGTTGAAAAAACAGCAATCAAGTATCCAGTGCAGGGAAACAGAGACTGAAGTAATACGGTCACTCATCTCGGAGAGAAAGTTGAAGATGAAGTTTTCGTGCCGCGGCGTTTTCGACTCAGCCTGTCAAAACAGTTGTTCAGTGACTGCGGCTCTGGAGGAGAAAATAGCCGCGATGATGAAGGGCTGCATCGACTCGGGCTTCGAAGGACACACATTTATAATACAAAGCTGTAAGAAAACCGAGCGCACAGTCTCAAAGACTTGGGTGTCCACAATGCAGCTATTGAGTTGCATTATGGAGAATTTAAGATCCAGTGTTTTAGAGTTTGATCCATACTGGAGACTAAAAGCTACAGATACTGACTATTTGTTTATTCTGTATATTTTCAACTTATCGATCGCGTAATGAAAACTCACTGGAGTACAAAGCCTGGCAGCAGCATGTCGTATTAGCTGTAGCCTGCTGAGACCAGAATAAAGTGCATTACAATAATTTAGTGAGGATGGGAGATAAAAGCAAGGATGAAATTCTCCAGATGAGCGAATGAGTGAAAAGAACCTGATCCTGGTTTTATGCCTCAGCATAAAGAGAGTCAAAGATTACAGGCTTCAGACACCTGGACTGGACAGAGGGGGAGTCGTGACCTGGTCATTTAACTGTAGGACATCCAGCAGATAATGGAAGACGTAATACGTACTAATACAGTAATGTACTTTACGTAATGTGCGTTGCTCGAAGTGCAAGAAATGAAGGAAGAGACCTTCTTCTCTACACAGAGGACACAGATACAGATGGTGTGTAGAATTGGTGCAAATTAAAGATAAAGTGACTTAATGTGCATCTTTTCCAAACTGGAGAAGTTTCTCTCTGTCAGGAATCATTGGCGTCACTAGTTTAAACATTACAGCAAATAGAGATGCCAGTAAAGTTTGACTTTGCGGCACGGTTGTTGCTCTTGACGACGCTTCCCTGCTGTAGTGAAACACATACATCGCAACATGATTCATAAATCCCCCAGTCCCGGGGCTTAATTTAGAAATCAAGACCCTCCGGGGTAGCACGCAAACACACACACGCAAACACACACACACACACACACACACACACACACACACACACACAGAGACACACACAAAGCAGGTGGCGGTGTAGGTGGAGGCTCTGACAATAGCAGCAGCAGAAAAAGCAACAAAGCGTATGTCAGCCTGCACGGTGGATGCGCACATGAAAGCCTTTTACAGCAAATTGGTCCCAGAATCAGTAAAGTGAGAAACACAGAGGGAGGGGGGGGGGGGGGCATCAGGCTTGACACGACGAAGAAGGATGAAATGTTCAGTTTTTTATTTTTTGCAGCAACTTTTCCAAAACTGTACCGGAGCAGCGTGCTGTAGTCTTAAAAATATACATAATGTCTATAAACGGTATTTGTGTTAATTTCATGGGATTTTATGTGACCGTGTTGGAGGCAGTAAAAAAAAAAAAAAAAAAGTAAAAGCCCGGCTGATATTACAAATCTCATAAAACTGTAGCGAGGCCGAGCTGGAGGATAACAGAGAGGGGAGGAGGTGTGTGTCACAGGATAAGAACAAAATGAGCGAAATGAAATCAATCTGGCGAGTAGGGCTGTGGACGGGGAAAGAAGAGCAGAGAAAGAGATTAGGAGGACAAGGGGGGGGGGGGGGGGGGGGCGCTTGATTTATGTGGCCTGTGTCAGGGATAATCGAACGGTGGAGGGATACAGCAGAGGGCTGGAGGGAGGCGGAGAGAGAAAACAAAGAGAAAAGGCACAGAGTGAAACAGTATTAAAAGAAAGGAGGAGAGAAGGGATGAGCAAAGAGGAAAAGGACAAAGTCTCTGACGGGAGCAGTTCTCCTCCGAGTGTGTGTGTGTGGCTCTGTAATGCACAGGCGCCGGGTTGATTAAGTACCTCCACCGAGTGGCGTTCTTATCTGGAATAAAGTCACAAGACCGATGAAAACTTCTCCACAACATGTAAAGAAAACTTATCTGAACTTCTTCGGTCTTGGCTGCGAATCGAGACCCTTAAAGAGAACATCACATGCTGCGCAGGGAATAATCTGATGCAGCTGCACAAAGTGGGATTATGTTGTTTACAATCCCCTCGTCCCTCATGTTTAGGAAGGTAATTGTGGGGATGGCAAACTATGAGAACGACTACCATAGAGAGGTAATGGCAGAATCAAAATGCTGACACTTCAAATCAAAACCAGGGTTTGATTTTATCTTTTAAGGAGCCGTTTGTAAGTTTTGCTCACAGATGGATGCACACGTTTGTATCTCTGTTAAAGATATAAGTTTCCATCTTCAGTCTGTGTGTCTGTCTTCACAAACTTTACTTGTGTGAGTGCGAGAGCGCCGACGGAGGCTCATAATTGAGGTCAATTGATTAGACGCCACTGTTTTAACTCATTTTCTTTCTCCGAGATGCAGCGGTGTGTGGGTAATAGGTTCCGCCGCAGTGCTCTTTGCATTGACTGGTGGACAAAGGTCAGATAACTCTTTGTGCGCGTGTGTGTGTGTCATTTTATCTTCTTTAAGAAGTCAAGAATGTGATGGAGAAAAAGAAGTGGGAAGTTCGACAAAAAGAAAATCCGCCTGCTGTGACTGGCTTTATACTGTGTGTGTGTGTGTGTGTGTGTGTGTGTGTGTGTGTGTGTCGCAGTGTATGATGTTAGTGTTTGTCTGTATGCTTTTCTGTATAACAGTATATGTGTGTGTTCATGCACGCATAGTGCTTAAAAATTTGTGTGACAGCACTGAACGATGGCCAAGGACATCGTGTGTGTGTGTGTGTGTGTGTGTGTGTGTGTGTGTGTGTGTGTGTGTGTGTGTGTGTGTGTGTGTGTGTGTGTGCGCGCACGTCTCAGTTGTGCTCACTTACTGTAGAGTAGGGACATAAATCTTGCTGAGTATCTGAATCAGTCAGCCATCCCCTCCAGTCCATTATAGCTATAATCCCCCTAATGAGGTTTGTACTGGTACAGGCTGGAGCAGGCCCACAGGCCACACACACACACACACACACACATTCCTACCCTACCACCAGCAGACGGTTGGACTACGCCAACCAGGTGTGGACCACCATTATTTTGAAAAAACACAAACACTAAACTGCTTTTGTAATTTTCTCTTAAAAATTGTGGAGGGGACTTACAGCTCTAGACGATGTCGACCTCCACTGTGTTTTGAGTACTGCTACTGCCACTGCTGCCAACTAATTGATTCTCCTGTGACTTCCTGTGTGTGGTCAACAGGAAACACACATACATTTCGCCAGATTAGTAAAAAAAAAGCAAATGTGGGTCATGTTCCTCTGAGGACCGCCAGGCTCCTTCCCTAATGTAACAAGCCAGCTTCACGGGAGCTGAACTAATGAAGCATGTAGTCACTTCTTAACAAGTTTTTCGCAAGGAAATTATCCTAAAATTGCCAACGATGTGCAAATATCAGTATAAACTCAAACACATTTTTGTGATAATGAGTTCATAATGAGTTTTGATCTTTAACTCCAATTTACATCTCTCTGTCATGCCCAGGGATTAAAGCTCTTCCTTTGATAACATACCAATATTGTTCTTCTTCTAATGGAATAAAACAGAACATCTGAAGAGAGAGTTCTGCAGTGCAGAGAGCCCAACACACAAATAACATGTCCCCGCTTTACAAGTTGACTTTGCAATTAAGGTATGAGTGAATTCTGCATTAGATAAATAAATTGTGGTTTCTGGATTTGACCCCTGGATGGAAACAGCAGTGTCTCTGTCCATGGTGCTGAAAGCTTCAACCTCAGGCTTCATCCCGTTCAGACCGCTGCACCCCATAGCAACTTCCCAGACCTCCCTAGCAACCACTTGAAGATGCCGAGCAGCCACACCAATCACCGTAGCAACCCTGGCACAGCTTGCAAACATGTAGCAGCGACCTGGTGACACCAAAGAAAAACTACCTGAACGCAGAGAAAGTATCCACGCCGTGTAGCGTTCACCGGCTGTAGCAACACCTCAGCAGCTAAATACGCTGTCCGAAATATTCTGCAAACACCTCGGTAAAAACCTTTTTAACATCATCAGCTTGTGGCAGAGAAACAGCTGGTGTGTTTGTCCGTGAGCGTAACAGAGTGAAATATAAAAACCTGCAGTGACTCCAACCTTGAAGGAAAGAGAAAAATAAATGAAATGGAGTGAAAACTACAGAAGCTATAAATCAAGTTTTTGTGTGTTTGTTTCATTAAAGTTTTTTCATGTTATATAGGATTGAATTTACGACATACGACATTATTTCTGACTATATATGTGTGTGTGTCCTCGTCCTTTGTGCAGGCTGGAGTTTCAGCATGGGCTCAGCCTACCAGTTCCACAGCTGGAGAGTGTTTGTGGTGGTGTGTGCGCTGCCGTGCGTCTCTGCAGTGGTCGCTCTCACTTTTATGCCTGAGAGCCCTCGCTTCTACCTGGAGGTGAGAGAGAGAGAGAGAGACAGTGTTTTGTTGTGGTGCTGGCGGCGCCTTCTTTTCCCTTAATGACAGTTATAATGATACGTATGGATAAGAAAATGTATTTGCTTTATTTTAAGAAAAACAAACGCAGATTTCAAACTATTATCAAACTCCCAGGGTCGGGGGGAGAGTTGAGAGGGGGCATGAAGGAAGAGATGTAAAACCCTACTCGCCACAAAAAATCTTTAGTCCTTCTCGGAGTCATAACTCAGTCAAATCTGAACATTTAGACATGACACACACACATCTCTAATGTCTATGGCCATAAATCTGCTTAGAATCTTTCTCCTCTTTGTAAAAGTAAACGTGAAGTGATAGCTGTCGATACATGCGTGAGCACATTGCAAACAGGAAGTGCTAGTGGCTAATTTGGCGTACTTTTTTATGGTGCCAGTTTGCCCAACGTGAACACATTAAGGCTAAAAAAAAAAATGTGTAGCCCATAACTGATTCGCTCGGAGTTGTGCCAACATTATACTTCTAATTACGTCCCCAGAGAGAGATTTATGAGGAGGGGGGCGAACTTTGAAAACTCCTGGGCACACATGATTTGTTTAATTATTGTAAACATGTTTTATAATTTTCTCACAAATATAGAAAAGTTACCCGTGTAACGATATAATGAGAGTATAAAGAGAATCCAAATCCAAGAAACTCCTCAGGAATAAAAGCCAGATCAAGTCCAGCCACACGTAAACATAATACGTTCAAGTTGTCTTTTCTCCTAGATGGGTAAACACGACGAGGCCTGGATGGTGCTCAAACACATCCACGACACCAACATGCGCGCCCGCGGAGAGCCGGAGAGAGTCTTCACTGTGAGTTCACACACACACACACACACACACACACACTGGCCTCTACACTTGGCAACCCCCCCCCCCCTGCTGCTGCAGTGCCGTCAGCAGGTGACAGATCAGTGTCTCCCCCTGCAGGTGAACCGGATAAAAATCCCCAAACAGCTGGACGAGCTGGTGGAGATGCAGAATGAGTCAGCCAACCCTGTGCTCAAGGTCCTCCTCAAGATCAAGGCCGAGCTCAGAGGAGTATGCCGCTGCTTTGTCTTTGCCCTGGTTTGTTTTATACTCCGTTTTTTTTGTTTACGGTTGTAAAAGATTTCTAATTATATAAAAATTGTTTCCCTTTTATAAATAGATCTGGTTGACTTTTATGAGATGCTTCAACTACCCAGTAAAGGACAACACTATGAAACTGGCTGCAGTCTGGTTCACTCTGTCTTTTGGGTAAGAAGTTTGCTGCAGAGTCTTTGGCTTCACCTCCAGCTCGACTCCTGCACCTCTCTTGTGTTGTCATTGTTTGCCTCCGTCATGTTGAAGGATGCTGTATTCTGCCCCGGATGATACTTAGCTGAGTCACCACTACTTTCCTGCTTAATAACTGATTTTCATTGTAGCTCTCGTCTCTGAGGCAGATGCTCTCGCACTTATATCGTCCTGATGAATGTTGACAGGTGAAATTAGAAGGAGAGAACTGATTTTTTTTTTTTTTTTCCTGCTGGCTGCTTCGATGAATTACAGTGTGAACATGTTGGAAATTTTCAGCCCTGAGGAAAATCTTTAAAAATTAAAAAGAGACAAAAGTAGGTTGTGTTATAATACAAAAAAAATAGTAATTTATTCTATTCTATTCTGGTTTCATATTTTCTTTTTGTCTGACTTCCTCGCTCAGACACAATCTACTCCACAACACTGTCATTTCCTCTTTTTTCATTTTTTTATGGACATACACACACATGTATAGACATTTAAAGACACAAACACAAACACACACACACACACACACATTTAGCTGCTATGTTACCAGATTTAATTAAGATGAATCGCAGTCACAAAGTCACTATTTACTCTATTTACTTCACCCTGGCCTTTTGTTCAGCACTGTGCAGCATTTCATTCAATAAAGATTTATTGAAGAAGGAAACTAACTGGCTTGCTAAAGGACAGTTAGCAGTTAGCTGCTCTGTCACTCACTTTTATCCAAAATACCTCCTAACTGTCAGTAGACGCACAAGCAGATTTACTTCACCACTAATCACAGCGTTTCCATTGGAATTAACTAAATTTTCTGTAAAGTGTTGATGCTGGGGTCGAACAATTAATTGAAATATTATTGAAATTACAATATGACTAATTCAATATTGATTAGCAGGAGCTGAAAGTGTTGCGGTGCTACACGGACGCCTACTGACTGAAGGGAACACGCTAAGAAAAATCCCATCATCGCCAGTTTTTAAAAAAAAAAATTTTTCTGTGAAAATGAAACGTAAAAGTGAACACTCCAGCTGAAATCAAGACTCGTGTCGCAATCGCAATATCTGCCCAAATATGATTTGTTTTTCATATCGTTCAGCTCTTGACACCAAACACCACCAGAGGGACCAATTCAGCCTCTGCCAGTAAAAAATATGAACCCTTGGTGCGTCGTGGAAACCCCTCTGCTGATTGGGTCACCACATGCGTCGCCTATCCTCAGAGGAGATGTGATTGGTGGCTCTGAAACCTAATCTGCGCCCTTCTTAGGAAATGTTTTGTCCATTTCCTCTCTTGCATTTACATGTGCTTTCATTGGCTAC
The DNA here is from genome assembly GCF_002260705.1 of Seriola dumerili. Classification (NCBI taxonomy): domain Eukaryota; kingdom Metazoa; phylum Chordata; class Actinopteri; order Carangiformes; family Carangidae; genus Seriola; species Seriola dumerili. The sequence continues at coordinate 17,711 of NW_019174302.1, read as the reverse complement.
AGGTGATCGGTATTAACCATGATACTAAAATGAGCCTCAGATGATTCAGGCGACCCGTAGCAGAATGACGCGCTGTGTCGTTGTGTCCAGGTACTACGGGCTGTCTGTGTGGTTCCCTGACGTCATCAAGCACCTTCAGGCCGACGAGTACGCCTCCAGAGTGAAGATCCACAACAACGAACGCATTGAAGACTTCACCTTCAACTTCACCCTGGAAAACCAGATCCACAGAAACTCTGTCTTTATGAACGACAGGTAAAAAAAAAGAAAGAAAAGAAGTATGATTAAGAGATTGTTAAACCTCGTGAGCCTCCCTCGGCGCGGTGTTGTGTTTAAGGCTTGCTGCTTGTCCCGCTGTGGGATGGCAGGGACTATTCGTCATTCCCACAAACAGCACACCTCTGCTGGTAATATTCATCCTGCCTCCTTTATCTCTCTCACCACCAGGAAATTAAAAGGCGTATCTCTCTCTCTCTCTCTCTCTCTCTCTCTCTCTCTCTCTCTCTCTCTCTCCCCCCCACTTTGCCTCTGAGTCCTTGTACTCATCAAACACACACACACACACACAGCACTACATCACTAGTGTGTGTGTGTGCTAGTGCGTGGGTTTGAGTGATCTTCTCAACTACACGAGAGATGTATATATATATTTATTTGGATTGTGTTTTTGTTCTTTTCCATCCTCGCTGGAGACGTTTATTAAGAGAAAAAAATGGAAGAGCAGTATCACGATACTGTGTGCAGCAGCATGCGACAGATACAGAGATCAATAACAGACTGGCAAGGCCCTGTCATGTTAGACATGCTGAAGGACACTTTATACTTAAGTAGCAGCATCCCTTTGTAAAACTGCTCTGTTACAAGTAGAAGCTGAGCATTTAAAGTTTTACTGAAGTAAAAGTAGAGAAGTTGATGCCTGATGTTTTCCTCAGGAGTCGGCAGAGACCAAAAGTGTTAGATTCACCAGGAGGTCAGAAACATGAAAACAAGCGACTGTTTGCTAACAAGTTCACTACATCAATTTAAAAAGTGTGTCGTGTTCACTTGTACCTGCTGAACAGTGGTTCCCAACCTGTGGGCGGACAAATCATTTGCAAGCAGTAAAATGTACAAAATGTAATGATTATAACGATAATGAATCAGAACAGAAAAATGGAGCTCCCCCTGCTTTCAGCTCAGTCCTATCATTAAAAATACAAAGTGCTCTCAGAACGTGTCGTTTGGTCTCCGTGTGGTTACGAGGTCGCGTGTGGGCCGCCAACATTTTGAGATTTTCGAGTGAGCTGTGAAATGGAAAAGGTTGGGAACTGCTGTGGTAGAGTCTTATCACTGCTGTCAGAAATATGTTACCAACCTGTTAATCCTGATACTTACATTCATGTCCTCTCCTCCTCCTCCTCCTCCTCCTCCTCCTCCTCACAGGTTCATCACTATGAAGTTCAAGTCAGTCACGTTCATCGACTCGTCTTTCATCAACTGTTATTTTGAAGACGTCTCCTCAGTGGGATCCTCCTTCAATAACTGTACCATTGTGGATTCCTTCTTCTACAACACGGGTGAGTGTCCACCTGCGCTGAGGTGTCCCCCCCCCCCCCTCAGAAAATCCTATTATATACAGTAGGTGCCTCACACATGAGTCTCAATCAGCCGCTGTGTCTCGCTCAGACAGTTCATTTTAGCTCTAATGTCCAAGAGAAGAAAGAATGGGTTTGAGCATTTATGGCTTTGCTTTATGTCACTAAATTACTGCTTAACCTCTCTGGCCCTGCACAGATTGGCTCTCTGAAGTCATGTGACTGTAGCTAGCTGAGAAACTGAAACAGGCTGGGCTGCAGAGTGTTTGTTTTTTTTGTATCTGATGTTTTAGATTCAAGACACTAAGGAATTTAAACTTCCTGCTTCCCCCGTTCACTCGCTGAATAATTCATCGCAGCATGTTTTGTTTTGTAAAGATGTCTGAAACCGAGGCCTCTGTATCTGATGCATCAAATCGCACCTGTGCTGAATCCCAGCGATGATATGAAAGTGTAGTCCGATCATTTTGTGGCTGAACCCCAACACAAGCGGGAGGAAGAGGAAAAAGCAGGAGAGGCATTTTAACTGTTCTGAGAGAACCGGAGCTGAATCAGACCTTGTGGGAGCGCCGGGTGGAAAAACTAGTTCCCTCCAGCGCTCGGGGGGGGGGGGGCATTGAAACAGTAAGGGCACGTCAGGTTGCTGGTAATGCCCCATGGGAAATGCAGTCTCTTTGCCCCCAGCAATGTGTCTCTGGAGAGCGGAGCATAAAGAGAAACGAGGGGGAGAGGAAATGAGAGGGGGGGGGGGGCAGGAGGGTGTGCACACGGAAATATTTTTCACACTGCTGCAGCTGCTAAAGTTTATTAATACATCATTTCTATTTAAGGAAAGAGCCCACAGACATTTAACCTACACAGAATATTAGTGTGATACAGTCACATACAGTAAAGATGCAAGATCCCATTGAACCCGCAACAGTTTGACACTTATGAATAAAATTCTGCTTCTCTTTATTATTATTTTTACTTCTTTACATGTCGAAGTTTGTTTTTGGAATAAATTGGTTTTTCATCAAACCTGATTGGGCTCAAAATGTTGTAGTTTTTTCTAAATGTAATTAAGTAAAAAAGAAAAGAACAAAAAAGAAGCAGAAATCAAGGGGGAATTTTTGGACAAGAAGGAGGTGCATGTGTTTTGCACCCTGACAGCCAAGATAATAAAACTGTCAATTAAAAATCATATTAAAAACATCCTCAAAGCAACTTAAGGCGGCTCCATAAGGTGGCTGAATTAATTCACTCACTACATCAGCTTCATTAAACGTCCAGACACCAACTAGTGTTTCTAAGATGGAGTAATATTACTTGTAACTACTTATAAAATACAACTTCAATTAGGAATATTCACCATGTGAGCATAAAATAAACTATTTATTATAGAAATTGCAGGAAAATAGTGACAGGCAATTTCTTTCTGCTGCTGCACGAATGTGTGCGTCTATTTATTATTAAAAGCACGACACGACAGTAGCCAAGTCTAAAACCATCAATCAAACAAATGAACACTTCCAGATCAAAATCACCAGCAGTCAGAAGAATCTGTCACAAAAAAATCTTACTGTGGAAGTTTTCCAGTTGTTAAAAGCGTCATCTTCAAGCATTAATTCAACACAGTGCGAAAACTGAACTCTTGTCTCTCACGTTTACAGATGTCGATGACACCAAGCTAACGAATTCAAGGGTGATCAACAGCTCCTTCCACCACAACAAGACGGGCTGTCAGATGACCTTTGAAGATGATTACAGCGCCTACTGGGTCTACTTCGTCAACTTCCTGGGAACGCTGGCCGTGCTGCCTGGAAACATCGTCTCTGCTCTCCTCATGGACAAAATAGGGCGTCTTAGCATGTTGGGTATGACATCACACTGTCCCTGGTCTCCTTTTCACCTGAAAAAATTAGGCTTGTCGTGTTGATGTGTCGCGTTGTGTCCTGCAGGAGGCTCCATGGTGCTGTCAGGCATCAGCTGCTTCTTCCTCTGGTTCGGCACCAGCGAGTCCATGATGATCTTCATGCTGTGTCTCTACAACGGCCTCAGCATCTCCGCCTGGAACTCCCTGGATGTGGTCACCACCGAGCTGTACCCGACAGACAGGAGGTGAGTGCTGCACACGCAAAGTTTTCGCTATCGCTACATAGCTGACGTTAGCATTAACAGCTGTTTAATTAACAGACTAGAAGAAATCTATTAACAGACTTGTTTTGCTTCTATCGCTACTTTTCTTCTACTGAAGTTAGCATGCTAACCAGCTAGCTGCGGTCTGGCCTGGTCTCAGAATACTGAGTCACTGTGGCGTCCGGCGTCTGCTCTCAGTTCAGCATGAGAAGACGAAGAAGTAGAGCTGATCAGAGGTTGAAATCTAAAGAAAGGTGACAAAGGTCGCTTCGTTAAATTTTGTTGACTACTGATGCCGTGAACTTGCTCTTTGTTCTTTGTTTGAAGGAAAACAGCTGCTTCAAAACACATCTGGTAATGTGACTCATAAAACCTCCTTCAGGGGCATCGTTCACATCTCTCATGTCCCCCTCCTGACAGACTGTTCTCACCTGTTTACAATCTAATCTTTATCGTCATTATTAGAAGTATTAAAATCTCAAAATATAATCACTCAAAATCTCTGATTTGTTTCAACAGTGGTGTTAATTTTCCTTTCATAAAAGTCAGACCACATCTCTTGAGCTCAATTTTAGCTTCGAGCTACGAATCCAAACTTATTTGAAAAAGTTGCCTGGAATAGATACGTATACAAGTGAAGTAAGATTCTGCCACTGCAGTGAATATGAGTTGCTCGCCTTATATTTAATTCTGGATGATCATTAGAAACATGACAAAGCCACCATCTTTTTTTCCAATTGGGAGATTTGAATTTGGATTGGCCATTAAAAGTTCTTCCATGAGAAACTTTTTCAGAATAAAATACAGTGCAGTAGCTACTTCAAGTTTTCCAGAGATGGAATGACACAAACATACAGCACATGTCTGACCCTCTCCTCTACATCTTCGTCCTTGTCTCCTTGTTTTCAGGGGCACAGGATTTGGCTTCTGTAACGCCATGTGTAAGCTGGCAGCCGTGCTGGGCAACCTGATCTTTGGCTCGCTGGTTGGCATCACCAAGGCTATCCCCATCCTGCTGGCATCGTCCGTGCTGGTTGGCGGCGGCCTGGTGGGGCTCCGACTGCCAGACACTCGTGCCAATGTCCTCATGTAAACCTCAACACAGAGCAGTTATGTTGTTTACCAGGTATTTACTCAGTTTTACTGAATAACTCGTTCGCGGGCGACAGTACGGTTTATTTGAATATCACTAACACGTCGCGTAGCTGTGATCATTCTTGTGTTTATTATTTGACAAATAATGTCAGCATGTCCACAAACTCAAATACAGGACACTGATTGTTATTCCGTTGTTTCTGAGTAAAATACCTGGTAAATTAGGAGAATGAAATGCAGTTTAACTTTGCAGAGAGCTGCGGATATAAAGAGTTTGAAGACAACAATCAAAGGTTTAAAAAATCTGGAAATCCGTTCACCACAGCCCCGGGTGTTCTGGTTACTCTTAGGACACAAGCTAGAGTTATTAGTGGTTAAAAAAACTCTGTATATCAGCAGCTCATTATCTTCCATGGGCGGTTTCACACATGCAACCCACAAACGCATGTGTCAAAGCTGCAAAAGGCTTGAACTTCCAACAACATCCCCCTTTTCAAAATCCTGCCATGACATGTTGTTTTTACACTTTTTCTGTGCAAATTAAACAAACAACATATTACACGTTGGCTTTGCAGGTGCTGGTAAGTGGATTTGGTTCTCTTTGGACAGAGCCAGGCTAGCTGTTTCCCTCTGCTTTCAGTCTTTATGCTAAGCTAAGCTAACTGGCTGCTGGCTCTAACTTCATGAGAGCGGTATCAGCAATGCTCAGCAAGAAAGTGAATAACTGTGTATAATTCAACAAGAAGCACGAGTCATGTTGTAGCAGCTGAGTATTTGTGATTAGTTTTTTTTTTCTTTGTTATTTATTGCTTTACCAGTTTCTGAACCTGCGATCAATATCCCACTGATGTTTGATGATGTTCAAGCCTTTTGCCGCACTTTGCAAGAATGACAAGGCCATAGAGAAAAAAAAAGAAAAGAAAAAAGATCAATAACGATATAGTAGTTTAGTCAAAAACCGGCAACTTCAGCAGCTACATTTCTAAAGTGAAAAGAAGTTTACATTTTCTGCTTTTTACAGTAAGAGACTTTTGAGATTGGAAACCTTTTGTCTGAATGCTTCCTCTCTCCCTCTCTCGTGTCTGTGTTGTGTTCGTCTCGTGGCGCCGAGCTCACCATGAAGGGCTTTGCTCTCAGTCGTAATCTGATCTGTCAAGAAGAATTTATACTGTAGGAAACCTCTGCTGTTATAAAAAAAAAAAATATGCTCTTCTCCTTGTGTTTTTTTTTTTTTTTGTTCCCCCTCCTCTCTATCTGTCTCACTGTCATGGTGTCTCTCGACCCGTCTTGTCCTCCTGTCCTCTCTGTTTATCTCTTCCTGCCTTGCTGCTGCTCCCTCCAAAACTCAAAGGCCTTTCTCAAATGTCGTGCCTCTCTCTCCATTGAGCTCGTCTCTCCTTCCAAACCTTGCTGGAAGCTTTGCTGCTCTGCCCTGCTTTTTTTTGGTCTCTTCATCTCTTGATACTGCAGTGTGTGTGTGTGTGTGTGTGTGTGTGTGTGTGTGTGTGTGTGTGTGTGTGTGTGTGTGTGTGTCCAGGAATACGTGTCTTAAACACAGTCAGCATCTCATGTGTAGAAAGGCAAGTTTTTCTTCTTTCAATGTTCTTTTCTATACCAGGAAACTGGGATCTTTGGAGGATCTGAACCACATGACGAAGCGAAATTAAAAGCCATGCGTAAAGGGTCAGTTCACCCAAATTTCATAAAGACATATTTACCAGTCATGCAGGTAGTTTTGGAGTTTTGGCGCTGAGTTTTTGACTTTTCAAAACAATGGAAGTGAATAAAAATTAGTTTCTACAGCTCTAAACTCTAAACTAAATGCTAAATGCTAACATCACTATGCTAACGTGCTCACAATGACCATGCTAACATGCTGATGTTTAGCAGGTCTAATGTTTACCATATTCGTAATCTTACTTTTTTGTGTTACCATGGTAACGTACGCTAATCACAACCATAGACATACATTTTTCAGTGCTGTGAGCACCAAACTCAAAACTTCATTCATCTCCATTGTACTGAGACACAGGCAGAGACCTTACAGAGGGACTTTTGGGCAAATTTAACTAAAACTATCTGCATGGCTAGATAATGACTAAATAAGAAAATATGTGTTTTTTTTATTTGGGTGAACAGACCCTTTAAAACCTCTTATGAATGGTACTTGCTGCTACAATGTCAATGCATCAATGTTAAAATGCATTAGGTAATTTGTAAAGTAAAATCCTGTGACATGTTCTCTCTCTCTGGGTTTGTTCAGTCTTACAACAAAAAGTCAATTAACACAAAAGTGCAGTACTGTTTCATTCATTTTCTTTTCCCAATGATAATTAGCGTCAACATATGTGGCGTTCTGTTGCTTCTATCGTATTTCTTCTTCTCTGGAAAAACAAATGAGTTCTCCTACATTTAGCGATTTCCTTTGCAGGCTTCATTTTTCTGACTGAAATGCAACTCTTTGAAGATATTACTCTGGTTTCCTGATGAATATGTCTGATGCTTTATCTGTCAGCTTGTCTGCACCGCCCCCCTCCTCCGAACACCACCACCACCTGTGCTGAACAAACTCACTGTTTCCAAAAAAAAGAAATCCTGCATGTTTGTTACTGAAGTTCCTCTGTTGTGTGTGTGCTTTTTTTTTTTTGTTTGTTTGTTTCGGTGTCTTCGCCGTTCCTCCGCGGGAGGAAGCAGATGTGCGAGTCCCCCGGGTCAAAGGTGAATGTATCATTCTCGTGTGTTGTCAGATTTGTCGTGGACAGGTGTTCATTATACCGAGTTGACTTCTAGGTCATTGTGAAAGGGCATGCCAGTGGTTGAGATGACTGTCTGTTCTACAAGGTGTTGTGTAGCAGGGGTGGTCAAATCTGCTTTTATGGGAGGTTTCCTGTTTGATTTAATCATTATCGTAAAGTCACTGAAGCAGCAACATTGTGACTCTCAGATTTGAAAACCTCTGCTATCAAACGATATGTGGAGGTGTGTGTAAAAGCAATTACCTGTCCTTGATATGATTTATTTTGATAAGAAAAGGCTCAAGTGAATGCAGTGTTAAGGTGGATTCCTCTGGTGTCTACATATTGAATAAAGAATTTCATTTGAAAAGCTGTCAGACTTTGTTCAGTGTGTTCAGTGTAACCAGATGTGGCTGCAACAACTTCCACCAGCAGATGGCGCCATTTATACAGCTTTCACCCGGACAGGCTCCTCTGGCTGTCAGGTTGTCTGTTATGGAGCCTTATTTTATGACTAACATCTTGATAAATTTATGACGGCTTCCTGGTGGGTGTTCATGTTTGTTTGAGGCTGTCTGGGAGGAAAAGTCATTAAGATTCAATCGTGTGATATCAGTGCTGGTCACAGTCCTTGTTAAACCACAGGGGGACGGGGGAATCAGCTGTTCATTCAGAGGGGCCGGTTTAATGAAAACGAAACAATAGAACAGTTACAGGATAATGGTAAATAATGTTCACTAGCATTAGATACAAGTTACTAGCCATATTATACCAAGTACGGCTGCAGCAATAAAACCCCTCAGTGTTTTAATGATAATAATAACAATAATAATAATAATAATAAACTTTATTTGTATAGCACCTTTCATACAAGAAATGTAGCACACAGTGCATCACCTGAAAAAACATAGAATGAACATACAAACATTGATGTAAAATGAAAAACATCAAAAGAATAACAGCGTTTTATTGTTTATGAATTCGGATGTTAATTTTTAAGAGGAAAACTTATTTCTTCCTTCAAAAGCTACATATTCTGAAACTAATCATTTGTTTTAGCAGTAAAGTTGGTCAGAAACAATCATCTGAAGAAAGTAAAAAGTAGGACAATATGTAATTTTACCAACAAAATAAACAAATTAAGATTTGTATTATTGCTTCATCGTCATGTTATAGATCAAAATACATAACATCCAATGAGTAAACTTTTACATAGATTTATGTTCAAATAAAAAATGAACCTGTCATAGAAACATGACTGGCATGCATTGCTTATGTATTTTCCTATGCATACAAAATATATACAGTACCACAAGAGCTTACACTCTGATACAGGTATATATTAGTAATGACTACTGAAAAGGCTGAACACTAATCTATTCTATCCATTTGCACACACAAAAAACCTAGAAGGTCTACAGAACTTGAGTTAATTAAGAGAATAACAAGAATGACAAAACTACTGTGAGCTTTATTTTTCACAGGTTCACCCACAGATCAGCAGGTGACGGTGTCAGTGCGGACAACGTGCTGTGACACAACAGCTTCATTTTTCAAGCAGCCACAGAACAAGGCTTTAAATACACAATGACAACCACAGAGAGACATTTACCATCATGACAGGAAGTGAGAGACAGGCAGACAGAGAGTGTACGTATGTGAAATCAAGGCCTGCTCCCTCATTCACGAAGACAAAGTGGTAAGAATTCATGTCACGTACAACAATGAATAAGATTTATTTCCATCCCTTGATGTAAAGATGGTAAAAGATGCAGGAGTCTAAGTGACTAATAAACCAGCACAATAGATAATCTATATTGTCATCAGATAACACCAAGAGAATCAACATTGGAGGCAGGTAGGTACATGCAGGAGCTATATGCAAGTTCTGCTATTGCTACATGGCTAACATTAGCAACAGCTGTTTACTTACCAGTCTAGAAGAAACATTAGTTCAGCATCAAACTTCATTCCTTTACTCACCGAGAGCTGTATCCAGAGGTGGAAAGCAACCCATTTGTTTTGCTCTTATTTCTATCACTTCTTTTCTCATCCTGAAGTTAGCATGCTAACCAGCTAGCCCCAGTCCGGTCGGCTCGCCTCGTCACTTTCCGATACCGACTCACTGTAGCATCTAGGCTGCCCTGAAGAAGTAGCGCTGCTCAGGGGATGTATTACAACCTCTTGTCTTGTAAAAGCAAGAATGGCTGAAGCTCAGGGCAAGACTGGTAAGTAAACAGCTGTTAATGCTAATGTTAGCTATGTAGCTATAGCAAAACTTACAAATAGCTCCTTTTAAATCTTGGCAAGTACAACTCAGCCAGACCGGCTCCAGTCTGGTGGCATAAATTACCCAATACCTACAAAGGGTCTCTGAGATACTTGGAGCCTCTGTTGTCATAAATATTAAGTAGTATGGACAGCTCAAGCATTCAAAGCAACCGCACTGAATTGTTGGAATCTACTGTTGGCCAACATGTGTTTTTGGTTTCAGACTAAACCCAATCTTGACACAACTAGTTCTGAGAAAAGTGTTTTTCCCAGGCCTCCAACCCATGAAAAGATTGAGTAATCAGAGCAACTCAGGGTGACAGATTCTTTTCTCAGTTAACTAAGAGTCTACAGACACATTCTCAGCTCTGTGAAGCTGTGCTGAATGCTAAACGTTTTGACTTGATGATGCTGTCAGGTGAAAAGTGAGGGGATCACCAAAGTTATTACAATTCATCCTGAGGGGAACATGAATGTCTGTGCCAAATGTAATGACAATCCATCCAGTAGCTGTTGAGACATTTCACTCAAAACTACAAATGTCGACCCTCATGGTGGTGCTAGAGAAAAATGTCAGGGCATCACTAAAGTCAGTAGGATTCCTCATCTAGGGACCATGAATGTCGGAGCGAAAGTTCATGAGAATTCATCCAATACTATAATACAATACTCAGAAATGGACCCAACCTACTTTGTGTCAACAGTCCAGGTTGGTGGTGGTGGTTTAATGGTGTGGGGACTTTTTTCTTGACACACGTTGGGCCCTTAATACCAGTCAAGGTCTGACTCCCACATCCTCTGAGTATTGTTGCTGACTGTGTGCAGAATTACAAAGTAAAGCTTACCACATCTTGCAGAATTAATGGCATGATAAACTGAGGCTGTGTGAGAGCAGAGGGAGGAACTACTGGATTCCTTTGTTGCATGTACCTAATATAGTACAGTAATACAGTGAGTGTGGGGGTGGGGATGTTATGTCAACCACAGACCTGTCACATGCTGTGCAGGAAATACCAACTATGAGGAAGGAGTAATTGGGGGACGGGTAATTATCTTCTTGAGTAGTTCAAACCATAAGATAAACAAAGATTAGATCTACAGCTATTCTATATAGTGAAGCTCTGCGTTGTAGAAAATGGGATTCAAATCAATTTGGCTTCAGCGATATCTAAAACAATATAAAACATCTTAATAAATAATACAAAGATACAAAATCAAGTTTACATTTTAATGTACTGACATCATAGCTCCATACATGATTACAGGAATAAACAAACACATAGCAGGCTCATTTTCTGACTCTGTTTCACATGACTTTTGGCCAGCTATAGATTTCAAGCATAAACACCCCTGGTGAGTAAACTGCTGCTAATGCTAATGTTGGCTATGCAGCAATAGCAAAACTTCAAATAGCTCCTTTAAACCATGAACTCTCATGTCTGTTACTTTAAAATTAATACATCATATCTTTCATATATACGTATTTATCCTTCTCTCTTCTATCTCTGTCACAGACAGACTCACACATGAAAAAACTATATTTTCTGTATTAAAAACAATAATTCTATTTACAGGATAAACATTGCTTGTTTACTACAGTATAAATACAACACAGGTCATTTCTCTTCCTCTTTGGATTCCAGCCACAGAGAACATCTCCTTCCTCATCAGCTACAAAATATAAATCAAAGCCAGGTTTTGGTAACATGTACAGTGGGTCTCTCTTAGACAGATAAGCTGAGGGATATGCCCTTAAAGCCCCTCAGGTATTGCCTGGAGCCTGCAGACTTGGACATGAGGAGAAAGAGGAAAGGGTCCAGGCAGGAATGGAGGCAGCACAAACACACCGCCACGTTAAAGTAGATGTACAAACTCTCTGTTCCGTCCACAAACAGCTGCACGTAATGGAGAAAGTGCAGGATTCCGGCGGGGGCAAAACACACCAGGAAGATCACAAACACCAGCGAGCTCGCCTTGATGTACATCGCCCAGTCGAGGTGGGATTGGTTGAGCTCGCAGACGATTCGGGCGTAGCACACAACAGTGACCACCAGCGGCACCAGGAGGCCGAAGAGGGTCAGGATCAGGTTGTAGTAGAGCAGGAACATATGGGAGTCATGGTGCAGAGGCAGTACGTCATGGCAGGTGATGCGCTCCTGCCCGTGGAGCCTATAGCTCTGCTGGATGAGGAGCTCGGGGACGATGGCGGCTCCAAACACCAACCACAGGGCCAGAGTCACCCAGGCGGTGCACATCCTCTTGGGGAGCGTTTTGTACATGAACGGGTGCACTACAGCCAGGTAGCGCTTGATGCTGATGCAGGCCAGCGTCTGGGCCGAGCAGTAGAGGTTGCCATAGAAACAGGCCGTGACCACTCGACAGGCAGCCTCTCCGAGAGCCCAGTGGTTTCCATGGAGATGGTAGTGAGCCTTGAAGAAGAGGGAGAAGAGGAGGAAGAGGTCGGAGACAGCCAGGCTGCAGTACAGGATGGCAGAGGACACCTTTCTAATTTTAGAGGCCAGCGAGCACAAGATGGCAAAGTTGGCCGGGACCCCGACAGTAACCACCAACATATAAATAATGGGGATGACCCGGGTGCTGAGAGGGCCGTCGAGGTATTCTGCTGTGCCGTTGCTTAGTAACCGCAGTGCTGGAGGGTAATGAGACGAATTGGGAGCTTGAGTCCCATTCGAGGCGTAAGTCGGATAGACTGGATCCCCTTTAAATACTCTGGGCACAGGAAAGACAACTGCAGAGCTGTTCGCCTGCTTTTTTACTCTGTTCCTGTTTTTCTCTGCAATGAAAACACAAAAGTTCATGATAGTTATAATATTCATTGTACTTAAATACATTTCATCAAAACAAAATTCAACTGTGTCATCATCAATAAACAATAACCTTGAAAATACAGACATCAGACAGAGATTAGGGCACAAACTAACAGATTAAACTGAGATGAATCCTTCAGTTAAATGTAGGAAAATGTCAGAATAAGTGAAATAACACTCCCCTAAAGAACAAGGAAACACCTTCAAAAGACGTGTTGTGTCTGAGCAAGAATCCAAAACCCATAGATATTTAATTTAATTCTGAATTCAATAAAGGGAAATAATTAATCACTTGTCAAAACTGTTTTTTCCACTAATTTTAATTGTTTGTTTAATCAATGAATTGACCAATTGTTTCAGCTCTAATCCTGATAAAGAACCATTTTGAATCATAATGATATTACACAAGCCGTGATGTGATAGTTGGTGTTACAGTGAATAAGTGAGAAACTACTCTACAAGTCATAGCTCGCCTTTAAGTGAACTGATGAAGACATCAGATAACAAATCAAACCAAACAAAGAAGATCTGATATGATACATAGATGATATGAAAATATTATTAAAGAAATATAATCATATCTCAAACTAAACTTTAATGAGCATCTCTTACCTTTGTTCTGAAGTGTGCCACTTACACCGAGAACCAAAAGGAGAAAAAAGAGATTTAGTTTCCCCATCTTTTGTGTTCGTTGAACGGCTCTCAGCTCGGCTCCTCTCCGGTGTTTTCAGCTTCACATCTCAGCGCTGCTCAGCGTCACCTCCGTCTGCAGCCGCTCTGTGGGAGTATTCGAGTTACAAACACCTCCCCCCATGCAGCTGGGTGAGTATGGAAAAAACAGACAACTAACATCTTCAACAGGATGAACAGAAATGTAGGTTTCCTTTGGTTCTTGTTTTAACATGCACCAGGGACGTTAACACCCTCACACTTGGGCCTCTGTTTTATGAGATACAAAGGTGACAGCGCTGGACCACATTCTTTTTGTTCATGTATGTCTGCCATAAACTATTCACGCTGTACCTTTATTTTCTACTTTTCTTCTTAAATTCCTCCCTTAAGCAGACTTTACTTTTTCTTAACTGAAATATTCGCCCCCTGAAATGTCCATATTCTCATGTACTTCAGCCTCACACACAGTATTTATTACAAGGCCCATGAAGAATCTCTGTCCCAGCTCTGTGATCCCCAGAGGGACGTGGCATGAGGTAATAAACGGAAAGGGGCCACTGGGTGAGCGAGGAAATGTCTGTGTGAAGTGATAAGCTTGTCTCAACACGAGCAGTTTTTCTTTTCCCTTCACTTCCTCTATCTATTTTAATATTCTTTTTTTCTTTTTTTTTTACATGGAGATATTTTACCAGATAGTTGTCATATTTTAACCCTTTAACCTTTTAGAAAGTTCACAGAAAAGTTAAGATGTACGCACTAAGTGACATAAAAGCTAAATGTTCAGGACACACGCAGGCTAAAGCACTATTTCAATATTTGTACTTGCCTCTTCCAGTGGATATTTTTATTATTTGAACCCTAACATCCAGCTGATCACAGATGTGACCTGCGTCTTGTTTTCGTCTTAGTCGAGATACCACCTTCTGTGCTGACCTCCGATTCACATAGATGCAGATCCAGCTGTGTGGTATCTATTTCCTGCCTGTGACGTCACAGATGACTCATAACCTGAGACCGAATAAGCGCATCTATTTTGAGGTCAAAGACAACAAATAAACAAGTTGTTTTCATATTTGATAAAAGGCAGCAGAAAGTCTGACATCTTATCTTTACTGTAAGATACAAAAAAGTCAAAGAGAGTTCACACAAATATATTGTTATCAATGTAATTTTTCCAATACATATTTAAAATATTTACTAGACTGATTCATGAACAGGCACAAAAAACACACATGAAACCAACTTCCATTCACTGTGAAATACACAGAAATGACTTCTAGGTAAAGTCTTTTACAAGCACGATGCATGTCCTTCCCCTCTGCTCAACCCTCACAAAGACCTCAACCTCTGCAGATAACATCAGTTTCCTGTAGTCGTCATATCCCAGAATTCCCCTTTCTGTTTCTTATGTCTCTAAAACAGAAACCTATAGAAAAAACAGCCTGATTTTTTTTTTTACTGTGTCTCTAATGATTTATTAAATCTCACATGATTTTTACAGGTTAGTTAGAAACTATTAAAACTATAAATGTGCTTTTTACTGGTTTGTGAAAAGCACTTTATGTTGAAACTGGGAAGTTAACAGAAAATGTTAGAAAGAAAACCGGCTTTTCCCACCAGAGGGCGATATTCATCTATATTATAGGATTGTTTTTCACTTTGTGTGGCGTTGAGTGAAACACCCTCTCCCATGGGTCATTGCTGGTACACTGTAAACAACAGTCCATCAGTGACACAGAGTATTATTGTGTATAACTGTTAAAATGCCATAAAAACTAAGTTCATTTGTGAGCTTAGATCTATAAAGTCAATATCGCCCAATTAGTATAACAACACATACATTGTGCACTTGGCTTATATTCTTGATTGTGACTGAACTAAAAAGTGTTTGGAAAAATACTCACTAAATGTTTTTATGTTCATATGACAAGTAATCACTTTCCTGCTTAATCAATGAAAAGTTTGTGTGTCAAAAAGTTTGTGACATTTTTGGTATAATACCAAATATATAGCATATATTAAGATCAATGGATATAATTTGTCCACTCTGTACAAGTTTTCCCATTTGTTTGAACTTACAAATTAGTGTAAAAAAAAAAACATCTTCTCAGTTGTCTGATGTTTAGTTGACGAGAAGTCATTTTCCTGTTCAGCGAAATGAGAGATAAAGGATGAGAAAGTGGAAGGAAGAATGACCATAAGTAGCAGAAACAGCTCATCGTAACTGGGTTGTGTCACTGTGGTTTTGTGCTTCTTTGAAGTTTGAGTGCAAACTTTGTCTTTGGTGAGGAATGACAGGATGTGTGAGCTGTGGGAAAACAACAAAAAACTCAGGATAATAAATAAAAACATTTCTTCCCTCTCCGACAAAAGTTTTCACTGAAATCAGCTTTTTTTTGGTTTTTACCTTCAGACTTCAACAGTTCTGGTTTAATAAAATAGTTTAATACATGTCCATGATTCATGTCATGACAGGAAATGAATCATAAAGCAGAACGAATGACATGACTTTTACAGTGACTCCACAAAAAAAGAATAATCAATGCGATCAATGTGGGGGGTGGGGGTGGGGGGGGTGGTAGCTATTGCACAAGAGAAGTATTGCACATAATTGTTATTGCAGAGGATAAGTGTTGTCTTGTCTATGCCAGGCGGTTTTTCAGTGCAGAGTTTATTGCGGTCATGGCCTTGGGGTAGAAGCTTCATTAATCTGAGGGCAGAAGGGTAAAGAAGTCATGGCCGGATGAGATGAGTCTTATAAGATGCAGCACGAGAGCTATAGTCTCCCAGGGCAGGCAGATGTGTTGGTGATTTTCTGCAGAGCCTCCCCACACCAGGACACAAGCAGCCGTTGTCGCACGCTGATCTTAGAAATAAAGTGGCTGCTGTGTAGTTTTAACCAGAGAGTTTCTGCTGGTTAACCACATGAGATCCTGAGAGACGTGGGTGATCAGATCAGCCTCACCACTGTCTTCAGATTTAATGTTTGTGTTCATGTTGTGGGTCACTGTGCAGTCAAGGGAGTAGAGGAAAAATAAAAAAAAAGAACAGAGAAACAGAATCTAAAATAAATAAGATAATTAGAAATACTATATACAATAACGTATACAAATGCAATGTAGGCTTTTTCTGTACATGTACAAATAGGTACAGTGTGAAGTTGATCAGTTGACTCTGTGATTATACTGAGGACCAGTCATGATTACTGGTGTTAAAGCATCTGGACTGTAGTCATGGAGACGGTGTTATGACTGTCTGCTTCAGGACTGGAATCATGTTGGAAGATTTTAGACGTGGGAGCGGATCACTGTGCCAGGGACAGATTGAACATTTTTGGGAACACTCAGCAGCACCGTCTCTGAGAAACCCGTCCTGGAGCTCCGTCCAGACCAGCTGCTTTCCATATGTTGGTATGACTGAGTGTGTGTGGGACCTCAGCAGTCTGAATGATAAGTATCTGCCTGCAGTGAGTATGACTGACTGTGTTCTCGTTACTCAACCACTTTACTTGAGTGAAATTTTAATGGTACATTACTGGAGTTTTTTTTATACTTCTACTGCAATATTTTAGAGAGATATAATCTGCTTTTCACTCCACCACCTTCACTTCATGGTGTCATGACTTGGTTCAAGGTTTAGGAAAGGAAGTCACACATGTTGAGGTAAAAAGAAGAAAAAGAAAAAGCCAAACACAGTGAGACAACCAGCTTTCAAACGCTGCCAACACAACAGCCCCGATGACTGATGAACTTCCTATGTCTAATCATCACCATCACTTTACCAAGTCACTTCCTGAAAGGAAATGAACCCCGGAGAACAAAGGACAACTCAAATTAGACCGAACAGAGAGGAAGGGGTGGTCACAGCAGCTACAGTTACTAGACGTTTTCCAGGTTCATACAATCCAAACAATCCAATATTATATAATGTAGAGATTAATATAAATAATTTACGTAGCGATGTTACTGTTTTGACATTTTAAATGCAACCATGAAGAGACAAAGAGTCGCCCAATGAGACGCTGAAATAATTCCACTATCCATATCATTACCTTATAAAGGTAATATAGTGAAGGTGTCAGCACACAGTGGCAGTGTGCACATCCAGCAGGCACAAAGACACTGCAGTTGTTTGTCTGGCCACATAATATTTAGATTTGGCTCAAAGATTTGTCATTGTGTGACAGGAGCAACACACTAAGTAGCATCTACTCTGCTTTGTTATGAAGTTTATTTGAGAGTGATGATGACTTGTTTAGGAAGTTGGAAGAGGACTTGGACTTGATGTTGTACTTCGCTCAATACAAGATATGAAAAGACTTTTTTATTACCTCTTCTCTAAAACACAGAGTGAATGCCACCATTGGCCTTTCAGTACATAAGAAGCTTGACCTCTCAGCCCCCCCCCCCCCCCTTTTT
>NW_019174301.1:0-7202 GCF_002260705.1 Seriola dumerili | reverse complement strand
CCCATTGGTCGATGTCCGACATCATGGCAGGCCAATAATAGCTCAGGGATATGGCATCTCTGCTTTTAATTTGGCCGCAGTGTGCGCCAATCTCACTGGTGTGAAATAGCTCAAATACAGAGGCTGCCTCGGATGCTCCACACACAACCTTGGCTTTGATTTGTTTGTCAGAGCGCTTGTGTTTAATATAATACAACTGGTCATCTAGGAGAGAGCGTTCATTTAGAGGGGATGCTGTATTTTAAAACATAGGCCACTGAATATATTTAAGGATTCTGATGCCGCATTAATTAGTATAGCTTACCTTCCACGCAGTAATTCAAGGCTCTTCTTTTTATAGTGGAATGCTGGTGTTTGGTAGTTTTCTGGAAATTCTCCTTTGATGAGAAATTCCATCAACTCCTTGTAGATTTCTGAATCCATGTTGTGAAAAAAGTTAGGGCTGATTACATCTGGATGTATTAGCTATGTAGCTACAGCAAAGTGCAGCGCTGATAGAGGAAAGAAAGTGTCAAGATAATTACGTTGGCCCTGGTGAATCATGTTTGGCCTATTGATTGACAGTTGAATGGAGAGCTGTGATTGGTTCAGAGAATCTTAACACTGTCTGTTCCTTCTTAGGCTGAGCATGTGTAAGATGGGACAGTTTTGGCAAATAGTAGAGGATGACAAGATCTGCTGAAAACAATAACTGTGATGTTGTAATCAGTTATTGTACAGGTTCAGTAAGGTCACATATTCTGACAGCAGCCGTCAGAAATGGTGACCTCTGTAGTACTGGCTCTGTGATGATGGTAAATTAGAACAAATGTGTCCAAAATGTTTACGAGCGTACTCCTGCTTCCTCCCACAGTCCACAAACATGCACATTAGGTTGACTGGCAACTGTAAAGTGCCCATAGGAGTGAATGTGACTGTTTGTCTCTGTATGTCAGCCCTGTGATGGTCTGGAGACTTGTCCAGGGTGTACCCCGCCCTCGCCCGATGTCATCTGGGATTAGCTCCACCCCCCGTGACCCTATTAGAGTTAGCGGTGTAGATAATGGAAGGATGGGTGGATGTTTCAGGAGAGCTCTCGTGTCTGTTTCGCAGGTTGGAGATTAAATCATCAACATATTGCAGCACTGATGAAGCACACAGTAATTGTAAGCCCTCTAAACTTTCTTTCAGAGCAGAGTTGAAGACTGCAGGGGACTCACAACAGCCTTGGGACACCTTGTCCACGTCCAGCTTTTCCCTTCAGGTGAGAAGACCAGAATAGGCTGTCTGGATGAACCTTGATGCTGAAAAGTGCATCAGCCAGATCAATCACTGAGAAACATTTACTGTCTGGTGGCTCCTGAGTCAAAATAGTGTGTGTGTTTGAAACCTCTGGTGCTCTGTGTGGATTGCTGCATTTACTGCTTGCAAGTCTTGAACAAAGCGTCACTCAGTTGGTTGTCCTTTATCACAAATTTTCTTTACTGGACAAATGTGTGTGTGTCCAGGAGAATTCTCCCAGGGGACGATAAGCCTCGCCTGCACTCGTGAATCAAACTCAGGTTTAATCCCTTGTACAGCCTCAGGTTTTAGTGGATACTGGTGGTTACATGGCCTGAAATCAGACTTCGCTGTAATCACCAGTGGAGGTGCGCCTTTCATTTCTCCCACATCGTATTGGCCTTTCGCCCACAGCTTCTTTGGGATGTCCTTTAGTTCAGGTGAGTCAGGGGTTCACTGCAGAGTCTCAGCCTGTTGGACATTAGTGCAAATGTTTCTGTTCTGATGATCACAGAGAATGGTTTTCTGTACACACCCTCACAGCATTCAACTCCTGGCTCTCCAGTTGGCTGCCAGTCATTTAACCTGGAAACTCTCAGCATCCAAGGTCCCCAGTCTCCCCCTTCGTCTTGTGGTGATTTTGATAACGACTTTGAAAAATGACATTTGTGTGGATGTTAAATTCACAGATGCAGCAACCTTTCATTGTCCAGTAGAAGTGTTTTAGCTGCATCATTTCCTCCTTGCTACTTTCCTGTACCATTTCACTTCATACCTTTCACCCTGTCCCTCTGTGGTCATGTGATCTGATCTGATGTGTGTGTGTGTGTGTGTGTGTGTGTGTGTGTGTGTGTGTGTGTGTGTGTGTGTGTGTGTGTGTGACTGTGACTGTGACTGTGACTCGTCACTGACAGAATGCAATGCAGTCTGCAACAGTTTCCACTCATGCATACAAAAGTGGGCTGGAACTATGTTTTACCATTTGGAGGATGTTTCCATCTCTGGTTATTGTCAGACCATTTTCATCAGCGATGACTACAATGCCTGATTTACACATGGAGTCTCGGCCCAGCAGGTTTATGGGACGGCATGGTGACAGCAAACATGCATGTTTGAAAGTGCCAAAATGTTCCTCTTCACAATCTTTAGTGTATCGCTCTGTTACGGGGAATCCCCCTGCTCACACTGTTTTTATGTATCTACCACTTGTTGGTTTGTCAGTGAGAGCTTTCTCCATTAACACAGATTCTGTTCCCCCCGAATCAAGCAGAAATTCAGCCGTCTGACCGCTGACCTGAAGAGTGAGTGTAGGCAAAGCTCTGTAGGAGCCTGATTCCATCATTTGACAAACTCTCTCTCTCTCTGTGGCGTCAGAAAGGCTTTGTTTGCTCTCAATATGCTTAATGCTTCATGTAGCAGTTGTAAATCACTGGTGCAGTTAGCATGTGGTGTTAGCTGTTCTTCATTGTAAGTGTTTGTTTTGGTGCTCTCATGTACATCAGAAAACAGCAGCTGGTTTGGCCCCGCCCCCTTCTCCGCCCCCATCACGAGTCAGTCAGCATTGCAGGGGATGGTCACTCTCTCTGGACAGTCTCTGGCCCAATGGTCTCCGGCTCCACACACAAAGCATCCGTCCACTCTGGAGCCGCGCCCCCTCCCTCTGCCACATCCACGCCCTCTGTCTGCATTGGCTGGGTCCTGTCATGCTGCCACTTGAGCCATCTGCTGCCTGGTCTCCATTTTTTCTTTATTTCTTTCTTCTTCCCTTCTGTCTCTTTGATGATTTTCATTCTCTCCACTGCTTGCAGCCGTCCTGTGTAACAGTCTGTGTGAATGTCCGTGAGACGACTCAAACCTCAGACACAGTCACTGTTGCACCTTGAGCTCACTCAGCCAGTTCTCTGAGGTCAGGACGGTTAGGATAGGTCCGTCAGATTGTGTCACACAGGGCATCCACGGCCTCTCTATATGCCTGTTGTTCAGCTTGTTCAGGTCATAGGTCGTTGTTAGGGAAATTTCCTTCCATCTTGGCCCATATCATGAGACCGGCTCTAGCACAGAAGAGTCTGCGTATTTCTCTGGTGCTTGGGCGAAACTGTCTCACAAACTTGCTGAATTGTGCAGCAAATGCCTCTGCTCCCTCCGTGATGTTTGGCAGGTGCGAGACAGCGTCCCTCATCTCCCTCTTCACCCACGGTCTAAACACCACCTGGAGTTCCCCCAGCACCATCAGGGACCTCCACCATCGGAGCAAGAACTGTGGCGTTCGTCGTTTGGGAGGGTGCAGCGGTGTGCGGTTTGTAGATCTTCCCTTTCCTGGTGCGGTGTGGAGATGAGGGAGGTGCTGGTGGTGGTGGAGGTGGTGGTGGGGGCGGTATGGGGTCCATAAGGTGGGGGAGAAAGGTTTGCAGTCTCAGTTGCTCGTAGGAGGGCCTGGGACTCTGCCTACGTCGTTGTTCTCAGTGACGGAGGATGAATCTTATATTTGGGATGTTTGGATCAAATGGAATCTCAGGAGGATTCTCTGTCTTGGACACTGAGTTTCCCATGTTTTATTCCTAGCAGTGACTCCTCAGTTTAGAAATCACTTCCTCTTTATATTTCACCTGGTGAGATATCTAGTGATTATCTGATGTCCCTGTCCTAGTGACCCGTCAGTCGTACAATATTTACCTTGGAAATTATTGTAGAATTTTCTCTCTGTTGGGTCCGTTAGGAGTACGTTTGGTTATTAACTAGAAATTCTGAATATCACAGAAAAATCATTGATTTACAACTTTTAAATTATTAATCAGTATTATTATGGTAATTACATACAATTACCATACATCACACTCACACACTGATGGAACAGCCATCAGGGGCAATGTGGGGTTCAGTATCTTGCCCATACTTCCACATGCTGCCTGGAGGAGCCGGGGATCGAACCACTGACCTTCTAATTAGTGGACGACCCGCTCTACCTCCTGAGCCACAGCCTCCCCACACAACAAGCAGAAGGTGGTAAGGGTTACAGAGACAACAGTTAACTGTTTTGGAAGAGTTCAGCTATGCAAGGTCGTCTCTGCACCTTCTGTTCCCATGGCCTGGTAAAGTTTGACAGCTTACAGGGGATTGGCTGAAGGCCACCGTGTAAGGTTGTGATTGGGTGAAGATGTGAATGAGCGGGTGGAGCTCATAGATAGCGGGGAACGTTGCTTGTGACTTCTTCTTCTTCCAGACTCAACTTTTGCCATGAGCTGCGTTAGTTAGTAAACAGAAACAGGTCTTCATTGCAATCAGCATAATCAGTCATGCACTAGATCACTGACTTCTCTGTAACATGTTACCACAGGCCTTTGCCAGCGCGGCTTCATCCTCACAATCCGCAGTGTCGTCCTGATTGTCCAGCAGCTGGGGAAAGACTTGGGAGAGTAGAAATTCCTACGTACAGCCAAGCTGAATCAGGACCGCCTCGAGCTAAAAAGAAAATCAATAAATAAATCTTCTAATCTCCTCCAACCTAACATACTGTACCCCCCCACACAGAGGGGGGGCACCGGTTCAACCCAACAAGCAGGGAGTTTGCCTCAGCGCTCAAAAGTGCCTCCATTGCTAAACTCACTATCAGCATGGGAAGCAACTGTCTGTCTGATAATGGCAGCCTTTTACTCAGCACCGTACAGAGTAAGACTCCATTTCCTGACCTCCAACTCCAGTCAAACCCCCCAACACTGTGTGGATCAACTAAAGCATTGACAATGAATCTTTTACTCACAACTTTATAAATTATGCTCAATATTATTTATATTAGAAACCAGTATATTCTGGCAAAATTCCCAAATTTCCACAAACTGTAAATACTATGAAGAAGTCCTAAATGAATCTAACTCATGCTTATGTGTCACATGAAGTGAGTTACAGAGTGTGAACTCACAGAGGAGATGGAGGTGATGACTGAAGAGACTGTGGTGTCAGACTCCATCCAAGATGAAGTTCTGACAAACATATCTGGCTGGCTGCTCAGAGAGATGAAGGTGGACCCACTACTCTCCTCTTGTTGCAGAAGTGAAGAACTGCTGGTTCATGTTGATCACACTGACCACAGCTCCGCTTCAACTCTTGGTGACTTCAACATTTTCCTTAAGAGGAGGAGATACACACATGATGCAAATTTCATTGAAGCGTCCACAATCTTCCAGGAAACAATCATGAAGATGGAAGCCAAGTTAACAGAGTCACTGAGAGTCCACTGGGCAGAGGGCGCTCTCCACCAGACTCTGAGGCAGCAAGTCCAGCAGTCTGACGTTTGCTCCACCCTCACAGAAGCACGCCCACAGCATGCATCTGCTCTGCAAGCAAAAATAATGGAGAATAATGTGCAGGACAGGAGCAGAGTTAAAGCAGGGCAACAAAACAGGAAGACAAAGAGCCAGGAGAAAACTGAAATGTCTCACAAGCTAAAAAAATGGAAGAAAACAAACCAATCAGTTATCTTAAGGATAACAACTTTAATTGATTAGGCAAAGCCAATTCATTTCCTTTCTCCCAACAAAATCTATTATGTTACAGTACTGTACAAGTACATGATAGATTATGGTAGGACAAAGGAAGTGTGAGTAACCGTGATCCCCTGTGAACAGCAGGGCAAACCAAAGGAGCTGCTTACCTGGCTGAGAAGCTGGAGGTGTGCAGCCTGTCACCTGCAGCTCTTCATCAAACAGCTGATTGCAGCATCTCCTTCTTCCTCACCTACTCCTTCAGAGATCTCTAACTGAGCCTTTTTCAGAAGATGATGAATGTTGTCGCTGACAACCCATTAAAAAATAAATGAATACCATGATTAGAGCCTGATATTAGCCTGAGTAGACAATCTGCTTCCTGTTGACACCGGCCTGTGCAACCCCAGTGTCCTTTTAATGGTCATGTGATGTGTGTTTTCAGGTGTGTTGTTCTGGATGGAGATCATTTCTGACACTGAACTAAAACACTCGTCTGCCACACAGTTTAATGGGAACTTTGGCTGTGGCTTGTGTTTCCATCCTGGTACTCTAGTAGAGACACAGGTCAAGTCCACTGTGACGGCCACAGAATATCCTGAGAGAGAGGCCAAAGAAATGCTGGCAGATATGGAGCCAGCAGTAGCACAAACACAAGTGTCCATCAGCACTCAGAAACATGCCTTATTCTGATACAGTGTGGGGCTTTGTTCCTCACTGTATGCATGCTGTCTTACTGTGTGTCATTAGACAGCTCACACAGCTTCTTTTGAACAACAGTGATCAACCCTGCTACACAGGGAGTCCCAACACAATGAGGGTGCTAGAGAACAGGGTCAAGGACATGAAGCCACCACACCTGATGACACCACTACCCAGAACCCCTTGCACAGTTCACGTACTGGAAAGCCTCAGAGTGGTGGTTATACAGTGACAATCCAGAAAGTCCACTGATCCAGATTTTTCTGTCTCCAGACTGATGGAGGTGAATTTTCTTCAGCTTCCTCCTTCACTCTGATCTTCTTTCTCTCTCTGGTTCTGTGTGTTCATCAGCGCTGAAGATGGTCCAGTGGAGAACGACCACCACCGGAAACATGGAGACGTGGACTGGAACCTCAGCTGGGACGACCTGAGGTATGTGGCTCAGGTGTGTGACCTTCAGGGAACAGAGACCAGGTAAGTCCAGGTGCAGTCGAGCTTGAAGAAAACCAGCTAGAAAGACGAGATGTTAGTGTGTTGCTTCACTGTCTAAAGAATGAGTCTTGTTAATTACACCAAACAAAGATGTGGGACACAGAGACATGTGGTTTGTGGTGAATGTGGAAGTGGGTTCAAAACAAAAATCACTCTGAAACCAGTAAAAACAGAAGGACAAAGACAAAGTGTGAAAGCAGCGACCCTGAAGGGAACAGAGAGGACCAGCATGGGATTATGGTGATTGGATACTGGGACCAGCATGGGATG
>NW_019174300.1:222408-295362 GCF_002260705.1 Seriola dumerili | reverse complement strand
AATACTCTCAGCTTGATAAAGAAGGTTTGGCTGTGATCTTTGGAATTAAAAGGTTCCACAAATACCTCTATGGACGAAACTTTACAATTGTAACGGACCACAAGCCCTTGATATCCCTGTTCAATGAAACTAAACCTGTTCCTCAGATGGTGTCACCACGTGTTCAGCGTTGGGCTGTATGGCTCAGAGCTTATGAGTATCAGATTGTGTATAGACCTGGAAAGCAGCACATAAATGCAGATGCCCTCAGTAGGCTCCCCCTTCCAGAAACATCACCTGCTGAGGAAGAGGAGGATCTGGTGCTGATGCTGGATGGAATGGATGATGCGCTGGTGACCACGGAACAAATAAGACATTGGACAGCTAAAGAGGTGACATTGTCACGAGTGCAGGAGTATGTCTTAAAAGGATGGCCTTCTACAGTGGAGCCTGAACTCCTGCCTTACTTCACCAGACGCTGGGAGCTCAGTGTGAGAGATGGATGTGTTCTGTGGGGGGCTCGTGTCATTATTCCTCAGAAAGGAAGGAAAACTCTGTTAAAGTTGCTGCATCAGTCCCACCCAGGAATGTGTAGGATGAAAGGACTAGCTCGGTCATATGTCTGGTGGCCACAGATGGATCGAGATGTTGAGAGGGAAGTAAACCAGTGTGACGCATGTCAACAGCATAGCATGTCTCCCTCTACAGCACCCTTACATCCCTGGGAATGGCCAGAAAAGCCTTGGACACGACTCCATGTGGATTATGCAGGTCCATTTTTGGGTAAACTGTTTTTGGTGATTGTTGATGCCCATTCTAAATGGATGGATGTATATCCAGTGACTACAGCAACCTCACATGCAACCATTGAAAAGCTCAGACAAAGTTTCAGTGTCCATGGATTGCCACAGATGTTGGTGAGTGATAACGCTACCTGTTTTACAAGTGCTGAGTTTGCTGATTTCATGTCTAAAAATGGGATCAACCATGTCACCTCAGCCCCTTTCCATCCTTCATCAAATGGACTGGCCGAAAGAGCAGTTCGAACCTTTAAGGAAGGGATGAAGAAGATACAAGGAGGAAATGAGAGCTTGGAAGCAAAAGTGTCCAGATTCCTTTTTAGTTACAGAATCACTCCACACTCTACTACAGGCTTGTCACCAGCTGAAATGTTGATGTCAAGGAGACCTAGGTCTGCCTTGGATCTGTTACTTCCAGACATGAAGGCTAAGGTGGTAAAGAAACAGTGGAAACAAAAAGTTAATCATGACACGCACACAAAGCTCAGAAGTTTTGCACCTGGGAATCCTATATTTACAAAAAACTATGGAAATGGTCCCAAATGGATTCCTGGAACGATCGAGAGCTGCACAGGTCCCCTGTCATGTACAGTCCTCATAGGAAATGGACAGATCGTGAGGAGACATATTGATCAAATCAGGAAGAGAGAGTCTAGTGGTGTTCCTGATATAGATCCTAGTACACCTCAGGCTGTGAGCAGCCCATCTCTTATGGAGACAGAACAAGTACAGTCCCCTGAGGTCCGGATCCCTGACTCTTCATCCCATGTGGAGGACTCTGGGAGTACCCCACTGATACTGGGGAGTGAGTCCCCACATGTATTACAAGAACAGTTAACACCACCCTTAAGGCGCTCTATTAGAGAGAGACGCCCGCCTGACTATTATAGGCCTTAAATAAACACTGAAAAGAAAGTGAATATTTATTCAGCTCTGCAGAGAATACCACCGTTGCTTAACTTTAGTTAAAAAAAAAAAAAAAAATAAAAAATCTGTTTCTAAGTAGTTGATATAAGGTTTCAGTTTTTGGCAAGTTCATAAGTTCTTAAGTTTGAAAAAAACCTAAATTGTAAGTTATAAATTGAGAGTTAATTTGAAGTAAGTGCAACATATAAAGTTGAGTAAGTGTATAATGTTTGATTAACGTGTCTTATGTTCTCTTGCAGTGTATGTTGTCTGCAGACCTGAGAAGGGAGGATGTAGTATCCTAAATACTTCTGGAGTTAGATAGAGGGAGCTGTAGGATCCATGGGTGGACCTGACAGGAAGTCCTGTCAGGAAGTATTTTATATAGGAATGATTTGTTATGAATTGTGTGTCTTTTTGTCTGTCACTATCATTGATTAAAAGCCCAGGAAAATATGATGGGAGTTTTGTGTCCTCCTTGTGCTGCCTGGCCCACAATATTACAGAAAGTAAAGTGCATTAAACAAGCTAGATAGTTAGCTACTGCTATTTACATTTAGGCCTACCTGCAGTGTCTCTGCACAGAACAGCAGAGACTTGAGAGGACGGGGCTACTGATGTCATGAGGCAGCAGACGACATGTTAGAAATTGGTACAGTCCCTTTAGGGGCGTCGCAAAGATTCCCAGAACGCCTGATGTTGGTTCATGTAGAGCTAACATGTGGCCTGAGTTGATGTGGTTGTCATTGAGCTTATCTGAGGTTGTAGAGTTCAGATTACTTGGATGTAAAGGGACAACTCGTGGGTTAATTGAATCTGAATGAAGTGAAATGTAATTGGAAGACGTTAACAGTATTTTCAGCTGCAATACTGTATCTCTCCTCAAATTAGAATTATCACATTATCTATAGGCATGATAGATAAGTATTATGATAAGACTGTTCATCACTGCGAGCCGATTAACTTTATTGAATAAAGTTGACTGTTCTGCGCATTATAATCAAAAGTCCTACAACTGTGAGATGAATGTAATGTTAAATACAATATTTTCCCATGATATGTTGAAGGACAAAATATTTAGTCTGTAGTAATTACAAAATACTAAAGTACCATACATAATATTTCACTTCAAAATACTTGAGGTAAATTGTCCTTTGCGTCGGTTGTAGTCTATGTAGATAGGAAGGTTTGTAGTTGATGGTGTTGCTGGATAGATGAGTTGTGAGATAGTTGTCGTCGATAGGTCTGTGTGATGATGATGTGTGTGTGTGTAGGGTGCTGGTCGATGGTGCTCGGATACTCCGCTTCATGTATTCTGCTAGGGCTCTGACTGTCTTCATCGTTCGCGTGTCACAGCCATGCCTTCTGCCAAACTTCTACCTGTGGCTGGTAACTCGGGTTCTAACATCACTGGAGGTGAGAAAGACAAACACATGAGATTATTATTATTATTATTATTATGATTCATCTGTATTCACTTTGTAAAGGTTAATTTTCACAAACTCATGATAATAGAATCTAATTTGTTGATAGAATGATATAAACTATTTAAAATTTCACTGAAAACACCTGAATGCATGGGCTTCTTGTAACTCAAGGTATGCATGTTGCTGTTGGTGTGTAGAGATGATAAAGTCCAAAAATTAATATTGTACAGTACAGTAAATGTCATGATGTACATTTTGCTCCATGCTCTGATGGAGGCCACTAGACCGAAACGTTAGCATGTTTGTTGACATGAATAATGTGGTGAAATTGAGATTAGTCAACTTTGTCCTGAAGCTCTGTGTGTGTGCAATGCCTTTTTACCCTTGGGTAGTCAATGGTGGAGTTGTATTACCTTTGAACAGAGCCAAGCTAACCATTTCCCTTTCCATTTCCTGTCTTTATGCTAAGCTAAGCTAACTGGCTGTTAGTTTTTGATTCATATTTAACACAGAGCAATGAAAGTGATATCAATCTTCTCCTCTAACTCTTGATAAGAGAGCAAATAAGTTTCCTCCCCAAAATGTGAATCCCTTCCTTTAACCCAACACAATGTTTGAATTCGTTACATAGGCTCTGTAAGTTCCTTAAATTCTATGTATGATGAAGTTATAAAAATAAAGAAAGTATAATACATATTTTCAGTGCTTCTACCTTAAAGTAGCTTTTATAAAGTTTCATTATTGCTTTTTTAGGTTTGCATGGAGCTGAGGTGAGGAGCTCCATTATTGGGGGGCACGATGCCCTAAAAGGCAGCTGGCCGTGGATGGTCCACCTAAACATCACATCTTACAGCAACAAAAATTGGCGCTGCGGCAGCACCATCCTCAACAGTCAGTGGCTGCTGACCGCTGCAAGGTGCTGGGATTCGTAAGTGTGTTTTTCTAAATTGTATAAATATACCTATATTCATGTAAGAATACTTTTGTGTAGTGTATGTGTGTTGGGTTTTTACACTTAATGGAGGGTTCATCCATGAATGCAGAAAAACTAATACGTCTTTTGTGTTGACAGATCAGACAAGCCTAATTTGGCTCGATCAATGGCTTGGGTCGGCACACACAGCCTGCAAAAGGGGTCTGCCCGTTACCTGGGTATATATGCTATCATTCCTGAACCTAAATACCGAGCTGTGGGCAATGGCTTTGTCAATGACATTGCTCTGGTCAAGCTGAAGAAGAAGCTGACATTCTCAGACAGCATTCGCCCAGTGACTCTACCCAGTGTCGATGACACCTTTGGCCCATCGTCTGAGTGTTGGATCACTGGCTGGGGGAACATTGGGACTGGTGGTAAGCTGTACACATGACGTAGCCTATAAGATACTATAAAGGGACAAATGAACACATCAGCGAGTTTTGGATTTATGGGGGTCATGTGTTGGACTATTGCTAACTACCTGAAATCTTTACACTTTGGTTTTTGTTTGGATTTGGTTCAAATTCTTTTGATCCCCTACAAGATATAAAACATTCTTTAAATAATAGTTGATCAGTTCACTGGTGTGTTTTGTCCATAAAAAATCTAATTGCCGTAATTTGTCACATAATGGACAGAGGATTTGGTAGCATGAATAAATAAAGATCAGTAATTCTACTTTATTGTTTGCCATACTCATTTTACACTACTGTCAACAACATTTAACATTTAATAATGTTTTTCACGTTAAAAGTCTTGTGTGTCCGTGTGTGTCACTGCAGTTCCTCTGCCGGATCCAGAAGTCCTTCAGGAGCTGAAGATTCCCATCGTCCCTAACAGTGTGTGCAAGACACAGTATCCTGAGCTGAACTCTGACATGCTGTGTGCTGGGGATATGGTCGGAGGGAAGGACGCCTGCACAGTATAATATTTTATTATTTAAGTTGACTGAAATCTAAATTCAAAATTCTTTCACAACATAATGAATCAATTGTATGCATTAAACAATCAGGGGGAGTATCTTAAAGGTCCAATATTTTCCTCTTCTCCTGTGTTTTATTTGAAGTGGTGATCATAAGAAGATATATTTGTGGTTTTAAGAACCAAAAACCATCTCAACGTAGTTTTACATCTCCTCTCTCAGGTTTCACTCTGGAGCTCTAGTAACAACAGGTCGGTGAGCCAATCAGAAGAGAGGAGGCTCTGAGCCTCTCTTCTGATTGGCTGACTGTTTTTCGAGTGATCCAATAAAAATATATCAGATTTCAGGTAAACACTCAGAGGAACCAAATCTGTCAAGGTTGGATGGTGGGTCCAAGTGGGCGGGGCTCGGGGCGTGCCTGAGAGCTGGGACTACTTTGTTGTGACATCACAAAGTTCCAGAAGTCCTGACGGCTGGTTTTAAGGCTCAGTTTCTGAATACAGGCTGTGTGCATTTCTCTGTGGAATGAGGCTTTGATACTTTCACAGTATTAATATAGAACCTAGACCTGCTTCATGATCAAACAACATATGGACATCTACCTCTATACTATATGAGACTTTTAAAGTAGGCCTATAGGTTTACAGAGGTAAAGCATTACAGAGGAAAACATAATACTAATACACTTATACCCCTGCTACCAGCTGTAGTTAAAATCTTTAACTGTAAATTACAGTTAAAGATTTTATGTAAAAAAAAAATACATATGATGAGCTTATGCAAATAAAATGCATTTTTAAAAATTTGTATCAGCTCGGCAAGAAACATCTAACAATACAAAGGAACAATGCAAACTGCACGGTCTAACACCATGAATGCGCATGTGTGTGTTTTTTGGGCTCCACAGGGGGATTACGGCGGCCCACTGGTCTGTCGTGCAGGCAGTGGTTTCGTGCAGGTTGGCATCATGAGTTATGGGAGTCCTAACGGTTGTGCTCTCTCAGGCCGCCCTGGCGTCTACACCCAGGTGTCCAAGTATCTGCGCTTCATCAATGACTACATCCACCACGCTTCAGCTGAGGTCTAAATTTCCAGGAAGCTGAAGTGGTCCAGTCTATTTACCTGCCAAGCCGCCTTACTGTTTAAAGCTTCTCCCCTGTGCCGTACTGTCAGTCCATGTGGTCCTTTCTGCTGATTGACTTGTACTCTGGTTTGTTCAACTAAATTCTTTGCATTAAAGCTTTAAAGCATTGATCTTGGTGTTTCTATATGTGTTGGAGAATTCCTGTTTACATGCTTCAAGCACATTAGCAAAATCAGACATCTACAACCATTAACACAGAATGTCCCTCAACCCCCAAAACCAATGGCTCCAGTGTAGTAATATTAGTAATTATTGCAATTTTTTTCAACTGGAATTCATGCACTGTGAAAGATTCGTGCACCAGCTAGATCCTGCCAATACCCCAATACAGGTTTCCATCTACTATACTTTCATAACAGAATGTTGACTGCAACATCAGGACTTCTTCTGAGATATTATATTTCACTTCCACAACAGTTAAAAAAAATAAAAATTAAAAATATTTCTAGGAGAAAGAGACCACACCCACACCCACACCCACACACCCACACACACACACAAATAGTATACTATAAATATATAATTAATGTACACATCAATATTGATTTTGGTATTGTTTGTTGCTGAGTGCAAATTATACAGTGACAATCAGGGGTTGACTTTTTCTCTGAGGTGAAAGGGAACCCAGTACACTGCAGGTGTGTGCTTCAATAAACGGAAATGTTAACCTTTTCAGGATCATGCTTGTTTTACTGAAGCTGTCAAATAAATGTAGTGACGTAGTGACTGCTAATACAATTACTGAGCCTTCAGCACACATGGATTTTCATATTGTTCAATGACCCAACAGGTAAAACTCTGAGTTAATTGAATTGCTGAGTCAAAACAAAGATGTCTATTATAGAAGCTAATATCAAAAAGGTGAAGGACTAATTAAACCACCACATTGATGTCAAAATGTTTCTCTACAACAACTAATCCTCCGTTGTCTCACTACTCATGACTGAGCACAGGTGTTTGTTAACATTAGATCATATATGAAATTTTATATTGGTAATGAAATGACAAGCCAACACTGGAAATGAAAGGGTTTTCATATCACATGTTTTTCATTTGCAGCATGTTGTTGTATTTGTTTTGTAGTTTTTGAATCAGCAACGTTTCTGAATATGCAGCTCGTGTTTTGGGCCATTGCAGCACATTTGCCCTTGTCCTTGGCCACCGTACAAAAGGCTAAAAAAAAAAATTAAAAAAAACTACAAAAGTAGTTAATTAACCAAAATCAACAGTTGTGTACGACCTGGTAGACCGAGGACCACAAGTCTTCTGGATGACTGTAAAAGCATGGTGAAGAATAACCTCTTTATGACTGCACAGCAAGTCAAGAATGCTCTCCAGGATGTAGGCAGACATGTTTCCTTGTCAACAATCAAGAGGCACCCAAAAACTTTAAACAAGTAGAGCGCTGTCTTGTTCTACAGACTGATGATGTCAAAATCAACCTCTATGAAAATGATGGAAAGACAAAAGCATGGAGAGGTAAAAGGAGCAGCTCATGACCCATCACATACCGCTTCATTTCTCAAACATGGCTCTGTGATGGTTTGGCCATGTACGGCTGCACATTCAGATTAATTGAATCTGAGTAGGCTATATGGATTCAGGGAAGAAGCTGTTGCATGAATGAATCTGAATGTTTAAATGTTATTCCATTTCCCAAGATATCACATTCACGAGACCAAAACCGTGTTTTGTGAAGTAACAGTGCCCTTGACCTTTGACCACAAAAATCTACTCAGTTTATCCTCGAATCCAAGTGAACGTATCCGCCAAAATATGAATAAATTCCCTCCCTTACTGAGATATCGTGCTCACAAGAATAGGAAGTGTGGGGACATAAAAAACTACACTGAACAAAAATATAAAACCAACTTTACCTCCATGAGTTTAACTAAAAGATTTTGGGTTTTTTTGACACAAACAGGGGGTTTGTTTCTCTTCACAAATGTGTTTAAAGCCGTGTTAGTGAGCACTTCTGCTTTACAAAGATAATCCATCCACCTGATGGGTGTGCCTTGGGCTGGTCACAACAAAGGGTCACCCTAAGGTGCCTCGGTGGCTCATCTGGCGGAGTGTGTACCACGTGGGTTTGGTCCTGGCTGCGCCGGCCATGGGTTCGGGTCTGACCCACGGCCCTTTGCTGTGTGTCATTCCCTCTCTCTGTCCCTGACTTTCCTGTCTCTCGCTCACTGTACCTATCAGAATGAAGGCAAAAATGCCAAAACATTACTTTTAAAGAAATTATTTTGATAAAAGACATTTATTGGGCTCTGCACTGTGGGTTTCACATGACTCACTTGGGCTACAGATGTGCATTATTTTGCGGGAGAAGGTCGTGGATCAGAAAACAAGGCAGTGTGTGGTGTGACCACCATTTGCCTCATGCAGAGCTACACATCAGGTTGTTGATTGTTGGCCCACTCCTCTTCAATGGCTCTGAAGTTGCTTAATATCATCAGGAACTGGATCACAGTCACACACACAGATCCAGGGCATCCCATCAGAAATGACCTTGGAGATAGCTTATGGTGGCGATATGACCATTCACTTCATGGGCAACAGCTCTGGTGGATGTTCAGCATGTCAAATGCACGCCATCTTAAAACATGTAACATCTGTGGAATTGTTTTTTGTGTGACAAAACTGCACATATTAAGAGTATTGCTGTTGTATTTTTGTTCAGTATATATCGACTTTGACAGAAGAGCACAATGATTCGACTACAGAGAAAAGAAAACCTGCAAAATGCAGAAGCTGAATTATCAATGATCTTGCTGACTGACTTCCCAGTTCGGATAAAGCAGAGCGATACAACTTTAAATTCTTAAGGATATGCTTAAGATAATTAGAGTGATATCTAAAATGCTGATTCTTCACCTGATTACTAGAAACACTTCATGCTGATAAAAATGATGTGTAGGTGGAGCAGCTTTTTATTTTTGTCTTGACGTACACCCAGAGTTGAGTCAGATGAATTTAATTGCCCTTTCACCAAATCAACCTGTCATGTGCTGGATGTAATTTAACACTATAAATCATAACAGAAAAGTTCCTGTGGAATTTTTAGGAAATTATGGTTCTGTAAAATAAAGCACTGCAGTTTTATTTCCAAACATTAATGTTTCACATTAACGGTTTCAAATCCTCTCTGCAGCCTGGACCGGTGAAGTATACTTGATGTTGACCTTAATATGGTCAAATGACTAAATGCTGAGTCTAACAATGCTACACTCAGCCTTCAAATAGCAACTGAACTGCAAAATGAAATGGAGATGGCGGTTTTCTTTCACTCTCTAAAAGCAGGGCTAATTAAGACCTCATTTCCCACCACCTTTTCATGTATTTATCAAGACAATAATCAGTTTTATTAGCATTTTACTTTCTCCAACATCTGCGAGGTCCATTTGAGTCTGACAAGCAGCAGCATCTTCCGGTTTCAAGCTTCAAGGAAAACAAGTGGGATCCAATTCTACGTACATTACAGGCTTCCAGCTAGCTAACTTGAGTCTTTGGATAAAATGGACGATCGATTTGTATTTACCCGTCTTGTATTTTCAGTTTTTCAATTCAAGTAAACAAGTTGACACAAAGATCTCGACCCCAGTCTGTGTTTGCTGTTTAGTTCATCCAGGCTAATATAATGCTGACCAGTGAAAATTATCTACTTAACTCATCTACATCAACTCTCACAAATAGATGACTGACGTTTGGATGGAGATACCTTGGATAAGTGAGGTTTACGTTTGAAAGGAATGTATTTTTTTTCCAAGCAATATCTTGCAAGGGGTTAGATGAGAAGATTGTAACCATCCTCATGTCTGTGGAAAATATAAAAATCTAAAGCTTAGCATAGCACAAAGAATGCATGGGGGAACAGAAGCACCAGCACCAGAGGATTTTTACCTTTGAACAGAATAAGACTAGTGCCCCCACCCTTTAGTTAAGTAAGTTAGTTGCCAATACAAAGGTTGTCTGTGTCACAATATGTATTTACCCATTTCTCTATGTCAAATGCACAAAGTACAATGTGTAAAAGTTTCTGGTTGGTTAATTTCTTTTCCCACTTTTGATGGAGCTCTGGCTAGCTGCTAATCTTTGTCCTAAGCTAGGCTAAACACTGTCAGGTTGTAAGATGATAAAACATGTTTCACAAAATGTCATAGTGTTCATAGTTAGTAGAGGCATTTCTTTTGCACTGTGTCGTCACTGAGTTTTAGACAACACCAGATGGAGCACCACTTTGATCTTCCTCTCCCTTCAGGTCAGATCTGGATAGGCAGTGGTGTTTTCATCAAAAGGCACATACAGTCAATGCACTACAGGCAAAACATAAAACCCAAAATAAATAGTTTAAGTCATCACTTGAAAATGCAACCACATTCATGACCTTAAATGAAAGCAATACAGTCTGTCAGGACAAGGTGTTTTCTCCGTCAGTCTGACACTTAGTGAATCTTCATACTTTGGTGACTCAGTAACAACTTTGCCCAAAATAAAAATAATAATGTCCAAAACTTATCCTCACATACAATCTTTGATCAATCTTTAAAAAATAAAATGACAGAATCAGTAGAGAACTAATTCATTTTCATGAGGAAACTTCCCAACTTTCCCACAGAAAAAATGCCAAGCAAATCCACATCAAATTAAAAATATTTTTTTTCTAGTTTATGGTTTTAGTCTGTGGATCAATGTCCACCATCAGTCCGATTCAGACAGTCTCTTCCTGGAAAACAACTGTCATTGAGGTTATTTAGCAGCTGTGTTGTCTTATATAATGTCCTGACTTATCATTGGTCACCTCTACATGCAAACACCTGAAGTTGTTATCCTCCAATTGCATCTCTCTGTTGCCCGGATAAACACAAAAGCTCGCCCCTCATGTGTTCATCACCAGCAAAACATATCACAGTAGGTCCACACGGCAGCCTCACTGGACTGATCTTTACTATGACGAACATCTGAACTGAACTATTCATCTAAATGGTCTTAACTGGGTTAGTCCGACTTTTATGTGGCTTTGATGTGGCGGCTCAGACCTACAATAACAGCAGTCTGGTATGTGCATGTAGAGGTAGCCATATTCCTGCTCATAGTGGCAGATGTGCCTGTGACTGCTCCTGCAGCTCTGGACTTGGATGTGGGGGAGGCTGAGGGGAGCCGCTGCTGTTTTTCTCTGTCTCTGCTGCCGAGTCCTTCTTTCTATTTTCCTCGTCAGCTTTTTGTTTCTCCGCCTTGGTCTTGAACCTCAGCCCATGACCTGTCAATCACAGGTAATAAAGATTACAATTCAGTACTGGTTAGTCTACTTTTTCATAAGTACGCAAATAATAACACAGCGAGTCACATGTAATGTCTTCCAATTACTTAGTCTGACCAACGGTCCAAAAGCTCAAAGAGTGTCAATTTACATTGATATGAAACAAAGATAAACAGCACATCTTTGCACCTGACAAGCTGGAAGCAAATCTGGTTTATTGACTTGTCAATCCATGAAATAAGCTATGAGACAGTAATGCGACAGTATGGAAATGATTGGTGTGGGGATGGGGAGGAAGGGAGGAAGGAGAGGAACCTTGTTTCGCTTTTTAAACGGATTTTCCTTGGACGCAGCCCTCAAAAGAAGCTTAAAACTGAGACCTTATTCCCTTACTTGCCAACAGTTGTCCTCAGGTGTGGAAATCAACCATCTTTCTATCACTTATTTTCTGCTACTGAAGTTATCATGCTAACCAGCTAGCTCCAGTCCGGCTGGCTCGTCCCATTTTCCGATATCCAGTCACCGTAGCGTCCAGTATGTCCTGAAGAAGTAGTGCTGCTCTGAGGACGTACCTCTTGTATTGTACTTAGAAAACTACCCTGCCTGGGGCATCGAGTGGCGCAGTGGTCTAAGCAGGTGCCCCATATGTAGAGGCTACAGTCCTCACTGCAGTCGGCCCCGGTTCGAATCCCGCATCGGACGGCCCTTTACTGCATGTCATTCCCCCTCTCTCTGCCTCCCCATGTCCTGTCTCTCTCTACTATCCGCTGCTCTGAGGACGTACCTCTTGCCCAAAAAAAAGAAAAACACCCTGCCTTATTTCAAACCAAAATATGAAATGTATCGAACTGTGACAAATAAACTTAAAGAGGTAAAACTAAGAATTTAATATGATGCTCCAATTTATACATTTAATATCTTAATAGAATCTTAATTTAATTAACATTTCCACATCCTAGCATTAATCTTAACAATGTGTCCCACCAATATTCACATTAGAAGTGAAATTAGCTGTTGCTAAATTTATGGAAAACAATTAATGCTTCCTGTTTACCAAATATTTCAGCAGCTCTGTCTCAGAACTTACAGATACTAAATGAACAGATATTCCACTATGACTGAAACAGTTAACTGGGCACAGACACCAGCTGTGGATCCTGAGGGGATGGAGCACCAAAATATTTTCACCCCAACCAGGACCCAAATATAGTCTGACTGTCTGTCATAATTAAGGCAATTACATGAGTCTGGGTTACATAACGAGGCATGTTAACCTGTGTGTTTTGGAGCAGAGTTTGTTTCCTCCAAACAGCTAAAGCCAAAGACTGAACCACAACTGTGCAGGCCGTTGAAATGACCTGTGGCACATGTGAATCCTCCTTGTTGATGTAACTGTTTAATCTTTTTTTTTTTAATAAAAATCTGACAAGGAAAAGATGAAATAAAATATGAATATGTATGTATGTATATGTATGAAAAAAATAAAAAATCTTCCCCTGCTCTGCTACAAAAGACAAACTCC
Organism: Seriola dumerili; assembly: GCF_002260705.1. Lineage (NCBI taxonomy): Eukaryota > Metazoa > Chordata > Actinopteri > Carangiformes > Carangidae > Seriola > Seriola dumerili. The sequence continues at coordinate 282,426 of NW_019174300.1, read as the reverse complement.
CCTCCCTTAATGAAAAAAATAAAATAAAGTAAAATAAAATAATTTCTGACCCCATTTCTCTTCCCCTCAATAATATTCCAACAGGCCCACACTGTTATCTGTGTATGCCGTGTGTGTGTGTGTGTGTGTGTGTGTGTGTGTGTGTGTGTACTGACTTGGACAGTCTGCCACCTCCTTGAAGGCCTTTTTCTTACAGCAGCCTCGACACAGGTTAAACACGCACTTATTTCCCTGCAGAGCAAAATAAAACAACATCAAACAAATGTACTAGAGGGCTCACTTTGTTCAAGTGAAAACACATAACGCAACACACACAAGTTCATATATTTATACATACACACTATATCACATATATCTTGTTATATCAAACTTAACCATTATGACTTATTATTTACATTGACATTACATAACTAACCTAAACTCTATCTGGGCTCCTCTGTCACCTTGAATCAAATACATACACACACTGTGTTAAAACTGACTTACCTTGGGGTTTCCACACTGTTCACATTTGATGTACTTGGCTGTGGAAAGAAAATCACAGTCAGACTTTGTATGTTTCAGATTAGGACCTCAGCATTTTGAGCAGGAAGTGATGGGCCAGACTCACGTTTCTGATCGGGACAGAAGTTCTTGTTGGGGTTACGGGATCTCTTCTTCTGTTTGTTTTTGGAGAGGGTGTCAGCAGATCCATCAGAGTCCTCCAGCGCTCTCTTCTGACACACTGTCTTCTTCACCTCTGAACCCTTGCTGTTACCGTTGGCAACTGGCTCCTTTGGCCTGTGTGGTTTAGTCAGTTGACAGTAAGGTTAAAAAGATTTTTCTTCACTATCTGTTTATTTTACCATCTGTCAGGAAGTCCTTTGACAGGTATCGTACTGATGTATGAAACTGTGCCAGTAAAATGATTATATATAGGCCACTAAAAACAGCGTGGTGACTCACACTGGCCTGACGTATGGCTGGCAGATCCAGTGGGGGAAGGGCAGACTGCTCTCCTTCTCTTCCACATCCTTTCCTTTGGCTATCTCCTCCTGTACGGACACATCACACCAATCATTGTTCATCCAGTTAGTGTTAGTCTGCTTGGATAAGGCTGATTAAACAGCTCTCTGTAAAAGATTTTAGTCAACATTGGCCATTGTCAGAGATCAGGTCACTTGCATGTACAACAAGTATGAGACCCAATTCTTTTGTCAGGTGTTTTTTTTTTTTTTTTTCAGGTATGATTTTATTTTGAAATTTTATTCATAGGTCTGTATACCTGGCAGCGCAGCCTCAACTTTTTGCTGACGTCAGCCAAACCTTCGATGTTCTTCACCTTGGCCAACTCCTCTCTCAGGTCATGGTGGATCTGTAGCCTACACACACACACACACACACACACACACACACACACACACACACAGAGTTCAGCAACTTGTAAGGTACATACTGGACATCTGAGCAACAAGACATTGTTCCTACATTAAAATATATTATATTAAATATCATGTGACTGAGACACTACTACATAGAAATGGCTAAGCTCCATATGTATATTTATTTACTATCTACAGATAATGTAAACAAAGTTATTTTTCTGGAAATTCATAAACTATCAACAGATAAATTAACCGAGCATGAATGTCTGTTGTGGCCTGCAGCTTATTAAATAACAAACAAGTCACCATACTTCATCACAATTATGTAAAAATCATGTTTAAATATAATATAACCATAAAGTCCTGTTAAAAAGATGGCTACCAAACCATATGACAAAATCTGAAACAAATTTAGGGTTAGGGTCATATGGTCATATCACCCACCACTTGTATTACAACATGAATATTTCAATTAGTAATATAAATATTTTCTTCAATTCTCACCACATAATGGAGAGCGACAAAAAACGAACCCATCATTAAGGGATCAGAACAGAAGATTTAAAGAGTTACTGCTCTGTCCAGTCTTACCACAGAAGTTGGTGGTAGAGTGGCTTTTGGTCCTGAATGATTATTGTATTGGCCCCAATAAAAGACAATATTCTACCTTTTTCAGGATATTACATCTGAAAAACTGGAGGTCATACGATATTCAAGAGCTACACACGCATTCACAACACACTGATGTTGTCTTTGAATGGAGTGAATACTGGACCGCGCGTTACAGAGTAAGCCTGTTACATTAAGTGTGTTGTTTTTTTATCTCCCAAAACTAGCTGTCAGTGCAGTAAGGGGTTGTATTACATTATATTATAGTAAATGCATTTGTACAGAGACACACATGCAGACTGGGGCAGACAGACATACGTGTGGTGCCAGAGCTTGAAGAGGTGGGCTCGTACATAGGACAGAGTGCAGGGAGGATACTGCTTCACCACCTCTAGATACTCCTCAGCCATCTCCCACACGGGGGGGTTACGGCCCTCGAACAGTGCTGGGTTATGGAGGTTCCCCTCTAAAAATAATACAAAAAAAAAGTCGTTTCAGGACAATGCATAACCTTTGAAGGAAAGTACATTATATTACGTGTTTTCAAAAATGTGTGTAATGAACATAATGAAACACTAACCTGCACTCATGACTCCCTGAACCCCTGTCTCCTGAATACAGCGCTCCACATCACTCAGGTGCTGAATGTTGCCATTAGCAAACACTGGAATATTAACTGCTTTCCTGTAGCAGAAGAACACCAAACAATTAATGAATATGATTTGTATCACAGGAAAAGGGAAAGGGGAAATGTTCAGCACTATGACTCTTTGATTTTGTTATAATACCGGATGATCAGATGATGAGGCATTATATTATTAAATTGAGACCACTGGAAAAGCTGCACAAATGTTCAGATTAAATACAGTACAGTGAAGAATTGAAGCAAAGAGGCGGTAGCTCACCGTACTGCCTTGATGTGCTCCCAGCTAGCAATACCCGTCATGGCTCCTTTCTGGTCTTTGGTTCTGCCATGCACTGTCAGCAGCTGGGAAAGAAATGGAGGAGAGAAAAGCTAAAATGTAAGACTGTTAAGAATTTTCTAATTCTTCCTAAAACTGCAATTAAGTCTAATATCACAGATATATACTAATAAATATTCTGAAACTTATAATAAGCCCAATATTCCTAATATAAAAGGAACGTGAACACTACAAATACAATAATTTTGTTTTAATATTCCATTTTTTTTTTTATTGATTTTGAACAGGTCCTTAACCTTAAAAATACTGCTGAGTTTATAGAAACCAAGGTTAAATACAACAACAACACAAATACAGAAACAGCAGTAATTTATCAATAGTGATATTATTTACCTAAATTAACTAAAAATAGCACTAAGAGAAAAAAATACAAAAAAAATGAGAAAAAATGAAGGAGGGAGGATGTGCTCTGGGAGAACACTCACACAGTATGATAACATTATCGCAGTGATCATACCTGACATCCGGCTTTCTCCAGCATCTGGGCATAGCAGACTGTCTTTTCAATCTCCTTGAACACACGGATCTTACATGTGATGGGCACCGAGAGCTTTTCATTGGCTAACCTGACTGTAAGATAACGGTGGCATTTTAGTTTGAGATGCTAAAACTGTGGTGGTTTATAAAACAAAAAATAAAACAGTTGAGGGAAAAGAGGTGCTAGACCTCTGAAGTGTGCTTTTTCAGAATTTGCTGGTTTTAGATAAACTACTGACATTTCTGCATTGCTGAAATGTTTGCTGAACCCAAAGATGACAAGACTTACTCATTTTCTCTAACAGCTCCCATTCATCTTGTAAAAAGACTCCATAGTGACCTTGGAAACAAGAATCAGAATTAGTTTTGATTATGTTGTTTGTAAGGTCAGCATCAGTATCTTTTCTGATACAACCACTAGGTGAGAATTTGAGGATTAATTTCTGTAGAAACTGTGCCTACCCCTCTTAGCTATCATCTGTGGACAGCCCAGGTTCAGGTCAATGGCGTCGCAGTAGTCCTGCGACAGCAGAGCCGCTTCAAGGAACACCTCTGGATCATTGGCACAAAACTGACACACAGGGAAAAGAACACTGTGATTTATATTTAACATCACATGAGGAACAATATTAATGTCAGTGTGTGTAATGTGACATAATATGTGTTGTGACAAACCCGTGACTCCCCAGGGTTATCAAAGATGAAAAAACATGCTGTGATATTTCCACCAGCACTTCAAAGTACCATCATTAACAAAACAAACGGTAAAAGACCTTGTTGATGTTGATCCTCACCTGTGTGATGAGAGGTCTGTCCTCCTCACAAACCTCATTGTAGAGGTTTTCTCTCCTGTAGTTGGCATCACGGACAAACACCTGTGCATGCAGCATGGGGGTGTAGCAGAGCTGAGCACCATGTCTGCGGCTCAGCAGGCGCCAAGCCAGCTCGCTCTGGTCCACCATGGGTGCCACCACAAACTGTGCTGCTTTCAGGGTCTTATTCCAGAATTCAAAGCCCTGGAGCTTGGCCATCACAGCTGACTTCACCACACAGGAGACCACGAGACCTAGGACTGAACAATTAATTGAAATATTATCAAAAGCTGCAGTCTTCTGATAAAGGTAAAATGTGCCACAACATTATTAATAAAGCTTTGTGGGGCTACAGAGATGCCACAGCCTACAAATCATATTCACCAGACATAAGGGAACATCATGCTTGTTTGGTAAAGACCCCAGCAAAAATCACATCATCGTCATCATCATCTTTTTATCATTCAAAAATTCCCACTAAAATTGTGACTCATATTGCAATCACACTATCTGTAAAAACAATCACAATATGATTCTTGTCATATATCATTGAACCCAGTATTAAAGAGCCTGCAAAAATGTAGTCTCCTGCCAACACAACAAACACTGAACAGAATAAGTAAAAGTACTCCATGAAATAAGGTTTGAAAGACACATTTGGCTTTTTTGTAATACTCAGTAGTTCCACCCAGTCGTCAAATTTCCTCCTGCCTTGCTGTCAGTGTTTTTTCTTCTTTAAGGCTTGGACAGCTTACTTAGCATCCATAAAACGTGTGACATTTAAGTTAGTTTGCTAGTTTCAAACCAGCTGTGACATATGGACTTATATAAGTGTCTGACGTTACTGACAAGACAGTACCTGTGAAACTTAAGTCATTTGTATATTTTCAATTTATCAATTTTTACTTGTGTACAAACAGAAGTCTATACGTCGACCACTTAAAGCAGAGTAGTGAAATATAACAACGTCAAAAAGTAACTAGCTATTTCTAAGACATTACATGTTGTAGCTTAGCCACATTTTCACTTGTCTTTCTAACGTTAAGAGTGAGGGTGACAGCTTGGTCTCTAACGTTTTCACGTTTGTCTTTCTGCCTCAACACCTATTAGCATCTAACTACTTAGCTGTATCTTTGCTGTACTGTCAGCTAGCTAGCAAAGACATCTAGCACGTGACAGAAAATGTATCAGTTTTGTTTCTCTGGCGGCAACATGCACTGCTCCGGTCACGTACTAACTGCAGTTACGAATATACACCTGGATGGTTTATTGTTTCACCTGTAATAGTGTTAGATTTGCAGAGTGTGGCTTGATCCAAATGTCCTGACTGCACCGCACTCACGCACTCACGCACTCGCAGACAGGGTGAGTTTACGGGTGCGTTCCCGGGAAACCCGTGAGCGCGCAGTGAAAGGACTTCCGACTCCTTTTCTTCTTCGTTGACTTTTTAATGACATTTGGCATCCACGATGTCTCTTTACTGCCACCCTCAGGTTTTATTCCCCTTTAAAAAAGAGTTTGGGAATAATAATAAATACAATATACTATACTATAATAAAAAATACTTTTAGCAAAATACTTTATACATAAATGTTGTTTCTCAAAAAACACACCTATATATAAATGAAATAATATTTTAAAAATTATAATGTAAATGCTGTTATATTAAAAAAGCCCAACATCTATATGAATAGCTATGCACTTTAATACCAACTTATTTTGTCCCTTTATTTTTATTTCATATATTTTCTCGTTTATAAAGTTTATTATTTTCGTTTGTTTTATTATTATTTATGTATTTATTTACTTATTATTTAGGTATTTACTCATTTTCTTTCTTCTGGCCTATAATGTTCTTATCCTTTTTGATTGTTATAAAGATTGTCAATAAAAAATTAAAATAAAAATTCTCCCTCATTGTCCGCTAATTTTAAAGCAGTCTCAGTTGTTCGGTCGACCAGACACAACTAATTAAAGATTCCCTCCCTTGTACACCGTCTCCACGTCCTAATATACTTTTGACGTTGTCCTCTACCCGCCTTATTTTCCGCAATTTTGTCATCATATCGTCCTCATGACGCTGATCATTAAGACCCAATGGATGATTTCCTATGATGGTCCTGTGGTCGCAGTGCCCAGTTCTCGCATCCCCAGACCATCAGCATCCATCCCACCTTCCATGTCTCCAACGATAAACCACTCAACGAAAGTCCACTTTGTTTAAATATACTGATAGTTTCAGTTCTGATTAGCTGAGGAACACAACATGCAATTTGATTTCAAATTTGCAAAGATTGAGAAAGACCTTGTAGGTTGTGATTAGTTCAAGATTGACTATTGAAATAGTTACTCTATATGTGGGATGGAATAGCTGAGGTAAGGCAGGGTTATATAAAAGTATATAAGAGTAAATGAGCCAAAACAGTAAAGTTGTGGGCTGGACAGCTTAGCAATGAGCTGAAACTCACTACGAAGCTCTGTAAAGCTCAGGGGTGCCCCAGATTCAGCTGACAGTTCTTTGTAGATTTGTCACTAAAAGTGACCCCTTTCAATTATCATATTATTTTCACATTGTCATTTGATATATTGTTATTATTAGAATATCAATTATAACCGTTTTAAACATAGTAGGTGTCACCCACCTCTGTTGAAAAGGAAAAGAGTTTTTGTAGGACACCTTTAATATAGAAGAAAAAGACATCCAAAGCCCCACCGACTGACTTTATGCACGATATGTACATGAAGGTTATTTTACTAATAATGACGAGTAATATTACTATCACTTACTCTGGCGTAGCTTTGACAAGTGAGAGAAGAGAATCCTCCAAATTACAGATCTGTATGATATTAGATGATTGTATTAAACGGTATAAATTTGTTTTGTATTGTATTGAATAATATTGTATAGAAATCAAACAATGGACTTCATCAGTATTTGACACATATATTTAATATACATATATGTGAAATATAATATTTCAATCATGTGTAAACTGCTTTGGCAACAGCATGTTGAGATCTTTGCTGTCTATTATGTGTAATCAAAGTTACAGCACCTCAACATTTAAGATCCCTGTAGTCACTGATATTCATCTTGTTAAAAACACTGAGATATAAAGACATAAGAGTGCCTGCCAGTCCCAGTTTGTCCTACACTGGTAATTAAAAAGGCTGAGGACTGTGAACTTGAGGCTTTAGGACCCAGCATCATGAGGCTTGCCACTCTCGGAGGGTCTGCAGGCAGACGTGCGGGGAGAAACGAGGCTCCAGAGCTGAGGGAGGAGACTGAAGGAGGGACAACTCTCAGCAGCATCAGCCGGTAAGAGACTCAGCAGCTGTCACCGTGTGGACATCACGACTGATAATCAAATCTCTCCTATTATTATAAACACATGCAAGTCTGTGGCGGACTGGTGAGAGCGAGGCGTCTGTCACAGTGACAGTGACACATTAATATTAATAACCACATTTTTTTTGTTTTTTAGATCTGGGACCGTTAATGTCCGTCATATGGCGCAAATTGTTATTTTAGTGCACGTTTTCACGCACCATCCCAGCCAGCCGTCCATGTCATGACAGAGTTATATAAGGTATGCGGGGGCATCCAGACAGAGATCCCCATGATGCAGGTATGGTAGCCTACGTGGAGTGACGTTAGTTTACCCATAACAAGTTATATTTAGCGTTTTGGTATTAAAACTTAAAACCTTTTACTTAAATCTCAGTGTTCTCAAAGTATCCTAATGTGAAAAAAATAAAAATAAATAAACGTGAAAAAAAATCGAAATCATTTTCATGTGACAGGCAAAATGGCAATTATTAGTGGTTATTATTATTATTTATTTATTTTATGATTATTTTATTAGGAAACTGTATTTTGCATAACTATAGGCTAATCAGTAATCTTTTCTTCTCTTAATTTCAATTTGAGTTGCTTACAGCACAATGACTTTTTTTTTTAAACTACAGAGTATTCTTGTATTCATTTCCTCGATCCTATTGACCTGTTGTACAGTGGGTCACATGGCTTTGAACATCTCACTAAAATGTTATCTTTTCTAATGAAGAAAATGTAGTTTAGCCACATTATCTACAATGTTTTTTAATAATATATATTTTCTTATTATGATAAAAAATTTAAACTATATCACATTTTGTTTTTATTTACATCATTTCTAATTATAGTCTGAATGCTTTAAATTGTTTTTTTTCAAGGCAGTGGTTGTCAAAGTTGGGTTCAGGGACCCCCAGGGGTCCTTGAAGGGGTTCCTGTGGGTTCCCAGCTGAAAGGAGAATCATTTATTTTCACTATAATTCCATCTATAAGCCATACAATGACAGAGTGAATGAGTATTTTGATCATGGGCCTGAAACTTTCTATAGTAAGACATATACTGTAAAAGCAAAAATCTTATCAGATGGTGGTCTGTGGTCTAAGTTGTGTCAGTTTATTGTCCTCAATGTGAAGAAGTTTGAGAACCACTGCTTTAAGGCATCTTTTGTTGTTGTTTTGGTCTGTGAAGCTGTTTCCACATCAAGATTTTAAAGCATCATTACTATAATTCTCTGTGGGTTCATCACTGTGAGCAACACCTTTCACATTACACACATTCATGCAGCTTTCATTTGTCTTGGCCACTAGAGGGCAGCGTAACAGGCTGCAAACTAACTACTTTGACATATTGCAATATAAGGTTGTTTCAGCAAACATGTTTGCTAACAGTTGCTAATTTACACACCCAACAGGCATAAAGCAACACGGTCAATAGTAATTTGGAGTCATGTTCCAATTTTCACTTTCCTTTTTGCTCTGTTTTGATCTCCACCAACTCTATCTTTATCTATGCTCTACGCTACAATGCATAGAGCGTCTACTATGTTCACCAGCTCATCATCTATGTCTGCTATTACTAGATAGGTAGTGCACAGTGGTTGATGAGATCAGTTAGACTGAACTGAAACATCAAAGTAGTGGGCTTAAACAAAGCAATGGGCTAAAGTAAGCTAAAACGCTCTGTAGGGCTGAGGGGGTACTACACTAGATTGAGGTTATAATTCTCTGTGGGTTCATCACTGTGAGCAACACCTTTGACATTACACATAGTCATTGAATCCATTGTAATGATAAAAATATTTATTAGCGCAGCTTTAAAGATGAAACCAGACTAATCTGAGCTACAAGAACATCCCTGGCTTTTTGAAATTCTACATGATGTTCGCTTTTCTGTGTGTAATGACTAACATCTTGAGCCGACTCCATGCAGCATGTATAGTTACATAACATACACATATATCTCACCATACTGTACATTAGCCCTCTGGATAAGAAATGCTGATAATAAAAGAACATCGCTTTAATAACAGCAGCTATAAAAAGCTAAATTATTAACAATAACTCATAATGTTATTGAAATATTTTATGCATGTTACCCCTCAAGGCCTTGTGAAAAAATTTGAATTGTCAACATTGTGCTGGAAAAATGTTTAATGACTTTGTGGCACTGCTCTGTAACAAAATCAGCATCTGAGTTGTTTCTAGACATTATCTGCTGTCCAAGGAGACCCAGAGGACATTTTCTGAAAGAATATATTACAGTCCATACAATACTCCCAACAATGAACTCAGGATATTTTCTTTGACTGTGTAATAACGCAGCATAAACTCCCCAGGGAGAGACTGACTGAAACACACAGTGTCTGTTGATCCATAGTCAGGCTGGTCACGTCACCTTCCCGTCAGCGTGAGGCCTGAAATTACCATCTTATCTGGAGACACTGGATTGTTGGCTGAGCCCAGCCTGCATGTCTACCGCACAGCTCGTTCCTCCAGCTCCCTGTAAATTAGCTGATGGAGACACAAGCTGTTTCCTCACTGTCCAAACAAAGTTAAAAATTTACCAAAAGAAACACCCTGACCACCACACTTGTGTTCTTAACAGCCCACCTGTTTTAAACCTTTGCCTCTATTTGCATATGTAAATGTCATAAGCTTACAACAGAAGAACTGTAAGGCCAAAATGCATTTATGAGACCTCATTTGAAAGGTAACATCTTGTAGTTTCTGGAAATGTGTTTGTTTTATATGTGACTACAACCCAAATCATATTTAATAACTATTTGTAGGATATACTTTATACAAAAACAATGAAAAGCTTCATAATACTTTTACATCACGTCAAAAACTAATCTGTGAAGCTTCAAGGCCTCTTGGCCTAATAATCTAGTCTAATAGACCTTTGCAGTTAATTTTTTCACTGGTGCCCATAAACATCTCTAAAAGGAAAACTGGGAGAAATGTGCTTTAACTCTTAATATGAAATAATAGAAAACACACTGAGGCATTTTGAGGCCAAAGGCTCTGAGTACTTTTATAAATGAGAGATTTCAGTTTTTTGATTTTTAATAAATTTCCAAAAATAGATCCACTTTGTGGTTATCGATCTTTGAGAGTTGACTGATGGACAAAAACCGCAGTTTTATAAATTTGAAATTTAAAAAAAAGGATGCAAAGTGGTCTGAATACTTTCTGAAGCCTCTGTATATAGTTTACAATGATAATTTAGAAGAGAACAGCAACAGAAAGTAAGGGTTACTGATTGGTCGACTGCTTCCTGAAAAAAATGCAAGTTGATTTGAATAACTAATAAATATGAAGCATAGGAATTAAAGGAATTAAACTAAATCCATTTTCAGTAATAGAAAGTCTTTATATCTAAAATAGAGATAAACATAGAAATGCAAATGTTGTTTTTGGATTGGATTTTTGTTCTAGTTCCTATTGGGGACTGGCCCAACCTCAGTGCTCAGGATCAGGATCTGTTTTAACCTCTTTAACCTACAGTTAGCATCACTTCTCTGCAGCCCTACACACAAGTATTTGTCTCTGCAGGAGATCACATTTCTGTTCTTCTTTTTTGTTATTTGAACTACGGTGTGCTCTTATCAGAAATTATGGGGACAAATAGCAGGTTGGAGGGTTCTGCTTGGCTCAAATGGAACTTGAAGTTTCTAGCAATTCCATAAATTCATAAGTGTATCAAAGTTCATTTAAGGTGTTAGTATTAAACTGTTATTCCTGATAGACAGTAGTCATGGTGCAGGACTGAATTACGTGCATTTACAGAGAAACTCAATCCGACAGCTAATTGTCATTTCCATTGTTTTTCTAGCTTCTCTATCTGCGTCTGTTAAGACACAGCCCTAAGACATCATGGGAGGCGTGGCGGTGGACGTGGGTGCGGACAGAGTGAAGGCACCCGATGGAGGGTGGGGCTGGGCAGTGCTGGCCGGCTGTTTCGTCATCACAGGCTTTTCCTACGCTTTCCCAAAAGCGGTCAGTGTATTCTTCAAAGAGCTGATCCTGGAGTTTGGGGTGGGATATAGCGACACTGCCTGGATCTCCTCCATACTGCTGGCCATGCTCTATGGGACAGGTAGGCTGCTGCTACACATATACAACAGGTGGACACAGTAGCAAAAAGTGTGGTGTAGTTTTAATGCAGCCCCATAATTGATACCTTTTGTTAAAGCTCCATATTTTCCTCTTCTCTGTGTTTTATTTGAAGTGGTGATCATAAGAAGATATATTTGTGGTTTTAAGAACCAAAAACCATCTCAATGTAGTTTTACATCTCCTCTCTCAGGCTTCTCTCTGGAGCTCTAGTAACAACAGGTCAGTTACTGACTGTTTTCTGAGTGATCCAATAAAAATATATCAGATTTCAGATAAAACACTCAGAGAAACCAAATCCTGTAAGGTCGGATGGTGGGTCCAGGTGGGCGGGGCTTGGGACATGGCTGAGGATGTTGACTGTTTTGTTGTGACATCACAAAGTTCCTGAAGTCCTGACAGCTGGTTTTAAGGCTCAGTTCCTGAATACAGGCTGTGTGCATTTCTCTGTGGACTGAGGCTTTGATACTTTCACAGCATTAATATAGAACCTAGACCTGATCTATAATCAAACAACATTGACATCTGTTCTGTTCAGATTGAGGAACAACATGAACATCTTACAGTATTATCCAGTCCAATGCAACACCATCACCAAGTGCAGTGCAATGTTTATTTATTCCGTCTCATTACTTCCACTGACTATATTACTTTACTTTCCTACATTTCATTTCAACAATTTTAACAAGGGGGTTACATTTCGAGACCAAACCAGGACTAAATGAAAATTATGGATAAAATGAACTGTTCAAGTAAACTTAAAGGGACAGTTTGAAAATTTTGGCAGCACCCATATTCACCTTCTTACCACTCTCATGACTGTATGGCAGGCCCGGTTCTAGACTGCTGTGATTGGAACATAGAAACACAAATGTTGTTGATAGGAACAACACGGTTTTATTAAACCAGTTCATATCTTGAAAAGAAAGAAAAGAGGGTCTGTAGACAAGGAGATAGAAAGGGGGGGGGGGTCGGTTAGAAGTGGGGTTGGAGGGAGAGAGGAAGGGGGTGGAGGGGTTGTGGTTGGAGGGGGGAGGGAGGAGGGAGGGTAGGGGGACAGGAGGGAGGGAGGGAGGGAGGGAGAGAAGGATGGGTTCCATTCAGGGCATGGATTTTTTGAGGATGCGGTTCCTGGACATGCAGTAACCATCAATCTGCTCAGACAAGAGGCTGCTGCACTTCCTCTGTCCATACAGCTCTCTGAGTCTGCGAGCCTCCTTCTTCCTCTCCAGCTCATCCTCATCCTGCTTCTCTCTGAGACTGAGTCCAGACTTCAGTCTCTTCTGCAGCCAGTGCAGGGCCTTGGTGGATTTTGGTGTAGCTTGAGACTTGAGGCTCTTTCCTTCAGCCCTGGAGCTGAGGGTGGAGTCATTTGGGTGGAGCTCCTCCTTGCAGTGTGTTGTCTGCTCTCCAACCCAGTTGTTGATCAGAGTTTTTCTCTGACCCTGCTCCTGGTTCTTCACCACAGAGGTCAGGCACTTCAAGCTGCCGTTGTCTTGCACACGGTGAAGCTCCGCCTCCTCGCGCCTCCTCTGCTGCGCCTTCTTCAGATCACTGATGGTGTATATGGGTTTCATGATGGGCTGCTCCTGCACCATCATGACCTTTTTCCACTGAAGTGTCTCTGTCTTCAGTTGCTGCTGCTTTCCTTTCTCCAGGGCCTTTTGATAATATTCCCTCCTCTTCTCCTCCTCTCTCTGTTTTTCCTCCTGCCTCCTCCTCTCCTCTTCAACTCTTTCCTTCTGCCTTCTCACACTCTCAGCTTCTCTATCTCTTTCCTCCTTTTCTCTCCTGCTCCTCTGAAGCTCCTCCAGAGCAACTCTTCTTCTTCTCTCCATCTCCATTTCTCTCAGCTCTTTAAAGCTCTCTCTCCTGAGATACGCCCTTCTCTCTTCAGGGGTCATTTTGTGAATGTTGTTGGCGATCTCTATCTCAGCGTGGAGTTCATGTAGTGGTCTTGCCATCTTGTTCGAGTTCACTTCTGCAGCTCGATCTGTGTGTGTGTGTGTCTTGCAGAGGTGTTTGGTGAAGTGATGCCGGTAAGAAGAGTGGTGGAACCATGGAACAGTTCCATCAGTTATTACACAGATTCCTTGATTCCCTCACAGTTCTGCTTCTAGAATGATCCGTGTGTCTGTTGATCCTCAGTCAGGAAATGTGTAACATGCTTCAGCCACTGTAAAAGCACTTTTTAAAAGTCCTCCAATGATTTAGTATCAGTTCAGTAAAGCTGCGGCTGAGATATCCTGACTCTCCGTTCCTAGCATGGGTTAACCTCCAAAAACACTGGATCTTACATTTCCCATAATACAACTCCCCACACCTATAGTGTCCAACCCAGACTTTGTAGTTGCCAAGCTGTCACTACTATTTTCTTAGACAAGTCAAAGCTCTTTCAGAGCCACAGAAATATTCAACAACTCCCCACAGGCTGAGTTGTACTCATCACTAAAGTAACTTTGCCATGTAGAATTGGTGGAATACACCTTTACAGACTCTTGCTTAAAAATTCAATAAATGTACTTCTTTTAAATCATGCTTGCGCCATGGCCCTAATAAAGGAATGGTAATGTTGACTGGACGGTCAGTAAGTTGGTTAGTCAGTCCACCGTATATGGGTCAGAGTGAAATAGTTGGATTGACAATAAATAATCACAAAAACCACAATTTGCAAATCTGTCAGGTGTAGAGATCAATAAAACCAGGCTATTCTGATCAGACCCAAGTTACTGAGTGTGGGTGAAATAGGCTGGTAACCAGAGTGCAAGCAACTGAGCAGAGCTGAAGTGATAGTGATAGTGAAGTAACTGCTGCTTCAGTTTTTATATGGCCAGACCAACCAATCAGATACTAATAAACTTGGATTATTTGAATGTGGCATGTTTATGATTGGACAAGGACAAAATGAAATACTTTTCATTTTTCGCCTCGAGTCAGATCAGAAAATCAGTATCACCTTCATTTTATAATCTTCTAAAACCCCCAACAATGTCTTATTACATGCAGTATCTCACACTGATATATAGGTGCCAGACCACCTTGACACAGAGCTGACTAAGTTCACTACACTTTGTCCAGGTCCTCTGTGCAGCATGCTGGTGAACTGCTTTGGCTGTCGTCCAGTGATGATGGTGGGTGGCCTCTTCGCCTCTCTGGGAATGATCCTTGCCTCCTTCTCCACCAGCATCATCCACATCTACCTCACTGTTGGGGTCATTACAGGTCAGCTGAAAGTAAAGTATTAACACCTCTGACATCTTCTATCAAGAATGGATGAACCTACCTGCGCTTCATCAGGCCTTGTGATGTAAAGTCACAGCGTACAGTATATAGTACAAGCTATGATATGAGGATATACAGCGACCAGAAAAAGTCACTCAACCCTTTGGAATGACCTGGTTTTCTGCATTGATTGGTCATCAAATGTGATCCGATCTTCATCTAAGTCATAAATGTAGACAAACACGGTGTCCCTACAGTAATATGACGCAAACAATTTGAATCTTTTGTGTCTTTATTGAAAAACACCCTCTTACTCTGAGGTTTGTTGTTGTGTTACTGAGAGCAGCCACAGAACTACATCATCTCCATTTATAGACAGTCTGTCTGACTGTGGACTGATAGCTCTAAACTCTCTGAGATGAATTTCTAACCCTTTCAGCTTTAAGCAAATGAACAATTCTTAATCATAAGTTTTGAGATATATTTTCTGCGAGGCATAGTTCACATCAGCACCTGCGTCATGTGAATAGCAAACTCTAAATGTTTGAGTGCTTTTTTTTAATAAGTTAAAGTGTCTCTAACCCACACCTCCAATCTGGTTTCATTGATTAGACTCCAATGTTGATGTCATTAGCCGAGAGGTTCACATACTTTTTCGAGCTCCACTGTGAATTTTGAATGATGTTTTCAACATGGACAAGAAACACAATGATTTGTGTTATAAAGTTAAAACAGATTGTGTTTGTTCATAATTTTAACGTGGATGAAGAGATGATCATATTTTAGAAAAATTGATACATAAATGCAGGTAATTCCATCCAGGTGCTGAGTTGTCATTTCATATTCACATTTATTTGCTTAGTGTAATGAATACATATTTGAGTGGAGCAAGGACTTTGGAGTCAGAGTCTTGACACATGTTTTTAATTTAGTCTTCTGAAGAAAATGTAAATTCATTTTAGCCAAACCTTAGTCATGTGAGTTTTGGTTTAGTTTTGTCTAGTTTTCATCATTAATCCTTCCTATTGATATCAACGTAAAAGATAGCCACTGAAAGCGATGCCAACATTATGTCCTCAGCTATTGCTGATGTTATATTAACTTTCATAAATGCCAGCAATTCCCAGTGTGACTGGCGCTTGTTGATAAAAATAGCAATCAAAGCATGTCTCCCTGGTGTATGTAGTGTAAATCCATTCAAAGCAACAATCTTTTGGGGAACTTACAAATCCCTGTTCGCACCAACTGTGGATCTAGTAAGTTTACCAGAATGACAGTAAAACAGTATAAAACTTGCTTTCCTGTGCCGCAGGTCTGGGGTTAGCCCTCAACTTCCAGCCATCTCTGATCATGCTAAACCGCTACTTCAGTGAGAAGCGTCCTCTGGCCAATGGGCTGTCAGCAGCTGGAAGCCCCGTGGCCCTGTGCTGCCTCTCACCACTGGGCCAGGTCCTCCAGTACCAGTACGGATGGAGGGGGGGCTTCCTCATCTTGGGTGGCCTTCTTCTCAACTGCTGTGTGTGTGGGGCCCTGATGAAGCCTCTGGTCGCCCCCAAGACCATCCCAACCAAGGACATGGAGCAGGACACAGAGGAGGGACCAGAGGAAGCAGAGAGGAAGAAGAAGAAGCCCAAAGCCAAACTGCTGGACTTCTCTGTCTTCAAAGACTGCGGGTTTGTCATCTACACTGTAGCAGCCTCCATCATGGTGCTGGGGCTGTTTGTGCCTCCAGTGTTCGTTGTGAGCTACGCTAAAGAGCTGGGGAATGAAGATACCAAATCGGCTCTGCTGCTCACTATCCTGGGCTTCATTGACATTTTTTCACGGCCCACGTGTGGTGTGATTGCTGGGCTGAGCTGGGTGCGGCCTCGTTGCGTCTACTTATTCAGCTTCGCTTTGATCTTCAATGGAACCACTGACCTGGTGGGGTCACAGGTATGTGAATGCTTGCTCCTTATATGAACCGAAAAGAAAACATTTAGCTCACTGATATAAAACCTAAACATGCTAGGTTTGCTCTTACTTCACAATTTCATATTTGCACCCAGGCCAAGGATTATACATCCCTGGTGGTCTACTGTGTCTTCTTTGGCATCTCCTACGGCATGGTGGGAGCCCTGCAATTTGAGGTTCTCATGGCAATAGTTGGCACTGAGAGGTTCCCCAGTGCCATTGGCCTGGTCCTGCTCATGGAGGCCATTGCTGTGCTGGTGGGGCCACCTGGTGCAGGTGAGTAAGCACCAAGACATGCACACACTGCACTAAAGTGCCATTTGAAAGGGTTTTGCTGCATTGAGCCCGTCATGGCACAGTTAGCACTGGAGAAATGATTTGCTACAGGGGAATTTATTGACACTAAGCCTACTAGAATCTAACAGGGCGTATACGTATACTCAGTGTCATTCATTGCCAATGCCAAAGAAAGGAACTGGGCCTTCCGGATCCTGACGAGCTGTGTGGTTGAAGCCGTTTTGTGCATCCTCTTTAGACAGAAACCAAACCAAAGATACTTGACCATCAAGGTCTGTCTTGTTACTCGGAAACACACCAACTTTTTTGTGTTGGTGTTTTCTTCCTCCTTGTCCCTGTGTCTACCTCTGACCTGCTCATATTAGAAAATCATACTCCTTCTTGATGTATGGCAACCATAATGTTACCATGACGATATCTTTATATGATTTTGTGAGGCTGTAATTATAGGAAGAGAAGGTTTTTATGCGTCGCCATACAATCCACACACAAGAGCTGATGCACAAAACCTAGAATCGCAACAACACATCGTGCAGCCCTGAGCATAGAGCTAGCAAACTGGTTTGATCAACTTCCTTTCTGGATAAAGGTTTGAAACTTATATTGAAGTCTTACCCCAAGTTTGAACAAACATTATAGAAAGCAGCTCTGCAACTGTCTGCAAACAACACCCTAAATATATTTGCTTACATTGAGATGAATAAGAATGCTAGACCAGTGGTTCCCAACCTTTTCCAACTCATGGCACACACACAAAAATGTCTGGCCCCATAACAGGACGGAGCCCAAATGATGCCTTCGCAGAGCGCGTTTTATTTTAATCATAACAATCAAACATTCAGGATTGAACTAGAAGCAGGGGAAGCTCAGTTTTTCGTTTTTTTTTGACGTGTGTTTCACCATCTGTCTCTCGACTCTTTTTCCTTTCAGCTCCTCCTGTTGCTAACCAGCTACACATTCTGATACTCCAGTCTTTGCCATGGACATAATCTTTTAGTGTGCAATCAGACTGAGATAGCTAACCAGTATACAAAGTGGAAAGTTCATATCTTTGGCTCACAGTGATCAGCCTTAATACGAGAAAAAAACCCCCAATGAAAACATTTTTTCAACATTTTAATGTTTTCAAATATCATTTCGTTTTAAAACATTTAAAACATTATTTATGTTTTATATATATATATTATATGTATATATATATATTATATGTATATATTTTCATAAATACATTTTTCTCTAGTTGTAATTGTAACCACTGGGAAACAACTCTGTCTCCAAGAAATGATTTTTATATACAACTCATTTGCAACAGCAAATATGTTTGGAAGGAAACATTACTCCAACTGGATTATGTTTTCCATTAATGCTATGAGGAATTGATGTTGATTAATATACTGACAATGCAGTTTCTTTCACCAGAATGTGCGATCTTGCAGAACAACAGGCTATCCACTTGTATTGGCTCCATTATTGCAGCACTTGGTTGAGGTTAGAGAAAGACTATGGTCTAGTTTAATACAGAAAGGGTTAACAGTGTTTAAACAAAACCATGATCTTTCTCTAACCTTAACCAAAGCGCTTTTGTTGCAAGGAGCCGGTTTCACAAAGACAGACTTTGACTGTGTCTTAAATATAACAAACAGACTTCAGATAGACTGAGTCTGAATCCATAGGTTGCACAAAGCAGTTTAGTTCTTGACTTAAACCAGACTGTGCTACAATGAATTCTGGGTAAATCAAGACATTTCATAATAAAAGAAATGGCTGGGCTGAAGAACTGCATCCAACCGCTCAGCTCCATTTACCCCAGCAGAAAGTGTTTGTCTTCAGGAAGAATGGTGGTTTAAGTGGAATAATAAGCCATATTTTCCTGCTTTTTGTTGTTAGGTGTTATTGATTGTTACCATGGTAACATTGGTCTTAGGCCTGAGTTAGCCGGGGGGTAAGGTGTCTAATGTTTCTGGATTAAAATAAATCATTCTTTTGTGGAACAGTCTGACTAACATTAGACTAAACTATGACCTAAATGAAGACTGGACCAACACTACAGACCAGTCTGACATGTCTTTGTGAAACTGGCCCAATGAGTCTGGATGTGAACCGCAGACTCTGGTGTCATAGTCTTAAATCCCTTTGTATGTCCACCATCCAGCCTGAATACCACAAGGTACACAATATATAAACTTATTTTCCAGGAGACAGGGTTGTAAAAGACAATGTAATCCAGTCGGCGTCTGTTCCTTCAAAACCTATTTGCTGATGTATAAACCGAATTTTTCAGTAGACAGCGTTGTGGACAGACATGTTGTGACTAATTTACTGTAATTATGGCAGTTTGTCGACTTAGACGGAAGGATTTTATCCTCTCATCTGTTTCCTTGTGTCTCTTTCCTCTGACTCCAGGCCGGCTGCTCGATGCCACCAAGAACTACATGTATGTCTTCATGCTGGCAGGGAGCGAGGTGGTCCTCGCAGCTGTGGTTCTGGCCACTTGTAACCTCCTTTTTATTAAGAGGAAACCTTCAGCTCCAGCAGACCAGCTGGAGAATGTCACAGTGACAGATGACGATGCCAAGACAGAGGTGTTCAGTAAACCTGCAGAGGTTAATGATGAAGAGGAGAAAGGACCAAGAGAGGAGCAAGAGAAGGAGACTGTGGAGGAAGCGAAAGAGGAATTAAAGGAGGAGGAGGAGGAGGAGGAAGAGGAGGAGAGAGACAAGGAGAAAGTAGAGGAGGTCAGGCAAGAGAATGAAACAGCAGACTCACAGGAAGTGGAAACGTTGTTGAAAGAGCCACAGCCGAACGGTGACGCAGCCGTCAGTCCTGAAGCCTGAGCAGGGACGGAGGATGCTGGACAGGATTATACCTGCGGGCTACACACACTTTTTTCTTTTAGATAATCCAGCAGCAGGATGAAGTGTTTTGTCAAGTGCTCCCATGAGTCCCCTGCTGGTCAGTTGTGCCGTCATACAGTGCGTGTTCATGTGTGTCAAGTGTTTGTCGTTTGCAGGGGGGGGGGGGGGGGGGGCAATCTGTGTCACTGCCATAGGGAACATTAAGAGTTACTGTATGTTATCAATTCCTGAGCACTAGATGTTTTAAAGTGTGGTGGTTAATACGAGACAGTAGAAGAATTCAGTTGCAGCACTGCCTTGTTTGTACAGTTTATATCACAAGTTATATTTTGATGTAGCCACCAGCAAATAAAGATTGGCAATATTCTGTATTGGTGTCAACAAATCACATGGAAATGAGCTTTTAGCTGGATCTGGTGCAATACATGTATTAAAGAGCTTCCTTTTAAATTAAATAAATATTAAAAAACCAACAATCAATTTATCCTACAAAAGGCCTGCTCACATCAGAAAAGTGCACAGTACAGCTCATCCATGCACCTCTGCAAACCAACCTGTCCATTGTAAACAAGCAAAGCTGCCATAATGAAGGGTTGTCTTAATGCCAATATAGTGGGATCTCTGTTACAGTAGTCCAGGAAGTTTGAGCACTGAGTTTAACACGCAGTTGTCTGCTTTGTATCTGCAAACAGATGTTCACAGAAGCACTTCTTTTTTTCAGTGACTTTGTGTAACGTCACCGCTGATGTCACAGATTTTATTCAGTCTCTTTTTTTTCTTTTTTTTTTTACAAATGCAAATATTTTCTACACAAGGACAATATTATTTTTTACAAATAGAAATCCTTTCTACACATGTGCAAACTTGAATTTCTCATGCAGATTTATTTTACAGGTGTACAGAGGCTGATTTACTTAACTTTGGCATTATTTCTGGGTGTCACTTTACAAGTTCAAGGTCTTTCATTTGAGCACATAAACCCACACTTTTTCAAAAAGGTCCACGAACCATATATTATACCAGAAAACTTTACTGAATTATCTTTGCTATGTTCAGGGAACCCTGAACTGAAGCTTGTTTGCTGGGGTATACTGTGTGTCGTATTTTTCCGACACGTGACACAGACCTACAATCTGGCAGTGTGTGAGCATGCACCCTCCTCACTTGCAGAAAGCCCTTGCAGATTTTTGTCACACATACAGTGACGGATGAAATGTCCTGAGAAAGGACTGAAAGGCCTCATTGTGTCTCCCTGGGGATGAACTAAAAGGTGTGACCCTGTAACTCATTTCAAAGTATTTTTCTGAACTGTTCTTAATGGTGTTGATACTGGCAACTTCCACATGATGTGTGCAGGTGTTGTTGCTTTACGTAGTAGTCATGACAGATGTGGTCAGAATGTGCAGTAAAATGTTCCCTTTGTATGAGCTGCCAAACATGATGTCAACATTAAACCCTCAAGAGGGACAGAAGCCAGCCTTTGGTCGTTTGGTTTCGCAGATTATAGAAATAGAAATCTAAATTATTCAGCCTCTTCATGTATTGTATGTGCAATATGAAGCCTTACTCCATCAATAAACTTGTACAACAAAAATGAACTATGGACCATGGGTCATTTTCTGAGCGAAGTGTGATGAAATCTGCATGAACTCTCTGGAAGACTGTATGAAGTCCAGAAGGCTTGATACAGTCAAGAAGTGTGGACTTGATGAACTTGAAAATGAAAAGACATGAAAAGCTGCTGCTAAAATCCTGATTTTACAGTGTCCCCAATGCGTGCGCACTCTTAAGTTGAAGCGTGTGAAATGCCATTGTATGGTCACATCTGGAACATCTGGTGGCCAATTACTAGGTCAACCTAAAGGGGCATGGAGATAGTTGTCTAACAAAAAGATTGCTGCAGACATGTTGGGAGAAGGAGGGGACATGAGTATGTGATAGTGGCGTGACCGTCCTATTGATGAAACGCAGCAATAAAGCCGCTGATTGAACCAGTGAATAGTTTTAGACTGTAAATATAAAGACAGTGTGTGTTTTTTACAGATGGAACTCACACACTGGTGGGATCTGACAACCCCTGATTATTTGAATGTGTATCCCGCTGAACTGCATGCCATGTTTATGGCATTAGAATGGATTGAACATGTTGTTTGCAGCAATATATGAATACGTAGTGATTCTGTGTTGGCCCCTCCAAGCAATGACTGACTACCTCACGCTCTTCGCTTTGTTTGTGTTTGCGGCTGCTGATTTTTGGGTAAGAGAAGAAGTTCAGTGGCAGACGCCCAGGCATGAGCAGGGTGAAGGCAGCACAGCGGAAATGAAAGTTGAAACCACAGGTGTGTCATCGGGGTCTTGCCGTCTGACATCACGCATGGTTCAAACTCTGTATCAGAGAAAATGTCTCTGTTGTAAAAGGTAAATCCACGTGGACCTGAATCCAGAAGAGATATTTTGTGGTGTCACCATGTTCACACATCCAGGAATTTTTTTTATATATGGCAAAAATACATGCAAACCAACCCCAAAAATATCTTTCATTCAAGTCAATAAAAACAACAAATACAAGTACTTATTAATTTATTTACACAATTTTAAAATACACAAATACAGTGGTATTACAAGTGAGGAGCAAAAGTCATAAGGTGGGAGTGGAAACACAAAGATTTCCCATGAATCCACAGTGAAGAGATGCATTGTGGGACATGAGCAACCATCTCCACTGCACAGTTAAAAGCAAATTGCACAGGTGGTGACGAACATAAGAAATAACCGAGTCAAACAGACTGAAAAAAGTAAACTATTATCCCATGTAAAGTGTACTTGCAGTTATCATAGCCATCATCAGTGAGACAAATATGTTCATCTATTTTTTTGGTTTGTTTTTCAAGCCCACAGGTGAAGTTTATTTTAAAAAAAGCTGCCTCAGCAGAAACTCTAATGGAGTGAAGCATCCCCAGTCCCTCTATACACTGTCACCATCCCAAACCTGACCGTTTCTCATGTGGACAGAGTGGTGGACAGAGTAGGCACATCCTACACACAACGACGGAACAAACATGTACAAATTAGCACTACAACCCCCGTTTCCCCTTCGACTACACAAAATGGCCTACAACACTTTGGAACCAGTCTACCAGCTACTTCAAAATCTGCAGGATTCATTGGTCACGTCGGTTAGTTCTGGTACCTGTTGGGACTCAGACGTGACCTCTCCAAAACCTCCTCACTTCACCTTAACCCCATTCAACCTGATGTTAAAGCACACCCACCCATTTTCTACCGGGGTTCTCAGATCTCTTCCAACGTTTACTTGGTCAGGTGTGATTTATATATTTGTTGCATTAAGCCTAAAGATTTTTTCAGTCCCTTGTATCTATCACCTTACTGTGCTCCATCTATTCCAGCTGTTAAAATTCACGATAAAATATCTGTGGAGTGGATTTAAAAACTGAAACATGACAGCACTGGTACTGGCTCCAACTCCTTTTTTTGTGTTTTTAAAAAGATGGTAACAGTTACAGCTATTCATGACATCTTCAGTGTTTATACTGTTAAAAAAAGAGTTAAAACAAGGCTGGGGTACAGGATAGTTTTTGTTATTGTTTTATTTGTTATATATATATATATATATATCAAGAGAGCTCCTAAATTTGCTGCTGACGCTTTGAAGCTCAACTTGGGGCAAGGTGCCAAATTCTGGGAGTGCATCTTTCAAACACTCCAGCAATTTAACTGTCGTCCATTCATAACGCTGTGGGGCTTCCAACAACAGATTCAATGAAGAATGAGGCAACCGAGACTAAGATACCAATCCTCCTAATACGATCAAGCTCCAAAAACACTGAATCCTACATAGACCGTGATGCAACTCCATACAGTTTAATGCTAAAGCTCCTCCGGAGCACCAGTAGACATCATACATCTGCTTCCACAGGCTGAGTAGTAATGCAGGAGGAGTGCGCCTTTAATTTTGACATGTCACCTATCAACTATGTTTTCTAGAGTTGTTGTAGTTCAGTTGTGCACCGTGCAACCATGTGGTAAAACATTGTGTGATGGCACATACTCAATATGAAGTTACTTAGCTCGGGATAAGGCTAGAAGAAATTAATCAGGACATTCTGACCAAACTCCCTAAAGAGCAGTTTGTCGTGTTTAATAAGACGCGTTTCTCCAAAAGAATCATGCAAATCGACAACAAATGTTATGCTCCGTCCTACAGTTGTAAAGCTGTAAATTGCAGCGAAGTATCGTTACATTGGAAAAGACAACACACATACCCCCTTTGAGCCTGTATAAGCCTAAGACAGAACCACACAAACACACACGAAAACCACGTCACTATGCACAAAAAAAACAACATCTCATCCGTTCAAGCGCGGACAGATCAACTTCCCGACTGTTTCACTGCTCCGTTCACAGCTTTCCCCAGCAGCACGCTGCAGTCACAACCTGAAGACACAAAGAAAATGTGCTGCATGTTTTTAAGATTTACTACAACATCCTGGTTCCGATGCACCTGAGGAGGACAAAAACACTCATACTATGGGATCAGTTTGGAAAACAGAACATTAATGGGACCTTCCTGTCCCATTTTAAAAACATTGGGGGGTTTTCCCGCCTTTAAATTTAAACCTCAAACACCTAAAAAAAGAAAAAAATGTTGAATTGTGGTATTTAAAGAGTCTTTCAGGACAGAAAATAGAGCTTAGGCACTGTCCTTTAACACTGCCGTGATGGATCATGCGTCTTCTTGATTTGAGAATTTAAAAAAAGTCCCACACACTATTTTCAATAACGACTTGTCATTCTCCATTTTCAAACCCTTGTGAAGTCTGACCAGTGGAGCTGGTGTAAGAGGAAGTTTAATGCTAAAGAATTTAAATAAGTAAAACCAAAGTTAAACAAAAAGAAAAAAAAAAAAAAAAAACCATGATGCCAGAGAAAAGTGAATCCATGGCTTCATCAACAGAGAGGAGGAGGAGAGGGAGTGTGTCCACAACTTCCATGGGAGGAGGAGGAGGAGAAGAAGAAGAAGGAGGAAGGCTGTGGCTGCTACTTTGCCAAGGTGGTTAAGGCAACCAAATTGTACTCCACCCGCCCATCTCTCTCTCTCACACACACAAACACACTCCTGGTTGTGCGACTCTTCCTCCGTCAAGTGAACAAGAGCGCAGCCAGACTCCTGCGCGTTGGTTGGTCGTCCTCAGCGTCATTCAAGAGTCTGGTGTATGTGTGTGTGTGTATGTGTGTGCTGCATGTTGAGGCCTCCATGGTGCATGGGTGGATGGGAGGACCTTCACCGTGGAGCTGCAGACTGGAGGCCACTGGGTGTGACCCGGGACAGAGCCTGAGGAGGACACATGAGAAATTACGACACTTTAATGATGATGTCATCAACAATACAAAAATGGCCAAAAGGAAGAAGTTCAATACACATGACTTTCTGACCAGGAGTTGGATGAGATTTGATGAATAAATATGAAGCTGCAGCCTGTGACAGGCTTTCTGCAGGTTTCAACATGTTGGATTTAAGACTTTATAAAACCACTATGACTTCAAAGGGCTGTTTGAGGGTTAAGACTGGTTTTAGGGTTCAGGTTACGACTGGGTTTTGGTTAAACTTCGAGCTGGGATTAAGCCTTTATTTGTGACGGTTAAGGTAGGTTAGGGTAAGAGTGTGTGTGGGTGTCACCAGAGTTGCAGGAGTTAACGTTTGCTGGTGGCTTTTTACGGCATCTTTATGTTTTTCTGACTTTCCATGCGACTCTACTCACTTTATACACAAAGTTTATAATTTCAGTGTTTTCTTGCCTTTTTGACCTCAAACTCATTACTGTTGAACACAGGCTTCAACCAAACACCATTGCTCAGATTGTCTGGCTGGAGCAGGAAAGTAAACACAGGAAGAGGGTTACGGAACAATCTCCCTCGAACTTGTGAATTCCCGTTAGAGGGGTCGGATCCAGGTCAGAACTCCTTCACACCAGAAACAAAACGTTCCCAGTCTATAGTGTTAGCTGCCTCGTGTTCCACGCCCCCATGAAGAGATGACATGTGATCATGGGGTGGGATGTGGGGGTTTGAATACATTATTTGAATATAATGAAAGCTGGGGTGTTATACAGCTGAGTGGTTGGAAATGGACACCATGATGTTCACATTTCTCCAACTGGGAACTTTTACTGCAAAATTTTCACACCGTCGCTCTCCCTGTGTTTCGTGTCTCACTAAACGACCAAACTATTATATACAGGGAAACATGAAGACAGTATCAAGACAGACATTGACTTTTTGTTTTTATTGTTTGTTGACTTCTTCGGTTCATGTGGACATTTTTATTTGAGCCACTCTCTCTGATTTTCCTGAACAACATTTTAACATGCCGTCCACACCACACAAGTAATTCACCTCAATGTGTTTGAATACTGACGGAATCTCGGCATCATCATGTTTCTGCACTGATTTTTACCATTAGAATTACATAATACATACACACTGTTTATATGTTATTATTATTTTTGGGGTGAAGTGACTCATTAAAATGAAATTAACTCACTGTTTTACACAGACAATAACAATACCAGTAACTGTCTAGGTTTACACAAGAAATATTAATAGTGCTGCATATTAACACATGCAAATGATTTAAATTATTCAGGAGGATTTGCATTATTCATGAGCTGCGTTCTGATCACCAGAGGACACAGTAGAGATCACAAAGACGGCTGGTTCAGTGAGGACTCAACTTCCTGTCAGGCTTCTTTTTTTTTCTATATCAAACTGTCAACTATTACAGACAATTCCTGCTGAGGTTTTGATTTCTTTCAATGAAATATCAAACCTGTAAAGGTTGATTTTGCGGTGGACATCATCTCTTTTTCATTGTTAGTGTTGAGCGGCGGTTCCACTCTTCACCTCTTGGGGGAACATTTGCTCTACAAGAATGCAGGCCCATTGGCAAGAGGGGGCCGTAGAGTGCAATGTCTGCCATTAGTGAATGGCAAGCCCCCCTTATTACATACCCCTCCACCTCTTAAAAGTACAAACAAACAGCTTACGGGGCTGTGCGAAGGAAAAGAGGAGAGGACCTAATGAAATCATTAAACTGCGGAGTGCTGCTAGGATGTTTTTGGGGTTTTTTTTGTTTCGCGAGTGCGATGGAAGGAGATGCACTTACACTTCAAAAGGAGACAGATGATTATTCAATGTAATCTCATTTTTCCCTCTGTCTGTCTCTCTGAGTTCAGACATTACAAAGCTGCTGTTATTTGGCTCATGTTGGATTGTAAAATGGAAAAAAGAGGAAGGAACATTTGGTACGAGTAAAAAGGGGAAGTGTTACAAGCTTAAACACTGTCTGAAGAGGATCTGTTTGTGCTGATACACACTGTGTGTTCTGCTGTAATGAAAGGTTCCCTTTTTCAAGATGCGTCGATCTTCATCAGGCAACTGAGGACAAAATTACTGACTTTGCAATATTCAGTTCTGTCCTGTTGTTCTTTTTAACTCCAACATACCACTATGTAGCTTAAACAGGTCTCATACATCGCACAACAACGTACAGTCTTTGTCTTTCTCTGTGTGTGTGTGTGTGTGTGTGTGTGTGTGTGTGTTACCTGTGAGGTGGACATGCGGGATGTGTCCTGGCGCCCCGTCAGGTCTGAGGAGGAGATGTTGACAGGTGCTCCACGATGAAGACGCATGCTCACTTTCCTCTCTTTCTCCATACCTGACAGACAGAGAAGGGACCACAAGTCAAATTATTAAAGAGAGGAAGCTGAAAGTGAACACTGAGATGTGGCTGTAGTGCAGTCAAATAACCGCATTGTCAGCAGAAAAAGAAAAATAACACCAGCAGCTGAAGAGACTAAAAAGAACACAGAACTGACTCATATATAAGAGCTGCTGTAGAACACGGAAATCAAATCAGAACTAGAAACTTCTCCGTTAAGTTGTGTTAAAAAGACGTCTCAGGTCACAGAAGCTTTGTGACACACGAAACATAAACATAATGGTGTCACATCGACCCAGTCTCGACCCAGTCTTCATTTTCAATAGCAAATAAATGTAATCAATACAAACACTTGGAAAGCCAAGTGTGTGTGTTCTGACCTGTGTGTGAGGCAGGGTTTAATGGGGAGGGGGCTGCGACGTCCTGAGCTGCCCTGGCTCTTCCCGAGGCCGAGGCCATGCCCCTGGCTCCGGGGTTCCTACTGTGCCTCAGCCTCTCCTCCCGCTCCCGACGCTCCCTCTCTGCGTCCTCCACGGCCCTGTTGGCACCCTGACACACACACACACACACACACACACACACACACACACAAGTGAATCCACAGGTGAATAGATGTTACGTGCTGGTGGAATAGTCTCTTGTTGAATATTGTCAACTCTGAGCAATTTTCTTTTTCCTAACTTATGCACAAACTTACTTTTAAGGATACACAGTCCAAACTAAAAACCTTACAAGACCAAAATAGGATAGATGATGTGTCCCCCCCCCCCCCCAAAAAAAACACACCTGCTGTAATTTAGCTAAAATACCAGAAGCATCTATCTAGTTATAAATCTATAAATCAAAATAAGTCCTTCCCACGTAGTCTTTCGATGTCTAATGCAATGGCAGCACCGGGCGCCTGATGGCTGCTGTAAGCTTGTAATGTGTTATCACCCTTTACTACAGTATCTTTGTTCAGCCTGTATGCGCCACAAACCAGTTATAGTACGAAGAGAGAATGGAAGTATGGGAGACACGAGGACACTGTCATTCTGAGACAGAAATACTGATCCATAAGCCACGAGTAGACCACATGTAAAGCCATTGATTTAAAGGTTGTTTGTGAAATATCAGTGTTTACAATCGGAGTGATAACACCAACGTTTCCTTCATCTAGGTGTCTGTGGTGTGATGAGGTTGATCTAACCAATGTGATGTGGTTCCTTCTTCTATATTTGTGATTTTAACCTCAGAGAACTTCTGAGTTTTTTCTTGTAAATTTACCCCTTTAATCTCAGGGAATATCTGAGTTTGAGAATGACTGCGGATCGTCTCTGGCAGCCACAACACTGCTGTAAGCCGTAACGCAAAAAAAAATGCTGTTACTGGATATTTGTAAGATGGCTGCTGCAGTTTCAGTGAGCAGTTCATGGCAGCATGTTTGAAACACATTTGTAACACTGGTTTTATTCTTTGTTGCTGGTCACATTGGTTCGGCTCAAGGTTTTTTTGGCAGTTAAACTTATACAAAAAGGCCCCTATGTACTTTGGCTCCTTATACCTGCAGATTTCAACATTTCAATAAAAATGAAATGAAAATGCACAAAGGCAGTGTGGAGCATGATTTTAGATTTGAGCAGTACTGTATCTGCTGCATGCGGCAGAAAAGCTCAGAAAAAGCAAGTAAGTAGACCTTTGAGCTGAGATTATTTTGTCCCATGAGTTTACAGTTGTGTTGGTGTTAGCAAGAAAGGGTGTTAGGAGTCTGTATTGCAAAAGGTGAGGTGAGTGACTTGGGAGGAAATAAATCCCCTGAATGTGGTTATAAAACTTACAAATTTGAGCATATTCCAGTCGAAGACGTAGTCATAGGAGAAGCCCTGTCTGTGGAAGAGGTTCCTGAAGAGCTGGCGGAGATACGAGTAGTCGGGTTTGTCATCAAACCGCAGAGAGCGGCAGAAGTTCAAGTAGGTGGCAAATTCGGCTGTGGAGACGAAGAGGACGAGAACGTTCACAAACAGACTGTCACCTCTGATACAAAGGCTGAAGGACTGAAGAGCTACAGAGCTCATGAAACATGGAGGGATCGCTCAAACATACATGGGTAGCCTTTGCAGAGGACCTCAATGGGTGTGGACATCTTCTTCTCACTGATGCGTTCGTACTTCTGCCTTTTGGTGGCTGCTTTCAGGCCTTGCCAGGGCAGAGAACCCAGGTTGAAGTACATGAGGACGTATCCCAGTGACTCCAAGTCGTCCCGTCTGGACTGTTCTGTAGACAGAGAGAGAGGGAATAGAGGGTCAGATCATGGTTTCATTAGGATCCGAATGATTTGTCCATTCATGGCATAATGGACGTGTCATACCGATGCCCAGATGTGTGTTTATGGAGGCGTAGCGGGCGGTGCCGGTCAGGTTCTTGTTCTCGCGGTAGGGGATGTGCTGATGCGTGCGGGCATCGCGGTATTTCTTGGCCAGGCCGAAGTCGATGATGTACACCAGGTTGCCTTTCTTACCCAGCCCCATCAGAAAGTTGTCTGGCTTCACATCTCTGTGGATGAAGTTCTTGGAGTGGATGTATTCAATACGGCTGATCTGGAGGGAAGAGCAGGAGAGGGTTTCATGTCAGCGACAGAGAGGACTGTGGTCAGAAACATTCGATCAGTGAGATTAAAACAGAGCTCCAGTCATGGCAAAGTGATTCTGGATCATGTATGGATCAGGCCAGTGATGTGTGAACAAAATCTTTTCAGTACTCTTAAAGGAATAGTTTAACATTTGGGGAAGATACCACTCTCATGGCCGGACAGTTTAGCTTAGCATAAAGACTGAAAACTGGGGAAAACGGTGAGTTTAGCTCTTTCTGAAGTTGGTTTCCAGATACCTTGAGCGTCATGTATGGGTCTCTATAGTTGCCAGTGCCATATAACTCCACCAGGCCTCTCAGGTCACTGGAACACAGGCTCTTGGTACGCCAAGTGAAGCTAACCAGATGCTGGCGTTAGCTTCATATTTACCTTACAGATTTATTTACCTGGAGAGTGGTGTTAATCTTCTCATCAAACAAGCAAGAAAGTGAGTAAGCAGATTTCCATAAACTATTCCTTTAATAACATGAACCATGTTGCAAAGACAGATTTAATGTAGAGGTTTACAGTGGATCAATCAACACATTAGGACACCCCTCCCTCCCTTCCCGTCTTTTCTCATCCTCTCCTGAGTCTCACCATCTGGTCGGCCAGAAGCAGGACCGTCTTGAGGCTGAACTTCCGAGAGCAGAAGTTGAACAGATCCTCCAGACTGGGTCCCAGCAGTTCCATCACCATCACATTGTAGTCCCCCTCGGCGCCACACCACTTTATCGTTGGAATACCCACTGCAGGACAGGAGGGAGCAGAGAGGAGAGGGTTACGTTTGGTTTTATCATAACTGTGATGGAGATGGTCCTTACAGTTACCAAAACACATTCAGCTGAGTTTTTTTTTTATCGTTCATAAAAACCCTGATATTTTCTAAATCAAGAGTAATTATAAAGTGTGTTCGCTTTGTTTGTTTCTTAATTTACAGTAAATGGTTCTTCCTGTGTTCAGTTCTTCATGAAGTTTCATCTCACCTTCAATAATGACCACAAGTCTCAAATAAAACAATTTAATAAGATAATATTTATTTCTTTATAATAGCAACAGTGAGCTGAATACCTAGGCAGGATTTTCCAGATTTTTAAGGGATGGACCGTGACACTCCTGCAGCTCCCACAGAGCTTCTGAACTCTGATTTCCGGTATTTAAAATAATAACAGGGCAAATAAGTAAAGTAGGTCACCAAGTGATTCAGCATTAAAGCAGCAACCGACAACCAGGAGAACCAAGACTCACTACACGTCATGGGCCAGTGACACAACATCCCAAACATGTGGTCTAGCCCCACACACACAGCCACTGTAAGACAAAGGAGGACATAGAACTGAAACCTATGGAATCTGTAATGCAGACTTAATTTATATTTTGTAGATGCTGACTCAAGACATTCAATACTGTATATTAATACGTCATAATATATAATAATGTGTCTATTTTAGTTTGACTTATGTTCCGCTGTCCTTAAGTCAGTAGGTGTAGCCACAACACACCTTCCCCATATTACAATACTAAAAAAGTTAAGTATATATTTGGTGTCAATCTGCTGGTTTAAATCCCATCATGCTAAATCTACCACTCCATAAAGTTTCTCACAAGACTTTTAAAAAAAAAAAAAAAAAAAAAAAAAAAAAAAAAAAAAAAAAGGAGGAAGGGAGGGAGACGAGGACAAACGCCAAAAATAAGAGTCTGAGTAGAGAACCAAGAAGATCTTTTAAAACTTCACCATACCCTGAGGAAGCTTTCAAACGTATTCATGACCTTCCAGATTCATTTTCCAGGATTCTGAATGGTCCGTTAGTGAAACACAAATTCATCAGGACTCACAAACCCTCCATCCACTTTAAACCCAGGTTCTTTCATGATTTTCATCTTTAATTGGCAATTAATACATAAGCTGTCGTTGATTTAACTTACTGTCTCTCAGAATCAGCGATTTCAACTGTCTTTATTTGAGCTCTGCTAGGCTGCTATTTATTCTCTCACTTGTATTTTTGTCTTTTATGGGGCGGCGTGGCTCAGGACCTAGAGTGGTCCAACCAGGAACCCTGAATGGACGCCCTGCAGAGAGCAGGTCAAAGTGTCCTTGAGCAAGACACTGGACCCCTAACTGCTCCTGATGCAGCGCCATCAGTGTGTAAATGTGTGAGACGCACACTGCTTAGTGTTTGTCACTGTAGAATTAGTAATAAATGTGTGTGAAAAGATCTGTACCTCACAGACAATAATTAAGATTATTAACAAAACTTTCTTCAATAAATTCCATAATTCAGATTAATACCAATCATGACTTGTTTGCAATATTATACAGTCTCCAACATGAGCTGGATGAATAATAATCCATGATCATAATCCTCCCACAAAGTCATAATAGCATTTGAGTGAATCACAAATTCCTACACTTGTCATGATTAATATTACCCATCATTCCTTGTGTCCACCATTAAAAAAGAGGAAAGCTTATATGAGATAATTCCCCATGATGAATTGTTATGTTGAAATTACTAGATATGCTACATTCTTTATAAAAATCTCACTGAATGAAAGAAAGATAGTTACCATCCCCCCACACACAGGGGGGGTGTTGGAGCAGAGGCCAGCTGGTTCAGTAGTAGCTGGTAATTAGCTGACGTTGCCAAGGCAAAGAGGCCACATGGCATTTCCTTCTACAGGCAGACCGCAACAAAATGCTGCTGCTCAGCACCTGGCACTGTACTCGCACATATATACACTCAGCATCAGCTATTTATATACATACAAACTCAAATATATCCCACAGTCTGGGTCAGCCACCAGGCCTCAATATATCCCACCTACTAGGCTGGAGCAAAAATACAGACGCATGTGTCGTCCTTACAGAGACAAAACACCAACCAAACCGCTCCCTCTTTCTCTAAGTGCCAATACGAATCAAATGTCTTACCAAGGTTACTCTACCTACGTATTTCAGATGTTATCCATAGATTTCCTAAAATCTACATTCAATATTCTGGATAAAATAATCTCAAAATTCATATGCCAAGAAAAATGACAAACAACAAGGCTTAAAACATTACAACTATGTAAATCAAATGCAGGGTTGGGACTCGGGTATTATTTATAGACTGCACAATTGAGACGGTTGGTGTCATGGATTTGTTAGTGTGCTCGCGCCCCCTCCCCCCGACCTGAAACTGAATTTCTAAATGACAGTTCAGATGATGCTCTGTCCATTTCAGACTGAATTTAAGAACAAATCCAGAACAATCAGCTGAATAATGGTCAGTTTTCAGCATTAACCCGTGTTGGTATAATGTAGTTAACTCTGTGTGTGGGCTCCAGGCTGCAGCGTACAAAACACACCTGACGCAACGACGGATGAGCTACGAGCTAGTCGGTAGAAAACTGTTTCTTCGCCTGTATGTGACAGACTCTCACTGGATGTGTCCAGAAGTCGCTTGTGTTTCCACTTACTACAAGCAAAAGTTTGTTTATCTGTACGATATCTGTGAAGACACATCTGCCCAATCCCCCTTGGCGGTTGCCATAGCAACCAATGTCATAGCGCAGACTCTCAGAGATAGGCGAGAGCCATAACAAACAGCTGGTGTCTCAGGGTCAATAAGTTATACAAGTGCTATCTGACTAGGACAGAGAGTATTAGGAATATACAACATGATTTAGGTGAAACATGGTTTAATGATTAGGATTAGGTTTCAATAATCTTCATGCACGAAGAATAACCTTAGCGCGTGTGTCCATGTAACCTGTTTTTCTGGGTGCCAGCGTCTTTTTTCTGAGCTCTCGCCTGTTTTGTGCGGCTGCTCCGAGCTCTTCTGGTTGAAAATCTCTGAACTTTTCAAAAAGGCACTGGTGTCGTCACTGTAGCTTCTTTTCAGGCAACCGATCAGATGGGGCGGGACTCATCACCCTAGTAACCAATAAAATGGAGGAGAAGCTTGTTCTGGTTGTGTCCGTCTATCCTGAGCTGTATCATATTGTATCATACTACGGTGGTCATGTTGTCACAGAAAACCCATGCTCCACGCTCTTTTGTTGAAGTGCTCCACCAGAGTAAAATGCTATATGGACATGTGCCCTAATCTGGACGTGTAGTAAGTGTGACGTAGTCTGGTTTTAAATATGGTTCACCAGGAAGGAGTCCTTCAGAATTGGATGTCATTGCAGTCTCTGTTCTCCTCGGTGCATCGTGCTTTAATAAAAGCTTCTCGGTCCTGAAACCTCTCGATCTGACACTTACGTCTTTCAAGTCTCAGTGTTTGTTTCTACATGTGTGAAAGGGGGCGGGAGGGCGGCTTCTTGGGGGTGTCTAAGAAGCTCACCATTCAAAGTGATCAGGGAGGAAATTCAGGCCACTATAACAAAATCACATTCTTCTTTAAGGTGAGCTGAATGTACACACACTACTTACCTTCAGTTAGTTCCTCAGTTAATTCAAACTCATTTTCTAATGAGTTACAGTGACTGATGGATGTTGGATTATATTTTTCTGAGCTTGTAAGTGAGTGTGGAGAATTTAGTTGATAAAAAGGCACCAACAACAGTCACGTGTGGCAGGATGTGTGTACATTGTGTGTTACAGTATGCCGTACCTCCACCCTGCATCATCTTGTAGATTTTGCTCTCTATGTGGAGCTGCGGGTGTTTGGTCTTCACACATTCCAATTTGATGGCGACCTCCTCTCCAACAGAGATGTCAGTACCTAGACAGAGACACAGACAGGCAGAGATGTTAGCTGCAAGGAAACATGGAGGTAGAGTGGGTCGTACACGGCGGTTCGATTCCCAGCTCCTCCAGTCCACATTCGGATGTGTTCCTGGGCAAGATACTGAACCCCAAATTACCCTTGATGTATCACTGATGTGTGAATGTGCGTGTGTGGTAGAAAAGAGCCATATGTGTAGAGTGTGTGTGTGTGAATGGGTAAATGTGCCTTCCATTGTAAAGCACTTTGAGTGGTCAATAAGACTAGAAAAGTGCTATTTAGTGTAATCCATTTACCGTTTACGTAACTAGGGATGACAATCAAGAAGTGGTTCCAGCTGAGAACCTGTTCTAAATTGTGCGAACCATCTCTCCCTCTATGCCCACTTTTCTTTGGCAAGCAGAACTTAAGGTCCTAAATGGTAAAATTCATGAGTATAGAGTACACCAGGTAACTATGTCATTCTGTATTAACTTAATACTATCATGATGTTGATACTGAACAAATTCTGATGGTCATGGGTGAAAAGTTCAGTTGCAGTCAGGCCATTGATTTAATATGAAGATAATTAACAAATATACAAATCCCTTAGGTGGTGATCGAAGTGGAGAAAGGCTGCTTAGGTACACGAGAGAATATGGTGGGTAACACAGTAAAGCCATAATGAAGGAGAACGGACAACGTCAGGGGAATCAGGACTGGACATTGTCTGGAGCCTGCAACAGGAGACTGTCGGTGTCAGACCCGTTCTCACTTACTGGAAGGGTGTAGTGTGCAGGGGAAATTATAGAAACTTAGTCAACACACTCATTAGCTAGCTGTGAATTCTCCGGACTCCATTCACATTGGCTCAATCAGACATTACACAGACTTTGTACTGGGGAGCTGGCAGGATGAAGTCCGTTTAATGTCGGTTTCAACTGATCGGACATTTGTGTTTACACATGCAGCTCATCCAGGTAGACAGAAAGTTCAGGGCTGCAGTGCATTTATGATAACAGCTCAACAGTGTGCACTGTATGTACCCTGCTCTTCTTTCATGTATCTACTTGCATGCACGGCCCACATTCCTCACAGCTATCATTACATTTTCATCTAACTTCAACAGACAAGAGGATTGTGGGAATTGTCTGCCTGCGACTGCTCTCTCTTTGCTGCCGTGTGATCTGACAAATCAGTGCTTCAGCTGGTTTCTTCCTAAATATGGTGATGGGGTCCAGTTCCCCTCCACATAAACAGAGCAACTGGACACCAGGTTACATAACTGCACTTCTCACACAAATGATCTCATATGAGCAGCTATTCAATCATGGAGGCTAAGAGCAGAGCATCATTGATTTCTCTGTATGATGTCATCTAGGTGGGCTGGCCTCATCAGGGCGGGGCACACAGTTAGGACCTGACTCCACTAAGTAATCAGTGGGTCTGCCATCAACTTTTAAAGGCAGTTTTATGACACAAATGACAAGTTCAATAGTCTCTAATATAGTCTCTCTAAGATAGTCTCTAATACTCAACTGTAGTGTTTGTGTTGATCAACAGAAAATGAGTCAAATTATTATTTTGTGTTAAATTTTGTTTAAGTAACCCATCAAGTTAACATTGATGCTCACACTTGTACATTTGCTTGTTTAGTTTGTTTCACATCACTGTAATCTGAATATTAAGCAATAGTCTATACATTCAGTAAAGCATTTTAAGGCATAACATGTCATGTCCATTATAATTTTATAGACTGATTTATGGAGAGAATAATTGATAGATTGATTAATAATGTAAATAGCCGTTACTTATTGCCTCACATTGATGTAACAGGTTTATATTGGTATGTAAAGTATGCCGTTTGCTTACATCGCCTTTGACAAGTAAACAGTTTGGGTACAACACATTGAAACACACCCAAAGTGTGTTGTCCTAGTTTGTCCTGGGCCAATCAATAGATCAATCAATCAATTAATTATCATGGATGGTTAAAGAGTCTGTAAAGGCTCTTCACAGTCTGAGCAGCATGTTTCATTGTGCACTGTGCTCTCTTGCACAATAGGAATGTGATTTGTCTGGACAGATTTTTCTGTACCCCCCTGCCCCGCCCCCACCGATCTTCTCAGAGAGGGGAAGTGAGAGTGTGTGTGTGTGTGTGTGTATATATATGGGTGTGTGTGATCATGTTAGTTAAGAGGAGATGGAGGAGCAGATGTTAGTTAAGAAAACTATGACTAAACATGTTCCATCAATGACCTTTTTTTCCATGACTAAGGTGAGACAGCACTGACGTCATCAACATGTAAACGTTAATGGAATTTTTGTTGATAAAAAAAAAAAGACAAAGTGAAATTACAGAGTGATTTTTCAAACAATTAAATAATCTAAGTGTCCTTTGAGTGGCAAATATTTCCTCTATTTAAATGGTAGTGTAAAACCTATTATAAACACTTACTGTAAAACACAATCTAGTACAATACCACCACTAAGGCCTACAGAATAAAATCAACACCTTCCTGGCACAGTCTGGACATTATTAGTGTGGGATTTACTGCAGGGCTGTTGCACAACGTTGTTGATTATGAAGAGTTTTCTTTTCTCTGGACACTTCCTGATTGACTCATATTGTAAGAGACACAAAGGAACGGACTTGCTTATGTTGTTGCATCTCTCCAGACTTAATTGTTATAGTCAGTATGCTCAAGTTTTATAAAAATGTTCACTTTTTTAATGTCTTTATAAGGTTTCGCAGTTTTTCCAACATGACACAAACAACTGTACACGAGTAACCCCCCCCCCTTCTCCCCACAGCAGTGATAAACAGGAAGAAGACGTAACAGGTAGTGGTAGCTGCAGGAAGCATATGTAAAATCTCTGTATGTCATAATGTCACACAGACGGCATGATCAGATCAAACACAAGGATGATGTATATAGAGTTCAAACACCATCAGGCAAAAGCTAAATTTGACAGCAGGTAAGTCTGCTGCTGCTGACAGGACCTGAACCCTGGAAAACGTTCATTCTTGGTCCTGACTAAAACTAAACTTAAATGTTTTTCTCAAGACTAAAGTTTCCAGCCTTTTAGTTGGTGAAAATAAAGGTGAGGTTGACTAAATATGACTAAAACTAACTTTTTTTTTTTATCTCAGGACTAAAACAAAATGAACACTAGTGTGTTACTGGGAAGATGGTGCGTACATATGTGGTGTGTTTTTATCCTGAGTTGTGCAGCGGGGGAACGTGTTCAGACACATCCCTCTACACTGGTTCCCAAAAAGCAACAGAGGCAAAGTAGTAAGAAGCAAATATTAAATATGCATCTGTTAAAGGACATCTTAACTAACTCCCAGGAAGAATTTGAAACAGCTTGGATCCCAAAATACTCAATTGCTTTAAATGTTGTCTAAAGACAAGCACATATACAAGAACCTTACATAAAAAGTCTAAAATTAGCAATATTTTCATTTAATTCAGCAACTAAGAAGGAAACGAGATGTTCAATGGTACTTGACAGTTTACCAGACAAATTTTGCTCGGAACCAAACAAGCAGTGACGGCACTAATGAGGGGGTTACATTGTTTCACATGCAGCCAATGTCAATATCAGAATTCAAAGAAAACATACTGAGCCAAACCCGTGTAATAGCTACAAGAGGGAAACTCGCTGAGGTGCGGTTTGCTTCAGGGGGTTTGGACACAGCATCTGGATTTATGTAGTTTTTTTTTTCCAACATCAACCAAATATTCACATCACCCACCAGATAACAGCAACAGATGATTCAACAGGACTAACCGCTGATACACACGTCGTGTCAGAACCTCAGAGATTACCAGCTATTCTACCAGTTCTGAATAATTGACGGTCCACATTTGAACCCAGTCACAGAACACAGAGTACAAGGATTCGTTCCAAGAGCTGACCTCATCTCTTCCTCCTGCTGCCAATAACAAACAGCCTCTCACACCAATACAAACACAATCCACCACTCAGACAGCCCCGACGCACCAAGCTGCTCACACACACTGTCAGCGTTATTGAAACACGCTAACACACTGTGTGGGAGTATTCATGTGGGACTTACTGAGAAACACAATGACATTTAGTATCAGGTATTGCCAGGTCACACACAATTGTCAAACTGTATTTTTTGTTATGTGTTCTTTGAGATTGACCTTGTGTGCATTAAATGTAAAACAAAAACTGATACTGCCATCAGTCTACAGAAACTGGAAGCACTGGGTGGGTGAGGCACTTTGATTTTAAATAAACACACACTGTTCTGGCTTGTTAACAATGTTGCGTCACATTAGTCACCAGCCACACAGAGGGGAGAGGAGGGAGGGATGAGCAAAGACAAAAACACAAAGTGATTATGTAAGCAGCTGGCAGCTCTCACTGTCAGTCCACACAGCAGCTCATGTGGAAGATAGACGG
Source organism: Seriola dumerili (assembly GCF_002260705.1). Classification (NCBI taxonomy): domain Eukaryota; kingdom Metazoa; phylum Chordata; class Actinopteri; order Carangiformes; family Carangidae; genus Seriola; species Seriola dumerili. Next base: position 242,924 of record NW_019174300.1, on the reverse strand, counting down.
GATCCAATTAATGCATTAATTAACCTTCCCTCTCCTGAACACTCACAGGCTGACTAGTTTGCCAGCTTGTCCAGAGGATTTTCAGAACAACTTCAAACCACTAATTTATGCTCATAATACTCATATCAACATATGTAAGCACTTCTAATATACAGATCTGTGCGGGAATATAACACAATGTAGACGTTATGGGGTAGAGGTCATCCAAGTGCTGCTCTGTAACACAGCAAACCAAAATAAGATTTGAAATGATTTTTTAGCTATCTGTCTACGAAGAAATATAAGTTAAGGCTGATCTCCACCAAATATCAGGAAGTCAGTCTTGTTAACATGTTAATCAAATTAAAACACTTAATTTCATCTTTTATGGGGTACTAAGTGCGACCGAATCATTAACCAAAGTAGCATCAAATACAACTATTAAAGTTTCGGACTTACATTTCTGAATATTCCAGGAGGCTGTTTGTGTTGTTATGAAAATCAACTGGTTGACCATTCAAACTTGCTTAACCTGTGAATCTCAGGCCACGTCCACACTATTACGCTTTCATTTTAAAACGGATTTAAAATAAAAACTTTCTCTGCCCAGACGAGCGTTTTAGCTCTGAATCAGAAAATTCGCCATCCAATTTAACCGAACAACATCTGCTAGCAAAGACAACAAGGCCAGTAACGCTTTTAATTCATTCATGTTGTATTTATCACTGGTGATCGAGGCTGATAAGAACCAATATGTCATTGTTTCCAAAGATCTCCGTTTCTTCAGGTCCATACAAAAACACAACCCTGGAGTTTCAAACTAAAACTGGCCAAAAATGTTTCCAAAAGACTCCATTTCAAGGGCTCAAAAACTCCAGAGTACTGTGGACAACAAGTGTAAATGCAGCAAAAGAGATTAGTTTTAAAACTAAAACTTAGTAGTGGAGGCGTTCCACCTCACATCTTAACCAATGTGAAACATTTAGCATTTTAATCACCTCTTTTACAAAATAAAACATAAACCATCACAAAAAAAAGTCACATGCAGGAAATTTAACAAGCTTCTCTCTTCATCGCCTTCATCTACTACATGAACTGATAATGACTGGAGATGTATCACAAACTGGGTGTTTTACCAGCTCTGCTTAACATTTTCTGAGGGGAAACTGAATCTGCATTCATGTTTTTCAACGTTACACTCCATCATTGATAACAAATGTTGTGAATTGGCACTATACAAATAAAAATTTACTTGACTTGATCATTGCACTGTAAAGCAGTTTAATTGCAGACTAATTTGAAAAGTCTACACTGCATCTGCAAGTTTCAAGAGCTTGTCAACACATTTTAAAATCCTGCAGAAATAAATGGAACCAATAAACACATGGAACTATACAACACAATGCGTACATATTTCTAAAATACAGTAGCATTGTTTGCAAAAGGCTAAAATGTTTAAAGTATGTGATGCTAAAACACACAAAACCACTAAACAATTAGGTAGGAAAACAAAACATGCTCTCAAAAGATAACACCTTTATACTGCTTATCAATACTAAATTACTGATAATCTGTAAATTCAACAGTCTAGTTTTATGCTGAAACAATCAGATTAGTTGATCAATAGCAAATTAATAATAGTAATTTTATAATCAATTAATAGTAAGCAAGTAATGTATATGTAAACATTAGTCTATTTCCAGGTAAAAGATTTCATCATTTTCAAAGTATATTTTGAAAGATACTTCTGTCACTACAGTATAGATAGTCAAAATATGAATATCTCAGGGTATTGTTCTGTAGGAATTGATTAGGTGTCAGTGATGAAGTGGTCAGTCCACACAGCCTGTAAAAGTGCTTCATGAATTAACAATGTCTCTTCTCTACTGTTGTTCAGATGACTAAGTGTTAAGCAAGGAAATGTGATCAGCTGTTCTTGACCACTGTTGCCAAGAGCTGTAGACCTTCACTCGGCCATCAGAGGATACCATGAAATAAAGGTGGTAGAGCTCAATGACAGAAAGATGTCTCTGGTGTCTAAGTTTTCCCGACCTTTGTACCTGAATTGCACTGAGCTCAGTAATGATGTGCTTCCCGTTATCTCTTAACAATTTCTAACATCTGACCGAACTGCTACTGCTAATTGCTGCTAATGTCAATGGCTTCTAAACCTTTACCTTGAATGAGAGTTAACACTTCCTATCAGTTATTACCAAGATGAACAGTCTCACTAGCAGCTGAATTTATTAACCACCACAGAGCTTCATTTGTTCAATTTAAGTCTCAAACTGAACACAGCAGACATTAACACACTTTTAATAACGCGTTATTTTCAGAATAAACAGAAAACATTTAGATGAATCCGTATAAACCTCGAAGAAACCCTCCTGATAGACGTAGCTACACTTCTGATATGACAGAGGGGAACCTGAATCGGCCTTATGTATTTGCATGTGGCTTTGACATTAGCAGTTACATGTTATATTTCACCTCAGGCACCAAAGCGTAACGCCTATGGCCTGGTCAGTTATTCTGTCCCCGGACAACTGACGCTTCCCTTTAAGGCAAAGAGGAAACTCAAACATTAGCTCGTTGATATGTGATAAAAGGTTTAGCTCCACAGCAGCCGTCAGTCTCCATTCATGTCGTTAGCACGGTTAATTTTGGACGCTGATTTCACATTATGAAATGTAAAGTGTTCCCCAAGTCGAGCACAATGAACAAATACATCGTTTACTGTTATTACAACGTACCAGGCGTTTTGTTAGTGCTAGCTGCTACACAGACTGCTAGCTTGGTGGCTGATGCTGCGAACACTAAACACCGAACAGCTGATTGACTATCTGCTCGTCTCGGGGACCCCGGAAAGGAAACTAGCTAACAAAGTCTCACGGCTTCGCGTTGTTGCTGTAAAAGGGCACAAATAGAAACACCATATCAAGTTTCTTTGACTACAACTTACCCAGGTAGATATCTCCAAATGATCCACTTCCAATTTTCCTGCCCAGTCTGTATCGGTTTCCCACTCTCAACTCCATGATAAACGAGCTGTGGTCGGCTAGCAAGCACGCTCGCTAGCTCCAAAATATCAAATATAAAATGTTCAGGTTTAAACCCCAGGTCTGTTCAAAAGCAGTATACGCAGAGCATCCAACACAGGATCTCTTCAAGCGATGGACTGTCTTCCGTTTGTTGTCTCCGGATGAAGTCAGCTCTCACAATCTTTCGCCACTTGTTTTAAAATACTGCTAACCTCGTACAGTGGTAATACGGAGCTTGTTAAAAAGGTTAAAGTGTGTACTTTATGCTCTCACTGTTTTTGATATGATTCGGCTGTAATTCTCCACGGATGAAGACGGATTTTGAGGAGCTAACGATGAGGATTTTTACCCGGATCCTCTCCCCTGTAGCCGCTGTCTCTTTGCTCCCTGTTAGGATCCTGTTCAGTGATCCACTGCCTCTGTCTGACGTCACTTCCGTCCTGGCTACCCGATAGCCTTTCACAATAGAGCTACCAACAGATACCACTATGAGTAACATCTACATATTGTTTTTCTTTGGCGGATGGCAACAAATGTTAAGATGCTATTCATTCAAATATTTTCATTAATCCAATGTAAAATAAAACACTAAACTGTTACATCTCCCCAATCTAAGAGTGACCGTGTTTAATCCCTGCTTTCTGAGTTGCCCCTTGGTTATGTGTCTTTTCTGAAGTATGTTTTTGGCACTGTCATGATAAGTGAACCACTGACTCTTATGACAGTGCTCACACATTTTTTTCTCATGTTTTAGAATCTCACTCTTGTTTTTATGTTTTCCTCTTTGGTGTTTCTTCCTATTGATTGCATAGTGTCCACTTCCCTCTGAATTGCATAAAAATGTCACCCTGTTTTCACCTTATCTCAGTTATGTTGCCAGTTTTTCATAATATTTGTCTCTACTTTAATAATTGAAAATTTCAGGTAACAGCCACAACAAAATCTGAAATATTTTGTATGTCTTCAGATGTTACAACTTGCAGTATAGGATTATTTAAAAACCTCTGGGTCAAAAGAAAACAACTGAAAACGAATAATAGCTGACTACCAATAATTGTTTAGATTTCCATGGATTTAGTAGCCTAAGTTACAGTCCCTACCCCACTTTTTCTTGTAGATTTTTGTAATGGCCCTTGATTTATCCGACTTTTAACAGACTCCTTTTCACATACTGCTATTCTTCTTCTACTGAGAGGTGCTGAAATCGCCATATTTACTTCCCCCACTAATGTTGTTGTTCCATGGTTTACCGCTAGGGACTATTCTCCTCCAAGTCAATGTGTCTGGTCATGCACAATAACAAAAGATTGGTTCCTTTGTCCAGCTGGCCTCGGTCCATTTTCTCATGTAGAAGTGACTGCATGAACACTGTAAAATATAAAATAAAAATAAACTAATTACTAATTAGTGAGTTAACTGCAACATAATATGGTAAAACCTTAGCTTCATTTCAAGCAGTTGCTTTAAAAAGAATATAACACTTTAAGTTGTTTTCATAAACCAGTACAGTTTCAGTTTTTGACGATGACAGAATAAATTACGGACCAACAGCAGTATTTTTCACATGTTATTTTAGCAAGTTTTCCACTACTATGCTCATCCTCACTCCAGTCCAGAAGGTGGCGGTAATCCACCTAAAAGCTGTCTGCCAACCGCCATTAAACAAAAAAAACCGAAGAAGAACAACAACACCACCTTTCTGTTTCCTTGTTCTTGCAGTTTGTTTTTTCCATGTGTTTTCAGCTATATGCATTGAAATGGATCTGAGTGTAGATGGAAACAAATGTCGTCTGCGACGAAAACGAGCAGACGGAGAAGATGATGAAGCTGTCGGCGTGAAGAAGGACAAAACTGAAGCCAGCCGGTACTGTACTCAGGAGAAGCTCTTCACTTACTTTCAGTATCTCAGTAGTCACTAGTGAGTTAGTCACTTCAACTAACACTGACCAAAAATGAACTAACGAGTCTTTTCTAGTATTGTTTTTGTGAGTGTGACTATGAATCTAGTTTACACTGGTACTGTACTGTACTCCCTCCAGGAAATAGTCCAACTCAGTGATACACAGTGATACATATGTCCACACATCAAGAGTGATATTGTCATATATGTCATCTACAAGGGGATATATTATTTATCACATACAGTATATACATCCTCTGGATATATGAAATTATATGTTTAAAACATATATGAAATACCTATAGTAAAAATTGTATATGTAAAAATTGTTAATAAAAATGCTTTATCCTTAATATATTTTTCTTATGAATTTCTTATTAATTTTAATGTCTAACTTCTTGAAGGTGGTCTCAGACGCTACTGTTTATAAAATCAACATATATTGACAGGCTATGTGATGGATAAATATTTATATAACATATGTCCACAATATTTATCTAATTTGTGTATTTGTGTATAAAGGCTTCATGTATAATTTTTACATATATGTTTTTATTTTATAGGTGCATATATTTCATATATGGAATAATTGTACATATATTACATTTGCATATGGGATGGATTGTGTATGCTGAAATATTGCATGGTTTTTGCTATTCCCACAATGCATTTGACAAGTTGGTATCTACCACATTTCTTTTACATTTCCCCAGACAGGATTTGATCTCTGATATGATTTTGATTTGATTTTGGTCTTTGATTTTATTTATTCACACACATAAAACATTGCAAATACGTTGTATATAGTTTTTAATGGAGAGAATGTGCAGGTGAGGTAAGAAAGCCATGGAGGGCTTATGTTAAACCTCACCTCAACATAAAATAAAAATGACAGAAAGACAGGAAAACAGAAATATAGAAAGAAGGAAAAAGAGAGAGAAAAAACAGCACAAACAACACAATATATAGTTGTCATGCAAAAGGATCATTAAAGTGTTCAATACTCGAAAAATCTGTTAAGTTCAATAAAGTTCAAAACCTATTGTAGTTCACTGTGTTTTATCAGCACTCACTTACTCACGGTGTTGATTCTACGGAGAAGTACAAACTGGCCTTTAGTTCCTAGTATAGGTCAACCTCTAATACATTGGATCCTACATTTCCCATAATGCAACTTGATAGCATCTTCTCCACATGCTGTCCCTGCCAGGTACATATCCATGTTTTTCAAACTCCTCACCTTCAGTTTATAACACCAGCTCTATGTTATAAATCTGAAACATCCAAACTTGTCAGAGCTCGTCCAGAGCCACAGAAGACATTATACAGCTGTTTTCACAGATTGGATGTTATCTCTGTAGCAAGTAAACTGAAATAATGTGTTGAAATTACCTCTATAAGTTATAAAAACACATTTATTTTAAAAGAGGATTTGCTGTAATCTAATTTACTGCAATATAAATTAAAGTACATTGGACATTTAATGTGTATAGTTTAAAGTGAGAGAATAGCTTGTGCTGATAAGTGCAAATCATTCATGCGTCTGACCTCAGAGGATGTATCATAGAAAAAAAGACCAGTGGCCAGTTATGTAAAAAATAAAATCCAGATATATGTTTTACTGCTCAGTCTCCCACGTGCAGTATGATTCTCATTTGGTATTTAACCAGCCTGCTTTTACTTTCACCAGGTTGGAGTCTTGTTTGGATCAACCCACCGATTCAAGCAGCATCCATGAAGTCATCAAGTATACACCCTCAGTGCTGCCAGGTTAGCTGACTATATCAGCAGTGGTTCATCTGTAGGACAGCCTGAAATGATCTAATTTTACATGCTGTTTCCTGTTCTCTCCCAGCCAGACATTATGATGTCGACACCACCGAACCAATAAGCTGTGGTCTTCAGACTTTGGACGAGCTGCTGTCATGGAACCGGAGTGAGGCGAACCCCTTTAATGTGGCAGCAGTCCCTCTGGCACCTCGGGAACCTCCTCTGGCCAGTTCTCCACGGCGGACGTTGGTGTCTCATGACATGATGGGCGGTTACCTGGACGACAGGTATGACTCCATATTAAGAACTTGTAGTCTGTGTTGTCAGGATGAGTTTTTCTGGTCTACTACGATGAATGGAGAATTCCTAAAGGGACACTGCCTAAAACTCAACACAGTTCACTGTGAGCTGAAACAACACTTCAGGATTTAGGGGCATTACTTTTGCTATAACAAAATCAGTGAGTATACAATACATGGCCTAAAGTATGTGGACACCTGAGCACATTATTCATATTTAACTACAACTCAACTACTGCATGTCATTCCATATTCCATATAACAGCCGTCACTTTTCTGGGAAAACTTTTCCACTAGATGATGGACCCTGAGTGCAGGGATTTATTCCCCAAAAGTGAGAAATTGATATTAAAGATACAATGAAGATGCATTTTATGGCCAAAGACACTAGTTTCCCCATAACATTGGCAATACAGTCTATCTTAAAACAGCAGTCTAACACTGTGGGCGCTCCTCAGACAAAATTAATACCCCTTCGACCTCCAACAACCCCCCGTTTTTTTGTGTGTGTCCACAGGTTTTCAACACAGGGAAAATACATTATGTGTATATGAAAGGACAAAGGAGGGTGTCAGCCCTCCTGGAGTCTTAAAACCATGTTGATGGGCCAAAATCTTCTATCATGGGATATGTAATTTTATATCACCATAGCGGTATGTATCACAGTACAGTAATTGTTCTGTAAATTCAATGAAGAAATGGTTTAAAATGACTGTATCATATTGTCCCCACGGCAGAAGTTGCTCCGCTTTTAGTAACAATGAGCAAACTTGAGGGATTATAATTAATAACTTGTCTAATAATAGTGACATTTTTTTTTCTCATTTCAAGGAATATAATGGCTGTAATATAAGCGGAGCTTTTGAAAACAAAATAATAATAACTCCATTTCCAATAAATAACTCAATTTCTCATCTTAACAGTCTCAACCATCTTCATCATAAACAATCTCTTAACAACTGAGGCTTTAACTCCTTCTTTTCTCTTTCTTTTCCTCTTATATCCCACTCCCACACTTTCCCCACTTTCCCCACTGACTATCATCTCTCCCCCGTGTGTATCTCACTCAATGACTTGAGTCACAGTGATTGGCTGAGTAGGATCATGTGACTTGTGCTGCAAAGGCTTGAAAAGCTGCGGCAGTTAAAATAGAAATGCTCCATTAATAATTTAAAGGGAATAGGTTGGGTCTGGGTAGGTCGCCATCTCTGTCTGGAGTCTGACCCGGACAACGGTCCCCCCTAGTGGTGACCTCGGGTGCAGGCGGTACATTGAGCTGGAATTGTCGGTTTAAACGGAGGAACTGAAGCGTTAGCTGAAGTGGAAGCGCTGACCAAGACGCTGTCCTATCTGGACCTGGATTGTGGTCCGCCTATTAGTGACCTCTACACTAAGGTGCCATGGTGGTAACGGTTTTGCCAAATCCCTACCAGTGGACACATTTCTACCGTTGCGTGATGTAATGGATTTTGTGACTTCTGTTATTCTTTGTCTTACCTATATTTAAGGTGGATAATCAAACCTCTAAATGTGGAACTACAGTTCCCATTTTGCTCTTGCTCTTGCTCTTGTGTGTGTTGTTGTTTGGTAAATTGGCACCATTAAAAGTGTGCTGAATTATGCATTAGCAGTTCCTCTTTGCAATTTACCCATGTGTGTACAGACAACACTGGATTCATTTGGACACTGAAGAAAACCCTTAAAACCTGATGATTGTCAGGGAAGTTCTGCAGTTATTCTGCCTCTAAGAAGATTTTGTGGAGGTTCATTGCAATGGATATTGGGTAATGACATTCTTGTAAAGTGTATGTCAAACTGCATCCAATAAATATGTGTGTCATGTCTGTGTGCTCAGAATTGAGTTATGACTCAGAGAAGTCAGTCTGCTCGGAGTCAGCGGCACCAGTCTGTGAGCTGCACTGACAATGTGTCATCAGAACATCATCCATACGGCAGAATACAGCCAACAATGAATGAATGAATGAATGAATGAATACTGTAGCTTGGATTTTAGGGTGTCATTGTTTCCATTTTGGATTTGGAATGATTTTTGTTGCCTGTTTTCTCTTTGGGTCCATGAATTTTAATTTAGTCGTAATGGAGATTTCTGTTTTGCTGCCCTCCTCTGACCTGCAGTCGCATCCATGTACCTTGATGCCATGTCCTGCTTTCTTCTGTTGTTAAGGTTCACCCAGGGGACAAGTGCAGAAGCTCCGTATGCCTTCTACCACTGGCAGTACATTGATATATTCAACTACTTCACACACAAGCTGGTGACTATTCCTCCTGCTGTGTGGACCAATGCTGCTCATAAACATGGAGTCTCCGTTATAGGTGAGTGAAAAGGCTCCTTTTTATTGTATTTTATATTAAAGTGGAGATGTGGTCAGAATGTGAGAGGACGGTTCAGTCCTGTCTGAATCAGACTTCCCGTCCTCACGTCTCCTCTGAGGTATAAAATGTCCTGCTTTCCAGGGACGTTCATCACAGAGTGGACTGATGGCGCCGCGGCGTGCGAGGCCTTCCTGAAGGAGGAGGAGTCGTACCGGGCTGTAGCTGATAAGCTAGTCCAGATCAGCCACTATTACGGCTTCGACGGCTGGCTCATCAATGTAGAGAACGTCCTCAGCGTGAGTAAAAGACCTCTACGCTGCTGCTCACCCACACCTTTGGATTTAATAACTGGTTGAACCTCTTATCACCTCAAACCAGCTGCCAGTAGATGCTGATCAGACAGAAGGAATTTTGGACCGTTCTTCCTTGTAGAGCTGCTTCAGCTCAGACTGATTTGTCAGGTGTGTCTGTTGTGAGCGGCTGTTTTGAGGTTATTCTACAGCATCTCTACTGGATTAAGGTCTGGGCTCTGACTGGGCCACTCCAGGAGGTGGATTTTCTTTGTCTGAGGTCATTCTGTAGTAGATTTTCTTTGATGTTTAGGGTCATTGTCCTGCTGCATCAGCAGCTTCTCCTGAGCTTCAGCAGGTGGACTTAGGATTCCTTTATAAACTTGAGAATAAATTTTACCCCTCGATGATGTGGAGCTGTCCAGGTGCAGATGGGTCATGGGCCAGGTCATGATGCTCCTTCCGCTGTATTTCACCTTTGGGATGATGTTTTCATGTTGGTATACAGTGCTGGTTTTACACCATACATTCTTCCCAAACAATCCAACCTTAGTTTCATCAATCCACAAAACATTTTCCCAGTAACACTGTGGAGAGACAAGCTGCTCTTTGTTAAACTTCAGATGTGCAGTGATGTGCTCTTTTATAGAGAGCTACAGCTTCCTCTACAGTGTCCATGGCAGAACTCCATCCTCCATGTAACATTGCACCATGATTTGCCAAAGGCCGAGTCGTGAACAGAGACGCTAGTTAACCAGCTCCAGTGATTCCTTTAAGCCTTTCACTGTTACTGGGCTTCTTTGTTTTACCTCATTGATCATTCTGTGTGGAGCTTTTGGAGTCGTCCTGACTGGGCGCCCACTTCTAGAGAGAAACTATTCATCTCCATTTATAGACAGTTTGTCTGGCTGTGGACTGATGAATATATTAACTCTTTGAGATGACTGTAACTCTTTCAGCTTGATGCAAATCACTTCTTGATCCCAAGTCTTTACAAGGCAAGGTTCACATCAGCAGATGCTTCTTGTGAATAGCCAGTGTTAGCATATTGTGCCTAAGTTCAGCCTCACTGAGACGCGAACATGTCTGTATGATAGACTCTTAGTCTTGCTTATTTTTCCAATAAAACCAATAATAATTCTCTAAAACATGAACCTAGCTTCCCCTTTCTCCTGTAATAACATGCAGTAAGATAATAAATAAATATTATCACTATTTAACTTTTTTTTTTAATATTCATTGGTCACTCTCATATGTTTGTATTTTGTAATGTGAATAACTTTCCTCCCAGATGAACATAGTGGCCAAATGTATAACTACTCTGGTACCTGTGCATCAACAGCTACAGAGTCAGCAGTCTGATGGTTTGTGAGGGTGGACTGGGATCATGGAGTCAAATTCCTGGCCTGAATTATTGTAGTTTCACAGTTCACCCGAGCTAACGTTCTGTAGTGGTCTTCTCTTCGAAGACCTGCTGTTTGTAATGTGCTGTAACACAGAGTGTGTGTGTGTGTGTGTGTGTGTGTGTGTGTGTGTGTGTGTGTGTGCTGTCCCCTGCCTTGCAGGAGGTTGCAGTGAAGAACACACCTCTGTTCCTGCGCTACCTCACAGACCAGATGCACGAGCGAGTCTCCGGCAGCCTGGTCCTGTGGTACGACAGTGTGACCGAGAACGGACAGCTGAACTGGCAGAACGAACTCAACCAGACCAACAGGTAGACAGCGTCCATTTACATGTGTCAGTTTGGACCGCCAGAGTGATTAGTGACGTACGCATGATCTCAATCTCTCCGTCACAGGGTGTTTTTCGATGCCTGTGATGGTTTCTTCACCAACTACAACTGGACGGAGCAGAACCTGGAGACGATGAAGGACTACAGTGGGATCCAAGGCCGCACGGCTGACGTCTACGTTGGGGTAGACGTGTTCGCCCGGGGCAAGGTGGTAGGAGGGATGTTGGAAACAAATAAGGTATGCACTGTGGATAAGGTGAGTCTTTTTTTTTTTTTTTTATGAATAAATAAGTGTTGATCAATGGCAGATCATTGACTGTGCGCATCTTCTTGTTTTGTTTGTCTTCAGGCACTGGAGGTCATTCGGAGGCACGGCTTCTCTGCAGCCATCTTTGCTCCGGGCTGGGTGTACGAGACCAACGACGATAAGACCGAATTCCGCAAGAACCAGGACACGTGAGATCTACGCAGTGTTTACACTTGACTTGAATACACTCATCAGTCAGCTGTTCATTCAGAAAGCGGAGGAGATGAATAGATAGAGATTGAGATGTTTCTAAACTTCCTGCAGGTTCTGGGCTCTTCTGTCAGACTACCTGTACGTCCACCGGCCCGCCTCGCCTCTCCCCTTCATCTCCTCCTTCTGCCAGGGCTTTGGGAAGGCTGTCTTCTGGAGAGGAAAGGTACTGACGGAGGTGGAGAAGGGGAAACACATGACATCACCAATTAGTGCTGGAAAAGCCAGTGCTCATCAAAAATTGAGAAAAAAGCTAGTCAGGAACACTGCAATGCATCAGATTAATGTCACGACGAAGTGATTTGTTCTTTTAAAATATTTGCATTTTGTACAGTCCTCATTAGATATTCATAGTGAAAAGAATGTGTTACTTCTAACAGTAACATTTTCCAAAAAGAACATTTCCTTCTAAAAGCTGCAGACCTGCAAAGGCTGGGCACCAAAATACCACAATAGACAGACAAACCTAACTTCAAGGTCAGGAATATATCAAACTCTAGGAGCTCTGCTCTCACTGATTGCTGTGCCGCCATGAAAACAGGAGTCTTGATTTATCCTTTTGCGACCACAGATGGTACGGCTGAACGATATGCACAAATATGCGATACGAGTCACCATTTTAGTTTTGCGTTTAATTTTCACTGAAACAAAACAAGCATGTTCCTTTACCGGAGAATCTGATTTGTAGGCCGAGGCGTCTCAGTAGCACTGCAACGCTTCATTGGACTTGGATGTTCCACTTGGCCATATTCAGCCCTGCTAGATGGCTGCTATAAGTCTGTGGATCAGCAGCAGCTCGTTCAGAATTTCAGTGTTTTTAACAAAAACAGAGCAAATCACACCGGTCCTCACTTCTCTGCTTTAGCTTCAGTTCATTTTAGAGCTGATTATCAAGTTTAACTTTTAGACAAAGGCGCTGCGTCAGGCATGAAGTAGGTTTGGCCTCAGGGCAGATTTTTTTCTGAGCCAATAGATAGAGGTCAGAAAGTAATCAAAGGCTAATTTAAGAAAGTGATTGTTTCTGTTCACAGTCACATATAAGTATAACTTTCAATGACTTACTGAACTGGTGTAATTTCTTTCATACCGCACGTCACATGTCTGTTGTCTGTTTCAGAGGTCTGTAAAGCAACAGAACCTTTGGAACTTCAGAGTAAAAGCTCCCAATTCACCTTGAATTGAAGCATTGTTGCTGCCTCAACATGGATACAAGTATGATAAGCATTATGTTTATATAATGCATTATAGCTACATATGGGACTGTCAGGTTGATATTGTAAAATAAAAAATCTCATTATCAAAATTATTTGGTGGGCCAGTTTTGAGCCACGGGCCGTCTGTTGTCGACCTCTGCCCTGCATGGTTTTGTCCCACTGTGCCTCTCTGACACACCTGTTGATGCCTCCGTCTGCCAGGTCACACAGAAAGACCCGCTGGTTGTTCAAATCCAGTGTTGATGAAGCCGCTCTGTTTTTGTGCTCCAAGCTGCTGGAATATGTGACTGCATGAGTTAACATTGTTTTATTTGCATGCTTGATTGATGCTGTCTTCTTCAAATGTTCTTTCTTGATGTGTATGCAGAAAGAGACAATGAGGAGCTGGTTCAACCTGACTGCTCAGGAGATCCAGCCCCTGTACTACCGCACACAGCTGGGGGGCCACGGCTGGCTGAGGAGCCGGGGCTGCCCGGAGGAAGCCTGGAACGGATGCTGCTCGCTGCTGCTCGACGGCCTCATCCCTGCTTCTCACACGTCCCCAGTTTGTGCCAAGTGTGTGACTTTTCTGTTCACCTTTTCACGTAGTGAAAATCTTGCAACACCAGTCTAGCATGTTGTTCTGTATTTCTCAGGATCTTCTCACTCCATGTGGCCCTGCCATCCCAGACCCTGGTGAGCTTCATCTACAAGCCGTCTGCTGGGATCACAGTCTCCCTGGAGCTGAAGACTACAGATGTTTGCACACAAACGGACATCGACGATGCCAGACGTGAGTTTCTTACTCTCTGCCCACTGTCCAATAGCTGCTTAACCTTTGCAGGGCCGTCATGAGGGGGGGTGGAGCCTATACCAGCTATAATCATTCTGACAGATGGGTCTGTTGTCAATGTGTTTGTGAGAGACATGAGGGAGAGAGATAGAAAGAGGCAGGGAGGGGCTGAGTGAATCCATGCGCCGTGCAAAGATCTACAATCAAATAAGAATAATAGAAAATCAACATGTGGCGAATGCTGATATTGTGAATGTATGGGAATCACTGCTGTCTCTTTATGGAAATATATATATACTATAAACTATAAATTAAAAAAAAAAATTCAATGTGTTTTTCAATTAAACTAAGAACTGACTTTTAAGGTAGAAAAAGATATATACAGTAGATAATATGAATAGAAGGAGGATTAAAAAGTTTTATTTTCATATCAGTGAACTTGTCACTATTTGACCTTCAGGTCAGGAGCATTACACCAAATTCATCACACCTCTCAGAGCGACATCTCCATCAGCACCCAGCACAGTCATGTGCTAAACCCTCATGAGCTATTAAAGTGATGAGAACAAGCAGAAGCACAAATGTAGACACGACAGAACCAGGGTTACATGTGTTAACAGTCTTACACCCTGTCAACACGTTTTCTACTCCTCCTTACAAGTGTTTAAGTCTCTATAACGGAAATACCACCAGAAGTGAAATATTACTAGAACTGCTAGAACAATTTATCATTCTGAGGACTATGAAGCTTGTTGCAAAGCATTTGTTATTAATGTTTATAAGCAGCTAAAGCTTGATTGTGGTCAAGATCATCAGGTCTCATGTAAGAACCACTCACACAAACAGATTCATGTGGTTTAAGAGAATTCGTCACATTCACAAATCTTCTTGTATTTGTAACTTTCTTTGAAAGTCATGATTGGTCCATATTTTATAGCCTTTATCCAAAGGGGGGGGGGGACACTTCTAATAACATAAAGCCAACGAAAGAGTTAGATTTGTTTAGTATTTTAGCTGGACAGTGCAGGTTGCTGTTACTGTTGCTGATGTTACAGTTAACACCTGTAACATCAGCTGTAACGTCCCTTTGACCCTCTCGCTTTGTCAAACGTCTTTGTTTCTGTCACTGTGTAGCTCTGCAACGACACCGCCTTGACAGCTACAGTAATATAAGAGAGTTTGCTGAATTCGACCTGGAACACACAAAACAAACAAGCGTAACAACATTCAGAGAGGTGAAGGATATGAAAATGGAAATGGCCCTGATCCAGCCTCTTTTCAGCTTCACGTCCGCCAGACTCTCATTGATACTCGGTACATTACACAGACCCAAACCAGAACCGCTCCACCTCCACGGGGTTCAATGTTGACTCAGTTACAGCCGAGTATTACCTGTACATGTTCTTGTGTCTGCAGTTACCAGTGTGAGTCCTGAGGTGTTAGATGGGGGGCACCCGCTGGTGAGACAGTTCTCTCAGCTATGTGGAGACTTGAATCCAGATGGTTGGACTGTAAGGTAAGAAACACCAACAACAGCTAAGCTGATCCAGTCCATCACCAAGGAGGGGCACTGGGGGCAATGTCCAACCGTGCCCCCCCCACACACACACACACACACCCCCCACCTCCCAAAATTAATTTCAGTAAAAGAAAAAAAATGATTAACAGTTTGTGTGTTTACTGAGGTGTGTGAAAAACCACTGGATTAATGAGGAGAGTTTTCAGTAACAGCTGTGTGTTGGTCACACATCTGGTCCTGAGGAGAGTGAGGGTGCTGCAACAACCACACCTCCAGCTGACTGAGGTGCATTTGGATTAATGTTATTGTACTTGTCACATTACACACCCTCTGTTAGTCCCTGTCATCCTCAGTCCTGTTGCAAGTGATGTCAGAGTTTATCTGGTGTTTTCCTACATTCTCTACAGTGTCCTGTAGTAATTTGTCTGTTGGCCTATTGATCTGTTGTATCATAATAATAATAATAATAATAATAACATTTATTTATATACAGTAGCTTTTCAAACAATGTCACAATCTGCTTTACTGAGGAAAACAAAACTACACCACCATTAGAGAGATAGATAGATTGAGAGAGAGAGAGAGAGAGATAGATACCTCATTCATCCCCTAGGAGAAATCCATGTGTCCAGCAGCTCATTAGTAATGATAATAATAATTGTTGATAATTAAATTAGTCTACTTCATATGTCAAGTTCAAAAATTCCGGTTCAAGAGGGAAGGGGGACGAGATCAGCGCGAGAAAAGAAGGACCTGATTTTAGCGTTAAAGATCAAAGTTCTGTCACATGTCTAAACCTGTTAAAGTTTACACAGCCAAGTGTCCAAAGCATAGAGCTGAAAATATTAAAAAATATATACTTTTACTGTCTCACCCAAGATGTTTTCTCGGGCTACAGAGTTGCAATTGGATTTCATTGTAGAGCCTTAATTCTTAATCATTGGTCTTTGTGTCCTCTTCGTGTCTCTCTGTGCAGATGTTTGCAGCTGGAGCACAGTGGCTGTTCTCTGAGAGAACTTTGTGTCAGTATCCAGCAGAGTGGAGACCCTCAGGACACACCGTTCAGCTGCAGGGTGGGAGAGATCATGGTGAGACGATGAGAGCTGGTTGTGTTCAATAATGTGTTCTGTAAAATACTTTATGGCTCAGTATAACTGAATTTGAGGGAATACTTTAAGCTGTTTTTATATCAGATATCATAGTGCTGTTCAGGAGTCTGTTCTTACACCAAAAGAGATACTTCCATTTTAACAGCAATTTCAACTTCTCTCAGTGTTTGTTTTTCTACTGCCGCTTTCATCTGCAACTATTTCAGCCACCACAAAAAAATTCCAACTGCAGATTTTCAGCACTAAGGTTCCTATATATTCCTCATGAACCTTAACCTCCTCTAGTAAAGGTTCCTGAAACTTCCTCTCTCTCTGATCATCCTTGTCTGTCTACCTCTGTCTCTCGCTACAAGCTGCTGGATGTAGCCAGTCTGCAGGTTCCCCCCGAGCCACTTCAGGGCTTGTGCATCTTTGACGTGGTGTGGCTGCATGGCGCCGGTACCTCTCCAGAGTCCACCTCTCCCTTCCTGCGTCTGAATGCCACTCTGCGCTGGGACTACCAGACCAAGCTCGTACGCCACTTCAGGGTGTACTGGCGACGGCTGAGAGGACCTGATCCCCGAATCCCCCCGGGTCAGCTGGTTCTGGTGGGACGGGCGTATTCTAATCTGTTTAGGGTAACGGAGCTGGCCGTGCCGGAGCCCCCCGCGTTACTGGAGCTGGTGGTGGAGCCGGTGATCAGGAGCGGCTTCCTGGTCCCAGAGAGCCACTGGGGAAGAAGAAGCCTCAGCTACACAGAGGAAGTCACACAATGACTGTGAACAGATGTTATCATATCATCAGACTGCTTCTTCTTCTCTCCTTAAATGGTGCTGAAACCTCGACTGATGTAAAACTCCACACATCCAAGATGGAGCACTTAAACGTTTCTTCCTCTCTTAGAGGCGTGTGTCCATATAGTGTTTTTCCTCTGCACTAGCTTCATCTCAGCTGCGTGTGGGTTTTGTTTCTATGACAACAGTATCTTGACAAGACTTCACCAAAGCTGTTGTATGATAGACCAGCATCACCCGCTTGCTTTTTACTACTGTTCTATTACTTTTTATTATTGTTTTTTTTATAGTCAGATAAGTGACAACACTCTCTCCTCATTGGGAACGGTTGTAAAAAGAATCTGGCACTCAGTTTACGAGGCCCCTGTGATGGCTGTTGAGATTATAGCTGACTATCCCGCACTATCCCACATCTGTTTGGCTACTTTTATATCTGAAAGTCACTAAAGTTTGGATTTTAGAGGCGAAGCCCGACTGTTGATCCAACAACATGATAAACGTGACGCTAATCTGCTTGAATTATTCTGTCTTACTTTGTTTTACCTACTTTAACCGAGCAGTTTTCTTTTTACCACTTCACTTCATTCACTTACCACTTAGTTGATTTTTTTTTCTTCTTTTTTCTTTCAGCCACATCACATGCTTTTCATCAGGGCTATAGATGAAATCATTACAGCTACTGAGTTTGAAGAACCTTTAATGTGGTAGTTGGCATTTTGGGAAATACCTGTTCATTCAATTTCTTGTCAAGAGTTAAATGAGAAAATTGATGCGACGGCTAGCAACTGGTTAGCTTAGCTTATCATAGACTGGAAACAGGGAAACAGCTTGGCTCTGTCCTGAAGTGATAAAATCTGTGTACCACCACCTCTAAAGCTCAAATTAACACTTCATATCTGGTTTGTAGAAGAAACAAATCTTACTGGAGTCTCTGCTGGTTGCCTGGCAACCTCACAAAGACGACAAGACTCTTGTTTCTGTGCAGATTAAAGATACGTTTTAATTAATGAGCTTTACAGGTGCGGTTAGCTGGATTTTGTTACCTTCTGAACAGAGTCAGGCTAACTGTTTCCCTTTGTTTCCAGTATTTGTGCTAAGCTAGGCTAACTGGCTGCTGGCTAAATCTCCATATTCCCCTTACAGACATGAGTGGTATTCATCCTCTAATCTAGCTCTGTCATGCATCACTACATTTTATGTGCTTCAGCAAACTAATGTACCTCTCAGCTTATAATGTTATGAAAGTTATGCTTTTTAAAGATGAAATATCTAGACAAATTAATACTATATTAATACTTGACCATTGTCTGATTAAATATATTAATAGTAATAATAAACTTTATTTATATAGCACCTTTCACAACCAAAGTTATAAAGTACTTTACAATAAAACCAAATATTAAAAGTAAATAAAAACCAGAACTTAAGACCTAAACATGATAAAAAAAAAATTATTAAAACAATTACAACAAATACCATCAGTTAAGGAAAAGCCATACGATAAATGTGAGTTTTAAGAACACTGAGTTTGCCTGCTGAGATCATCTGGAAGTTCCAGAGCTGTGTGGCCCGGACAGCAAAGGCCTGGTCACCTTTGTTAACAACCTGTCAGCAGCATTTTGTATCAACTGCAGTCTCTGGATGTTTGGCCCACTGATACCAGAACACAACATTAATCGGGTCTGGAAGAGGTGAAACAATGGGGGTTCTTTTTTTTAAGTCTGCAGAGTAAGGAAATGACCTGATCTGGGTTAATTGTCTCTTTATTGAATACGGCAACCAGACCAATACAGGACGCATCCGTGGTATCAGGCTTCATCAGGACCTATAATTGGTTGTCAGGCATGTAGCTATGGAAAACAATGTCATGGCTTTGCAAGATTTGCCCCAGTGGAAGCACGTATTCTACAGAAGCAAGGCAGACACTGATTAATCTTTCTCTATCTCTGCTCTGCCTCTCTCCTTTGTCTCTCAAGGTTCCCCTAACTCTTCATACAACCATTAATGCAAGAGCAACTAAAAACCCTGACTGTCTCATCTAGAGTGTGGCCATTTTGTTTTCTGGTATCAAAAAATGCAGAGTGAATTGAAGGTCTACCATGTACAGTTCATACTGAGCATGATATTTGCACAGAGGAGAACAAATGAATTCATGTTACATCTCAGGTTTTTCAATGGTGTCCTTCATCTACAGACGCTTTTTCTTTTGCAGTAGCAGTGTGCTGTGTAATTCCACGTCGAATTCATTTTCCTATTGTTTATATTTATGCATGGTGCACTTGTGCTTATTAATTCAAATTAATTCATACTATGGGACTTGCATATATAGTAGAAAAGTGCGATACAAAATTTGCTATTCCAAATGTACAAAATATATGTTTCATTATATCAACGTTTCTGTCTTCTTATTCAAACCATTGTTTGGATTTGCGTCATTGCTTATGCATTATTCACCTTCTTGATCCACAAATGTGCTTTATAAACTGTATCTTACCCACATGTGTACAACATGAAGAATACTGGATGAAGTCCGACAGCACCTTTTACAAAGTATCATTTTATGTAATGTTCCTGATAACTTTATCATAATAACTTTATTTGTATAGTCCTTTTCAAAATCACAAGATTACAAAGGACTTTAACAAAAGCAGTAAAATAAATCTAAGTAAATGAATAGAATCAATCAATCGGACCAACTACAACAAATGAGCAAGAAAAATAAAGCTGTCGTTAGCCGAGACCCCAGCCTGGGGATGTTGGGGTACGTGAGGGCTCATAAAGATGGAGTAGCTCTGTAATGTCACAAGGAGCCTGCTGATGAAGTCAATTCCAAGTCATACAGGCAGCCAAGGGTAGGAGGCTTAAATAGGAGCAATATGATCAAATTTCTTGGTTTTAGTTAAAAACGGCAGCATTTTGAACAGTCTGGAGGTGGTGAACAGATTTTTCATTTATAACAGTAAAAAAAAAAGAAGCATCACAGGTTGGAGGAGGAAAAGGCTTGTGTAACTGGTCTGGTGTCTCTAAAATTAAGCATCGGTCATTTTAGCAACATTTCTAAGTCAAAAGTAAGAAAAAAAAGATCTGCACACTGCGCTAATAGCTCCCAGCAATTTTGATCTGCAAGGCTCTTCGTCAGGCACATGTCAAACCACCATCACAAAGCAGAACAGACACCGTATAGACACAGACTCATCACACAGGTGATTGTGAGCATCACTGATGCAGTTTTGCTGTCTGAAATGTTCCAACCGGTCAACATGAATG
>NW_019174300.1:83759-222383 GCF_002260705.1 Seriola dumerili | reverse complement strand
CCTCGGGAAGCCATAAACAGACGACCCTTCCGCCAAGCATTTTCTGAGTCTTACTAATTGATACCCACCCATTCTGGCGGCTTGACACTTCGTCTTCACCAACCACTCCGAAGTGTAAGCGCCGACTGCGGTGATCATCTCCACCAAATGGCCGACCAGCTGCTATTCTCCATCGACACTTGCTAGTAATCTCTCACGTGTGTTGCATTCGCCATACTTCTCGTGACCCAGCTACATTCTTCACGACTTTTAGGTGGGGCACTCGTGACGGCCCACACCTCCCCACCGTTTATCTTACGACTGCACGCTACTACGTCTAATTTGCCTTAATTCTGCGACGCCTCTACACCTGCTGAAGAGAAAGCATGAGCTACCGTCACAGTCGGAGTTTTCATCGACCGGCTAAGGTTCCGTCAGTCAAATTTGGTTATTTACACAGACTCACGGTAGTCTCAGCATCCGTCCCGCAGCTTTCCCGTCACGGCGTTATTCCTGAGGCCCTACAGATTCTCAGCTTCCAGTTTCAATCGCTTCGTAAAGTCCTATCTCTCGAACCGACAGTCAAGGCCTTCAGGTATACGCTGCTGCTGCAGAGGTATCGCCCAATCTACCTTACACCTCTGTAGCAATTAACCTGCTCTGAATAAACTCAACCGCAAACAAACATGAATAAACTCTTGAATCTTGTCCCGTTCTATGACGCTAGCATCAACGCATAATACTCTGAAAAAAATCCTCCATAGATACATAAATTATTCATAAAACAAAATCTCTATATATAATTAATTAAACTCTAACAGCAACTAAATACAAGACCAATAGATGAAACCCATTAACTCGGTGAGACCCCCATGCGCATGAAATTCACTTTAATCGACAAAATATTTGGGCCGGACTGTATCGAGATATGACATTTTGGATATCGCCCAAGCGCTGTTGCTCAGAAATCAATTCAAATTTTTCCCCATGTGGCACTTTTTAAAGTGTGACGTCTGTGCTGCTCTACCGTCACAAACCAGATTGTGTGCAGGATCATGAGGTTGAATGTCGACTTGTTGTTTTGTTTTTCTTGTCAGAACACCAATGAGTCAACTTCTCATCAACTACACATCCTCACGCGCAGAGACCGAATGAGAAAGTCCGCTCGCTTTCAGCAGGAGAGACTTCATTGGTAAGACGTTGTGCCTCGCACGATCCAGTCCGGCATGTTCTAACGAATATCAGTGCGGGCGCTAACTGGGTTTGTTTGCCGTGGAAGGAGTGTGTTTTTTACAGTTCAGGTAACAGGGTTTGTGTATATTTTAAAGTTTAAATCCATTTTTTTTCCCCCCCTCTGCTCACCAGCTCTGCAGCACGCTGCCATATTCGTCCCCTCCACAGCTCTTGAGCGCAGCTCATGAATGGGACGATAGGAAAGAAACTGGGCATCATTCCCCAGAACGTCACCTGGGGAGGTAAGTTTGGTCTCTGTCTCCTTCAGCTTCAGGCTTCCTTGAATGAGAATTTCCTGTCACTGCGAAAATGTTTCCGTCTTTGTTTTGCGCTCTTCCCTCGTCCAGTCCCAGGCAGAGAGAAGTGTTCAGGCAAAATGCGGAATTAGAGACTCATTGAGGCCAGTGGTGGACATAGTGACGGACCAGCTGCTGAGCGCTGGAGTCAATCACTGTCTACAATGGACAGCTGGACCTCATAGTGGACACCATGGGGTAACCTTCTGTTTCAGCTCTAAGCGGAATCAGTGTTGTCGTAGTGTAAACCATCCAGACATTAATTCCAGCTGTGCTCACAGGAACTCGGCTCGCTTTCTCAGTTTCACCAAGGTACATATTCTCTAGGTGGTTTATGAATGGCCAGCCTGTTGGGAGGCGGCTAACTACTTGATTTTCAGACAAGCTCGCAGATACACGACCTCTTGAAAGCCATGACTCCCCGTTCTAGCTTCGCTCGAGCGCGTTTACACAGGAAACGTTCTTACAACAAGTCGAACCCTCTCTCCAGAACTGCTCCCTCTCTCTCCTTCACTGGTCTATCTCAGAGCTCTGGTTCACACCTTGAGTGGTGAAATGACTCTAAGACGACGTGTGGTTTTGATTGGCGCGTAAGATATCTGTCCTGCTAGAGTCGTCTCGTTGAGTGTCCAGTACCTACATTACCCGAGGTCTACTCTCATCGTATATATTTTTAGACATAAATTAAGTAGAACACTCACAATAGCCAGCATTCTGTTGTGGTTTTCTTCTAAATGTCTTAATTGCCTTGAAACATCAATTGCAAGAGCTCGTAGTAGTGATCATCTACGTTGATACGTCAATTATGGACAGAGACTAAATAACCAATCTTCTTTCACTCGATACTAGGCCAAGCCACGCTCTGCGCGCGCAGTACACAAGTTCCTCCTACACCCTCAGGTTAGCCATATCGGGTCTATATGATCAAGTTCATAAGCGACTCTGTAGCAAGCATTTTATGCTGGAAATGAACAAATGTTTATGGGGTATAGCGAAAATACTCTCAAATAAAATCAATAGTTTAGACGTAAATCTATCAGTAGGAGTATGTATTTGATATTGTAGTAATCTCATAAGCTCATTTCGATTAGTAATTGACTCTCTATCCACATCTAGCAGCAGGCGACTTGTTTAGAGTTCAGTGACAAAGCCCACCTAGGGTGTACATTGTAGTCTGAACGAACTATAGATTTCACAAAGTCTGAATTTCAACATACAATGTCATCTTTTTGTCTGTTGTGGACAGATTCCCTCCTCTAGGAACAGGCGACCTATGGCCTTACAATTCATGAAGATGATTCATACACAAACAAAGCCTGATCCACCCCTCTGGACCACAACGAGCTGGAATTGCGTCTGACAATTCTATCAATGGATCACATGACCTTTATTGTTTTTTTTTTTTTATGTGTTTATTTAGTAGACCTTTTTCATTCCTCACTCCAATATTCCCAGAAATATCAGTACATCTCTTCACAGTACCTCCCTTGACTTATCACTCCCACATACTGTGCTATCGACATGTGTAAGACGTTCAAACCATCACTCAATTAAAGGACGTGTGTGTCTTTCTTTGCATTTCTTAAGTCGCTGTGTTGCTTTCTTCTGTACGGTACTCAACGTTTCCTCAATAGAATTGCTCTCTTGTGTTTCTTTTTATTAGCTCTCTCTGACAAAGAATGTTATATGAGAACTACCTTGAACCAACTGCCATGACTTCCCTGCATGCAAGTAACAATCGCACGAATACGGATATACAGATAACTGCCAAAAGGTCACTACCTTCTTTAATACACTCGCCTCGCTATAGTGGTTTGCTCTGCAGCTGCTTTTTTTTAAAGTCACAAACACTGTATGCTTTACAATAGGCAGCTTAAATAGCATAAGGCTGCTGTCTCGGGACACATCCAACTCGACCTTGCTGCGACATTAACCAGCCATTATCTCCGATGATCCACCTGGCTTGGCGTGGTCGATCATCGTCATTCAGGTGAAGGAAGTGAGCCATAGACGAATTGTGTTCACTATGCGAAGTGTATAGGCAGTATGAGGATCCTTCCGGTCAGTCTGCAGCAGCTAGAAAAGCAGTCTGGAGCGTGACCCCGAGCAAAGGTATATATCAGGATGACACTGTGATATAGCTCACTAGTGCTGTTTTATTATGAGTGATCGACTCTCATTCGATGATGGGAAGTGATGCCAGCAGCATTCGGGGAGTGTGATCTAGTGGTCTCCATCCCCACGATGAAATCGCGGTTCGGACCACTATTGCGAGCGACAGGCAAAACATCAGTTGAACGCGTCTCTACATCGGTGCCTAACAATATCCAAGCCTGTGTGAAGGTTGATAATGATCTCGGTGAGCTCCCTGTTAATTAACACAACACAGCACCTATCATCTCGTGATGCGTCTTGTGTGAGTGGAGGTGAATTATTTATTATTCTAGTGGTGATTTTCTCGACTCATCTGCTGTACTACTGTATACTTGAATCATACTAACAACTGTGTGATAACAACGGTGTATGAACTTGTATTCTATTGTGACTTATATTTGGACACTGAGGTAATTGATTATAGGCTTATGCTGTTAAGACAAATTAGATCAAGGGTAGCTTCCATCGAGGATCACCTCTCTTGTGTGATGAGGGCTGATTGCGCGGTCTATTCGAGGTGTCTTCAGATATTCTAGCTCTTGCTGCACTGGCTTAGGTTTGACCCGACTGATGTCCCTTTGGTATCCGATAAAGAGCCTCGTAGGCCAGAGTATAGTCAAAACAATTGCGTGGGAGCCTCGTTGTACGCGATCGAGCGCGTCTGTATTATATTGCTTTCCTTTTCTTACTGTGAGTGGCACTTTAGATAATGTTGACACTAAAGGAAATGAGCCAGTGCTCCGTCTTAAGCTTCTTAGAGCCGACGGCACGTTTAAACACCAAGCCCTTCAGTTCCGCGCGTACGGCAACCGGTCGAGCTCGCTATCTTTTGTTTTAACCTGTTTAGTAGTATAGAAGAAATGCTGATTCACCACTCCAGCAACTGATTTCCACGCACAGAACTTGGCTTTTTGCCCGCTTCTCTCTTAACTGAAAACCAAGACAATTATTGGTATCATATTTGACTCCTATATTTATGAGACGCCTCCTCCCTTGGCACTCGGCCTTTGATTGACTTGAGAGATGATGACTAGTCTCCACTCAAGACAGGACTGCCGCATTCTGTTGAGCATTACAGAAAGCGTACTCCGTCTTATTATGTAGGCCCTTCACTGTACTCCCCAACCATTCTCCACTCAAAGTCGCTGAGCGTGAGCGTGGCTTTCTTCTTTCGTGTCCTTTTCCGCTGCTTTAACGACAGCTTGTGGATTTTATCTTGTGCGTGCCGATTTATGTGCTGTTTTACGTGTTGATCCGAACTTTGACATCTGATTCTATTTCGAGACTCTACATTTGCTTAACGATTATGTTATTATATACATAGCTTTGTATAACATAGTCCTCTTTGTACATACATCTGAGCTGCTATTCTTCGAAAAAAGCAGGGAACTGTGATACACGAAAATTGTTATACAACCTCAGATTCTAACCTCGTTTTACTTCCCTCTGCTCATTAAAGATTATCAACAGGAGACCATTTCAACCGATTAGAAAGACTTGACTTTGCCTAAAATGTGCTGAGTCGGTACTTTCAGATTCCATTGTTATTTTCTCATCCAGGTGGCTTGGACATCATCAAGCCAGTTTGTCGAGTAACGTCATAACACGAGTGTTTATAAACACATTAGCCCCACATTCTGTGGAATCTCTATAGTAAGGTGTGTGCGAATAATGTGGCGAGCCTAACGCGAATGACGTCTATATATCCATACCACCCCAAATATACAGTTATATCGATAGACATTGAAACGTGGATATAATGAACATAATATTTATTCTAGTGGAATAGGCTAAATTTTTGTTACTTCATATATATCTCTCATATTTTCGACTTAGCAAAGATATCTATGTGCCACATAGTGCGCCCAATAAGTATGAAGTTAATTTGTAATTAATAAGCCTACAAGTTGTCACTCATGCATAAAATATTTATTTAAACGAATAGAGATTAAGAAGTGAGCGGACATCGGAGCGATGGAGATCACAGCATCACACTGCCTAACTTGCAAACAGCTAGCTCTAGATGACAGGCACAGGCCATCTTTTTGACACCTATTAAATGTACTCCTTATATATATCTTGAATGTAACCATGAAATTCAGCTCTTTATCTCTCCTCTAGATATTACTCTAATATTCATAGCCTCCATTGAACAGCGTTGACACTCTGATTTTGTTATGATCCTTCTCTAATAATAGTCATTGCACTACTTTCATAAGTGTGTATTGACATACCAGAAAACACTCATGATCCATCGGCCCATCACCTCTCCTCTCACTCAGTCAGGTTTTTAGTTGCTCTGCATTAATTGGTTGTTATGAAGAGGTTAGGGAGAACCTCTCGAGAGGCAGGCATCTACAGGTGTAGGAGAAGCATGCCAAGATAGAGAAAGATATAGATCAGTAGATCTGAGCCTTGACGTTTCCGTTTTGTGAGAACTACAGTTGCTTTCCCACTGGGGCGACAATTCTTCTCCAAAGCAACATGCGACATTGTTTTTCTCCGTAAGCTACATGCGCGAAAGCCCCTCAGATCCGAGATGTAATTAGGTCCCTGGATGAAGTGGACTCCTTGTATAGAATAGAGTACACGGAATGTCGTCCTCATGTTATAGATTGCATATGCTGCACGTTGTCCGATATTCAATTAAAGAGGACAATTAACCAGATCAGGTCGACATTTCCAACTATCTTACTCCCGCAAGACTTAACAATAAAAAACGATACACGCTCCATTTGTTTCACCGTTCTTTCCAAGGCACCCGTATATTAAATGTTGTGTTCCTGGTTATCAGTGGGCCAATCATCATCCAAGATTGAGACTTTATTGATACACTGAACAGCTGCAGTGTACAGGCGATTGTAACTCTCTAAAGGTGACTGGCGTAGCCAAGCTTTTGCTTGGATCCGGCGTCCACCACTGCTCTGTGAACTTCTCAAGATGATACTGCTACGCAAGGAGACTCAAGAGACTCAGTGTTCTTTAAACTCACATTTACCTCGCTAGTGGACTCTGTTTCCTTAATCTTGATCCCGTATATTTGTTGATAATTCCGAGTTTTAACATAAAATTTTTTTTTATATCATTTGCGTGAGGGTACTTAATGGTTCATGTTTTTATTTACTTTTTAATATTTGGTTTTATTGTCTATCAGTCACTTTATAACTTTGGTTTGTTGAAGACGGTGCTATATAAATAAAGAATTATTATTATCTATCAATTATATCCTAATCAGACAAGCTCTAAGTAATCTAATATAGTATAAAGTCTAATATTCATCCTAAAAAGGCACTAACTTTACCAATATCAATAAGCTGAGAGTCAAATATACATATATAACAAACCCATCAAAACATATATATACATAGACAATATGATCAACAATAGATGAAAAACCACCAGTCCTATAAGGTGTGACCACTTTACTACTTACATTTAGCTCATAGCCAGCTTCAGTGTAGTCACATAATGTTTTTCTTTTTTCATTTGTGTCTAACTCTATCAGCCAACTATCTTACAGTGACATATTCTCCAACATACGGGCATACATATGATGAATAAGTGCCATTACAGCATACTCGTGTTTTCAAGAAACCCTTTTAACTCGTGAGTAGCTTTGGCCATGCTATTAGCGTGCGCAGCACTCAACTCTGTTCATATCAGATTGTCCTTGTCTAAGCGCAGAGTTATATACATGGTGATATAATATGACGTGCGACTCTTGCTAGCAGATAGCTGTCCATCAGGCTTACTTATCAAATCAGAGAGCTGGTGGAACTATCGTAGCGGGGAATCATCTTAGCGTTGAATGCTCGCTGCCAGTGCTGAAAACTCGAATGTACAGAGACTCTGCTCGTACGCTAAGCACTTTACTTCTCCTAATACTAACCATCAACACTCTAAGACTATAGCTATCAGATATTGCTAATAGGCTTTTGTAGAGACAGATATAGCAGGTAATGCGTGTGAGTACTCGACAGATTTTATCACTTTAGTCCTAGGACCATGAGCCGCTAGAAGCTTGTTCTCATGTCCAGTCCTATGAAAAGCCCTAAAGGCCGTAAACCCTTGGAGCCTAGTCCTCACAATCAACTCTTTACTCTCCCTCTAAATAATGGTCCGACACCTCCACGTAAAGCACCGAACAAGACGCTCTTGTCTCTCTGTTGCTCAGAACTCCCCTGTCTCGAAAGACTATTTTCCTCTCTGAGGTCGTTTATCAAGCGTGATAGCGGTCTATCAGCCCTCCGAACCGATATTTGTTACCTGTGCTGAACAGAGTTCGGAGGCTAATCTTTCCCTTTGTCACTTCAGCCGCTATTTGTGCTATATGAGATGCTAGGCTTACACTGGGCTGCTGGGCTAAAAGTGCGGTCCCACCTCCATTCCCTCTTAAACCAGCGAGAGTGGACTTATTACGAAGGTCCCTCGCTCATGCTACGCTCTGTTCAACTTGGCGCCACTTAAACCTCTCTTCTTCAGTGAGCCTGCGCCTTCCTTCAGCCTAAACTAGAACAACGGGAGTGTGGTCGATATGAGACACTACTCCTGTCCTCTATTTATTATATTGTTAGGAAATATGTCTAGTGACCTTCCATATAACAAAGAGGATTATTATCTAAGACACAATTAATAACGATATATTTAATGAACTTCTCCCTCTGTGTTTGACCACCTTCGCGCAAATCTCTGGAGAGGTGAGGTGAGAATCAATAGCTCAGACCCTCTCCGTTTTTATTCGTTAGGCACCTTGCTCATCAAGCTTCGCAACACCGAATAGCTAGTGTCCACACCCACGATTCACCTCATAGTTCGTTACCCCAAATAAAACCAAATATAAAAGTAAATAAAAACCAGACTTAAGACCTAAACATGAATAAAAAAAAAAATTATTAAACAATTACAACAAATTACCATCAAGTTAAGGAAAAGCCATACGATAAAATTGGAGTTTTAAGAACACTGAGTTTGCCTGCTGAGATCTTCTGGAAGTTCCAGAGCTGTGTGGGCCCGGACAGCAAAGGCCCTGTCACCTTTGTAACAACCTGTCAGCAGCATTTTGTATCAACTGCAGTCTCTGGATTGTCTTTGCCCACTGATACCAGAACACACACATTAATCGGGGTCTGGAAGAGGTGAAACAATGGGGTTCTTTTTTTTAAGTCTGCAGAGTAAGGAAAATGACCTGATCTGGGTTTTAATTGTCTCTTTATTGAATACGGCAACCAGACCAATACAGGACGCATCCGTGGTATCAGGCTTCATCAGGACCTATAATTGGTTGTCAGGCATGTTAGCTAGGAAAACAATGTCATGGGCTTTGGCAAGATTTGCCCCAGTGGGAAGCACGTATTCTTACAGAAGCAAGGCAGACACTGATTAATCTTTCTCTATCTCTGCTCTGCCCCTCCTTGTCTCTCAAGGTTCCCCTAACTCTTCATACAACCATTATATGCAATGCACTGCATACTAAGCACCAACCTACGTAGTTACCTGTACCCATCTAGTCACGGCCAGTCTTCTCTGCTCTTCTCTGGTATCACCAAAAAATGCCAGAGTTAACTCAATGAAGCTTCTAACGCATTGATATACAGCCTTAGCACTAATAAATCATTCAACTTGCAGCATGTATAATGCCAAGAGGAGATACAACGATATGAATTGCAATGTTACATACCTCAGGTTTTTCTCTCAACTGGTGAATACTGTTCATCTACAGACGCTTTTTTTTTCTGCAGTATGCAGTGTGCTGCATCTAGTAGATTTCCAGCGTCTTAACGATTCCTTATTATCCTATTGTACCTTATATTTATTTCATAGCGTTAATCCCTTGTAGTGCACACTTGCGTCGCTTATTAATCAAATGTTAATCTCTACTATGGGAAACTTGCACTACTATACGTACGATAAAGCTTGGCGATAAGCAAAATTTTGGCGATAATTCCCAACAGTTATACTATATAATATATGTTTCATTATATCAACGAATTTTTCGTGGTCCTTCTTATTCAAACCATTGTTTTAGGATTTGCGTCATTTGACTTATGCATTATTTGCAGCTTCTTTGATGATCCACGAAAATGTGCTTCTTTTCACTGAAACTGGTTATCCTTTACCCACATATGTATTGCAAATCTGACAGATCACGATGACGTCCGACAACACTTTCACGTACTTTGTTAATGTTCATGAATCCTATCCTTCATAACTATTTGTACATCCTTTATTCAACTAAAAGATTACAAGACTTTTATGTCAACCTAGTAATCCAATTGAGTAACTTCGATGAATAATGCAATCTCTGCCTTGATACATCACATACTTGACAGACCCTATAATAGCAGAGAGATTAAAAATGTAGAGCGGTAAAATGAATATCGAATCATCCATCGTGGACCCTCAAATTGCAGATATAAGCGTCGAGTATCCAGAAGTATCTCCTAGCCGTTCCTTCTAGCATGTTTCCGGGATGTTGGGTACGTGAGCGGCTCATAAAGACGGAGTAGCTCTGTAATGTCACAAGGGCTGCTGATGAAGTCAGATTCCAAGTCATACAGGCAGGCCAAGGTAGGAGGCTTAATAGGAGCAAGTAGATCAATTTCTTGGTTTTACGTTAAAGAACGGGCAGCAGTGTTTGAACAGTCTGGAGAGGTGTGAACAATTTTTTGCATGTGGATTAACAGTAAAAAAAAAAAGCAATCACAGGTTGGGAGGAGGAAAAGGGCTTTGTGTAACTGGTTCTGTGTGCTCTAAAATTAACATGCGTCATGTTTAGCAACATTTCTAAAGTCAAAGGTAAGAAAAAAAAAGATCTGCAACACTGCGCTGAGTATGGCTCCCAGCCAATTTTGATCGTGCAAGGCTCTTTCGTCATGGCACCATGTCAAACCACCATCACAAAGCAGAACAGACACCGTTATAGACACAGACCTCATCACAAACAGGGTGATGTGAGCTATCTTGAAATTATTACTTGATTAGCTTCAAACATAAGCCATAGTTCAGTGTCATATAGACACATAGAATACAATTCATCAACATTATAACATGATTCATGACTCAAATAAGTATAAAGATAATAATAAATAAATAATAAAATAAATAATATAATACAAAGACCATAGTTTAGTGTTGTGTTATAGTACTCCCAGATTCTTACACTCAGGTTTAATGTTATCCATGAAATCACTGATGCTGTTTTGCTGTCTGAAATGTTCCAACCGGTCAACATGAATGATGGCGACCACAGACACCCTGCTGCTGCATCATCATCATCATCATCATCATCATCATAATAAAACACAATGCAACAAGTGATCATCAGTTTATTTCACGTCAGTCTCTCTGTGCTCAGATACAGAATTCTCACGCCTACATCCAGTGAACACATTCCAGGTCATCTTCTGATGACAGTCGACCACACCAGGTGGATCATGGGAAATGGTGTTAACACTAAGGTCAGTTTGATTTTAAACAATCTTTCTTTTGTCCAAGCTATTAAAAAGCATCATTTGTGACTTTAAAAAAAGCAGTGACAACATACAGGCGAGTGGTTTAAGAAGATACTTTTGCAGTTTTTTCCTATTGTGATTGTACTGTACATGCAGGATATGCAGTTTTCAAGGTTCTCATACATTTTTCAGAATAAAAAAAAAAAAAGAGCATCTTTGAAAAGTTGAGTACCGTACCAGAGAAGAACACAGCGACTTAAAAAAAAAAGAAAAAGAAACAGTCTTTATTGGTGTTATGGCTGAAGTTTACACAGGTCATCGTTGTTGTAATCAAGGAGGACTGAGATTTTTGATTTGGTTTAGCAGAAGAAAAGTTATAAAAAAACAAAAAAAAAACAAACAAAAAAAAGGTCATGTGATCATTGTGATTGTCAGAGCCATTCCAGCTGGCGTCAGAGCGGGTGGATCAGGCCTGCTGGGTGATCATCTTCATCATCTGTAAGGCCATAGGTCCCTGGTCTGAGGGAATCTGTCACAACAGACAAAACAAGATGACCTTTTTATGTTGAAATTATACTTTTGAAATCTAATTTTTCAGACTCATGACACCGTGGGCTTTTCTACTTAAAAGTCCTCAGTCTGCTGATCAATTACTAAATAATACTTATAAATAATAATATACATAATACTCTCTAGTTCACTCCACATTGATTTATTGCATAATTTTACCCATAAACATTTGTCATTTCACATAATGCTTGCTATCTTGAATTGTCTAATGCCTGAGTAAGATCCTTGTCCGCCAGGTGGCGCTATATATAAAGACATTGGTTTTAGTTCATAATTGCTTAACCATATAACTACGAGCTTTCATTTCAATTGATTTTCAATTCAAATTAATTTAGAAAACAAACAAAAGCGGCTCATTGTGAAGTGTTTACTTAATTAGTCTAAAATACTAGAGGTCTGGTATCTGTACTCCACACTGCAGATATTTCACAAACCAGCGTCTTTCTCACCATGTGACCAGCTCTGAGGATCCAATAAAAGGCAAAGTTCTTATAGGTTTTGAAGAAAGCTCCGGTAACGCCCGGGGAGACGGGGTCATCCAGGGCGGTCCACCTCAGCCTGTTAAATCCAGTTAGCCCCTCCCACTTCAGCTGCCTCAACCACTGTTCCTGACCTGTGACGAGAAGCACCGACTCATGTGGCACAGCTGGAATGCAATGTCTGGATGGTTTACACTACGACAACACTGATTCCTGCTAGAGCTGAACAGAAGGTTACCCATGGTGTCCACTATGAGGTCCAGCTGTCCATTGTAGACAGTGACGTTGACTCCAGCGCTCAGCAGCTGGTCCACTATGTCCACCACTGGCCTCATGAAGTCTCCTGCCATTTTGCTGAACACTTCCTCTGCCTGGCCTGGACAGGAGAGGAAGGAGCGGCAAAACAAAGACGGAAACATTTCTACAGTGACAGGAAATTCTCATTCAAGGAAGCTGAAGCTGAAGGGACAGAGACAAACTTTACCTCCCCAGGTGACGTTCTGGGGAATGATGCCCAGTTTCTTCCTGATCGGTCCATTCATGAGCTCGCTCAGTGATTGGCTGTGGAGGGGACGAATATGGCGACGTGTCTGCAGAGCTGGTGAGCAGAGGGGGGAAAAAAAAAATGCATTTAAACTTTAAATAATACACAAACCCTGTTACCCTGTAATAAACACACTCCTTCCACGGCAACAAACCCAGTTAGCCGCCGATACGTTTTAGAACATGCCGACTGGATCGTGCGACACAACGTCTTACCAATGAAGTCCTCTCCTGCTGAAGCGCGGACTTTCTCATCTGGTTCCTGGGTGAGGATGTTGTAGAAGTTGACTCCATTGGTGTTCTGACAAGAAAAACAAAAACAAGTCGACATCAAACCTCATGATCCCTGCACACAAACTGGTTTGTGACGGTAGAGCAGCACAGACGTCACACTTTAAAAAGTGCCACATGGGGAAAATTTGAATTGATTTCTGAGCAACAGGCTTGGGCGATATCCAAAATGTAATATCTCGATACAGTCCGGCCCAAATATTGCGATAAAGGATATTATCGCATGGGGGTTAGAGTTATAATTATATTGGTTTTATTTTGTGTTTAAGTTTGTTGTGGGTTTTTTTTTTTTTTTTGATAAATACATAATTCAGGTATAAGTGATGCTGCCACTAAACAGCAGTTCAAGATTTTATTTGTTACATGCCAAGGTACAATGTCCTGTAGGCAAAGCAGTGAAATGCAAAAAAAAAAAAGAAAAAAAAAAAAAAAAAAAAAGAAAAAGTTTTTGGATATGAAATATGTTGCACATGGTGGGAAATATTGCAATATTTGATATTACTGAATAGCAACCAAAGGCGAGTGAGCAATCTATCAACATCAGTATGTTTTATGTATTTGAACTTTCCTGGTAAGAAGTTATTTGTACGCTCTTCTGTTCATTTTTGTGTTTTACTACACACAATTACACATGTGTAATTAATATAGTTTGACATTTTGGGAATTAACATTTTTTCAGCTTCATGCCAAACATTAAGAAGAGAGGACTGATACCGCCGAACCGCCATGTCAGTCTGGTAAATGTGATGCTCAGCTTAATATAGAGACTGGAAACTGGAGGAAACAGCAACAAAAATCCTCCTACCAGCTCCTCTAAAGCTCGCTCATTAAAATGTTGCACCTTGTAGGAGCAGTGGACGCATCTGAGGCGCACAACAGTCACAAATGGAGATGAAAATCGGCACTGCAGTCATGTGTTCGTCTTTAGACGCTTCACTCATTCTATAGATCACTTTACCACCTTTGGATGCAGTTTTTGAGTAGCCGTGCAGGAGGAACTGACAGTCAGCTGCACATAAAATGCTCCACTGTGCATTAGGCTCTTGCTCAGACACAGGTTGAATGCGGTGACTTCAGTATACTGTGGACACAGTGGTTGCTGATCACTACGTCGCTGCACTGATCGCCGTTACTCAAGTTTTGGATTCGTGTGTGGAGATGAAGTGGATTTTCTAGTTTATAAACAAAGTGCTGATGTTGGATGTGAATAATTAATGCAGATGTGGATTGTGACAGATGTTTGTTGGTCTTCAGTGGTGCTCTTTGAAGCCCCCCCCCCCCACTGCATCACTGCATGTGATGTCTTTAATACCTTATGGTTTGGAAAAGTAGTGAAAGCAGCTCGAAAAGTCAGTACCCTGTGTTCACTGTGTCTTTTTTTTTTTACTTAGGAATCTTCCTCACCGAGGGAACAACTGGAACAAGTGGCTCAACTTTGTCTGTTTGTATATTTCTTTCATGTCATCTTATTTCAACATGTCAATCCTGTTTGTTTTGATTTATCCTCCAGGTGTTATAAATTAAGTTAGTATTAAAAAAGAGCTTAAAGTCAGATTCTCTCAGCACCGCAGTCGTCTTTTCCTCCTCCTTCACCTCATGACGTTTTCCATCGAGGTGGAGGAGGAGAGATGTTAGAGAAGGAGACTATTCTGCCTTTTTATGCCAGGACTCGCTCTCTCTGCTCCCCAGAGCATTTGTAGTTTTGTGTTCACGCAGCCAACATCTTTTCACTGACCTAACTGATGACCGCACCCCATGGACTTATTATTTACATCTATCCTGTGTTTCCCTCACTTCTGTCACGGCTGGACATAAGTACAATTGAAGTATGAAACAGTGACTTAAAGCAGCCCATTCAGATTAAGACATGTTAACCAGCAGTCACTTCCAAGCTGCTGCTCTGCACTGAAAGCATGACCTCATGCTTTTGGGGGAAAATCTGGGAAAGTAGCTGAAGGGTTGCGAAATTTCTCACTCTGTTTAAACTCTGTTTTTAACCCCCCCACCACCACCACCAAAAAAAGAAAAGGTTGCTGAAATGTTCTGAAAAGTGATAAGTCGGTAAGTATGCTGTGAGTGGTCTGTGTACCAACCTGCTCCACCACACTCTCAGTTATAGACCACAGTTCAGTGGCTTTCTGAAACTGCTGCTGCTCCACGGCTTTCTTCACCTCCCCCGCTGCTCTGTTGACGTCCGCCAGGCCAAAATCATCCAGCAGCGACTGCACAGCAGAGAGACCACCGTCAGTTCAAAACTTAGACCCAAAGAGTCGGATTTTTAGCAGACATTTCTAAACAGAAAATTATTACTCACAGTGGTGTAGAGGTACGGTCCCCACGTCATGACGGAGTCTGCGGATGAAGCACAGTTTGATCATTTACACCCTGCCGTCTCTTTTAAAAAGAGGGTCAGATCAGTGTAATATCGGTCTATCACTGGCTGATGTAGAGAAAAACACTGAGTACACCTATGGTCAATATCACTAGACTGTTACATCATTAAGAATCCTGTCCATGTAATACAGTTTTATTTGTTTTTAACCACATGTTTGACTAATTAAACTATAATGAAGGGTCAAAGTTAAGCAGCACACCTTCGAACCCTTCATTTTATTTTATTCTACAAGTCTGTCTTTATGTTTTTGACGACCGCGTAATCCTTGTGCCAGGTCATAAGCATTTACTCTTTTTCAAGAAGAGTAAAGAGCAAACGATGGATGACATCATCTTCCAAGAACGGCCACTGCTTCTTCTGTTATTGGAAGAAATTCCTAAACCCGCCTCACTGCTGCTGCAACAGTTCTGACTTATGTTCATTGGCCTGCTGAGGCTCCTGCACCTGCTCCCAGCTGCCACGGTCTTCACAGGTTCATTTATAACCTTGCTCGTGCAAAATAGCCTTAATTGGAAACTACAGGTGTGATCAACTTTGTTGCAGTGATCAGGTAAACTGATTTTTTTGTTGTAGCGGTCACTTTTGTTGTGTTGAGGTTGTACTTTGGGTCAAGTATTTTCAGTGTAGTCAATCTAACCTGATTGTTTTTAAAATTATACATGAGATCATATCCTTCAACCTAAAAATAATAAACACCAGATACTGTGAGCGCCTCTCTCTCCTCTGATAACATGTCCACTGAGTTAAGTTAAAAGGTTAGACTTGTTAAATAAGACAGGTCTGAACCGGTTTGAAGACAGTGGAGACCTACAGTAAATTTAACTTGTGCCGATGCTTAATACGTCTAGCTACATTGAATTTGACACTCTCTTCTTTTAAAACGTCTGTGTTGTAAAACACACGTTCCTATAGGTGTAAAGTCTGAATGATACTGACCCAGTGGGGAAATCCATGAGTCTCCGAGTGCCACACCAGCAAATCTGCATTTCACTGCGCCTTGGTCTATGGCCTGGACGAACCACAGACACAGATTTAAAAAAAAAAAAAAAAAAACACCACATGAATATTTTCATCTCAATTAGAAACTGTCATCTAAATCAAACAGGTGAATATTCAAGCAGAGTCTGCTGATTAGATTTTCTTGTGTTGAAGTGAGAGTTCATATTCTCCAAAGTCTTTTCATAATCTTTCTCTAGGAAATATGAAAATCCAAACCAGGTTACAACCAGAGCTCCAAAGCAGTTACTCCATCAGACTGATGAGTTACTGAGGTGATAGATGGTGGGCTGCTGAAGCTTAATATCCATAGTTATAGTCAAGGAAATACATGTAATCCATCTTATTTTCAGACAGCTGAAACATGTATACACCTCTGTAAACCATAATGTAGCAGCTGTGTCACTGTAACAGAAGTATAAAAGCTCCTGGATCAGTTGTAGGTTTGAAGGAGCTGTTAGCAAAACATAAAAGCAGGAAAGATAAAGTTCAAATAAAAAGGAGTTATGGTACTTTACTTTTGAACTTCCACTTAAAACATTCACATAAAACTGACAAAAAATTTTATTATTTGTTTCGAGAAAGATTATATTTGCTTTGTTGTATTATTCTGTTTGTAACCTGGCCTACAATAAACACTGAAGTTTACTACCTCTCTAGAAAAACTATTTTAATGTCTGGTTGTTTTCCTGCCCACTCATCCATCACATGACAGCTGTTTGAACGTGGGGAATTTCCGTTACCAGTGAGCTCACGTGAACCTGAAGGGGACGTTGTAAAGAAGTTAACACTCTGCTGTCAGACTCACGGAGCAGTGAACTCACTTTGACAAGCTCCATGGAGATCGCAGCCGCCATCTTGCCCCCGTACGACTCAGAGAAGATGTAGAAGGGGACGTTCTGCAGAGAATAAAGCAACCATCAGTTCAAATCTATCAGTGGTATCTACAGTACAGTATATACGCATGTGGTAGCAGAAACAGTGACACATCAGCACAAGTTGATATGTTAGCTTGTTAGCAAACATTTGACAGTTATTGTGCAACATTATTAATTGTTTGAAGCTGTATTTCTGGCCACAAACAACAAATAGGTCCAGTGTTCCCTCAGTTTTAACTCTGCGTTTGGTCTCCACCGGCTCCTGAGGGAAATCTGGCTCTTGGGCTGATAAATGCTCCACTATGTTCACCAGCTGCTCTCTGACTGCGTCTGTCTGCTGTACTCAGCAGGTCATGTTTCAGCTGCTGTGGCTGAAAACAACGCTATGAGACTGGTGGGAATAAACACACCAGTCACAAAAACACCAGTATATAGAATATATTAAACATGCGGGCCGCACAGCTAAACAATGAGCTGAAACTCACTATAAAAGTTCCTTGAAGGAAGATTCTCTGTAGGTTCACCACTACGAGCGACTGTTTCACATTGTCACATTTTTCACACGTTTTCAAGCCGTCAGCTGATAAATTTTTACAATTCATTCATCGCCTGCTACCGCTTTAAGAAGAGCTGGGTCAACACTGAGAACACGCTCGTACAAAGACAATGTACAGGTCATCCCAATATGGAAAAACAGGAGACAGGACAGGCACACAGCCCTATAATTCAAAGATGTGATTCAGCAAAAAAATATCCAACAACTTTGGAGGGAATTATGGGTACACTTGTTTATTTAATCAAATTTTGTTTAATTTACAATTTTCCATCTGAATATACCAGAAGTAATACTGTGAATAGTGATGAAATTATTGTCCCAACTGTCTGACAGGTGATAAAGACTCCACACAAGTCTCAACAGAAATGGCTACTTTGAAAATTATTATTTAGTTAATTAGTACAATTAATTGACTTTGGACAAGCTCAATAATTTATTCTATACTAAGCTTGTTAAAGCAGATAATGCCACTGAAAAGTAGTTTGCACTATTAAGACGCCTGTGGATCTCAGGCCACCACAGCCAACATGCTCGGTGGGAACCCTGTGGAACAGAATACTAACTTCATGCTACGGAGAAGCAGACTGGACTGCGGTGAGCGTCCGGCCGTCATACCCGAGTACGTGAGTAAATGTAAATGAGTAAAATACCTGGAACTCAGCCCTCGCTGTGAAGAACTGTTTGAGCAGCACCAGCATGTCTGAGGCCACCGTGGCCACGTCGGTCGCATACACGTCAGGCCTGTCGGTGTAGCTGAAGCCGGTGCCCACAGGGTTGTCTACAAATAACACACTGGCTGCCTGAACCTGAAACAGCCAACACACACAACATCAGCATGTTAACCTGCATTTCAACATTCCCATTGCGTGGAGTGACAGTTACAATACAAAACATTCAACTTACAAAAAGGGAATAATCGGTGGCGTTTTAAAGGATTTTAATGACGTATTAAAAGCCTTTAATGAACACCTCTGAATGGATTGTCCTCCATACTCCAGGGCAGTTTAGACAAATTGCACATTACTTATTGTTATATTTTGAGTTCATCAGTGCTCCAGAAACTGATCCCTGAACAGCTGGTTGAACAAAAATGGCCAATTACATTAAAACCTTGAACGTCATCATCTTACCCAGCTGGTCTTCCTGGGCTTCAGGTCCCTGTTCAAAGGACCAATCTCCTCAAAGTTCCCAAAGCCACTTCCTGATCCTCCTGGTCCACCCTGAAGACACATGGACACATCCTCATCATGTTCAAACACTAAGAGCAGAGGTGCTGTTTAATACAGCAAACGTTATATTGAGTGTTATGGGGTTTGGCTACATGTTCACATCACTCCTTCTTGTGTGATATTGCTTAATTATTTGTCATTTAGTGTGATGAGTTAATGAAGTTCTGAGTGTTACACATGGCACAATTACTGGTTAATTTTTTTTTAAAGATTAAAAAAATAAAAAGTACATTGACATTTGAAGAAACCGTTATCTTAAATGGCCATTTTGATGCAGGGATTGACTTTACTTCAACTTAATATGCAACGTGTCCAGGAGCGGTCAAGCTTTTACATAATTGTAATGGATTTGCCGGTTACATTTTAAAAATTTTGGAGGGCTGGCTACTAACCACGTAGTTAGTTAGTTCCTCGTTCTGCAGTTAAAAAAAGAAGCAACAAGGCTGTTACTCATTCAGCCTCATCACCGAAGGCTTGTTTTTAAGTTAACTGGTGGATGTGACTCAGACTCCTGTGCGTTATAACTCAACTTATTGAAACAGAAAATGTTTCTGAATGTGCATTACTGGTGACCATTTTCAAAAGGCAAACAAGTGTTTTTTGACTTTTAAATGCATCTTCTTGTTTCGACATTTCTTTCATATTCGTAATGATATGAAAATCAACTTGCGGAGACTTAAAACCTGCCTCAGTATTTTGGCATTTTGATGTTGCATTTCTATAAAGTTGGACTTGCAGCTGCAATTTGAACAAATTAAAAGAAGAAGAATGGTCAAAACTGAGGCAGCAGAACCTGATGAGAGACCCTTTAATGGGCACCAGAAAAGAAAAACATTTCAAATAAAGCAAGTTATTTGCATCTTTTGTTAGATGCCTGGTAAATACCCAAGTCTGTCAAACTATGTTCTAAGTGTGCAACACTGGCTTCATTATAAATTTGTAAGCTGTGGTCATTTCCAATCACCAATTTTTCCAATGACCGTGTATTGATCCCCATTCTGAGTAAACTGATAATACAAGCAGATATGGCGTTCACTACAAAGTATTGCCCAACACCACAATCTCTACTGGGAGTTGTGGAGAAACACATTGAGAAACAGACATCAAATAACATGCTTTGGAAAATCATCCCCAGCATCTGTGATTCGTTGTACAAGAGTGAACACGTGCAGAGACATGGTGTGGTCCTTTGATGTTGAAGTTGTCAGTAGAAGTCAGTGGACCTAATCGTGTCTTACCTGCAGCCACATGACCAGAGGCAGGTCCATGTATCCAGAAGACTGGCTGTCAGCATAATAAAGCCACCAGAACATGTGGGCCCCGTCTCTCACCTCCACATAGTCCCAGGCTTCTTTGCCGGCCAGGGGACTGGAGAGCCCTGCATAGGGTTCAATGTTCTGTTATAGCTTGGTATTCAGTTACAGTGTCACTTACATAATAAGTCTGCTAAATAGCAAACCAATATATGGGCCTATTCCAGAAAAAGGGGGTTAACAGATTCTAAACCTGATCCTGAACTCTGAGTTAACTAAACCTGAGAGGGGAAGTTTTCAGGTCCAGTTAGTTCAATCAACCCTGAAAATGTTCACTCTGAGTTAAGTGCACGTATGTTGAAAGAAAAGAAGTCATCTTCAATGGAGCTTTGATTCTACGATTCACATTCTCAGACAGCAAAATGAAACTTGAATGAATGAAACCAACATATGCCTGGTTCTTCGACCAGACTCATGTACTTCCACAATTGGGTTCAGCCTGTTAATCACTGACATCCGGAAGAGTCTGTGCGTCAGAATTGGTCCAGATGTGGAAGTAGCATCTGACAGTCATGCTGTCTGTGAGCCAGATATGGGCAGTGGAAACGGCCGTATCCTGGTCCAGAAGAAAACAAGCATTTTGGCCAAATGTGGGCCAGATTCATTTTGCTATCTAAAGCAGTGGAGTAGTGGAGCGAGAAAATAGCAGTCCGAAGTGCATCTTCACGTAGACTTATTGTTCATTATTATTTACAGTAATTACTACAGTAATGTAGAGTAAACATTTCAGAGCAGGAGCAGTGACTGACAACCTGACAGTAGTAATGTCCACAGGTTCAGTGTCAAAAATGCCTGACAGTAGATTTTATTCTGCGCTGAGGATGAAGCCACGATGTGTAATAATTCTAACGTTAGTAGAGATAAACATTTTTTTCGATCTTCTTCTCTCGACATAAACTTCTGCAATAAGCACTTTGATGTCGACTGCATGAAAGAGGAAATAAACCATTTGTCAGACAGGAGGCAAAGAGAAACTCAGGGTTCAAGATAACTATCTAGAACGGAAAACTCAGCGTTTCTCCAAACCCAGTGTCAGCAAACTCACTACACCGATGTTGTGTTTCCCCTTATCTTAACCTGAACCTACTCTTATCCCATCCCTGACCCAACACCGGCCGTCTCTAACTCACAGCAGGCGTGAGATTCAATTGTAAATTAACAGCATAAACAAAACGTTAGTTTCATTTTGCAGTCAGCTGAGTCAAGGCGTGAAATAACATGTGTTTACTTGTTGCGTGTGACTCTGTCTGGCTAGAAATCGTTACATTTAAGCACGAGTTTACTCAGGCTGTACGTCTTACCTTTACTGACGATGATACCGAGTAAAAGAAACAGACTGGTTGTTTCTGCCGGGCCCATTGTTGAAGCGCAGAGTTGTGGCTGGCGCTGTGCTGTACCGCACTGCTTTATTGCTATGAGTAATCACATGACCACATCTGGAGTCAGCTGACCGACGTCGTTTTTTTTTCTTCTATCCCACAGTTTTAAAGTTAACTTTGCAAATTGTTATTGTGCCATCAACCTAATTAAAGGGAAAGAAAATCGAAATATATAATGCAAAAATATATAAAACAAAAAGTTAATTTAAGCATAACAAATAAATACACGAAGAAACTGTGAATTTAAACTAGTTTAAATGATAATAAATAATAATAGTTAATAGTTTAATACAGGTTTGGGGGTTCCCTGGTTGTCCTTGCTTCAGCCTGAGAGGGCGGGGGGAGCACGATTGTACAAAAATTTCTTATTTTGTGATGAATGAATGGGAAGACCTACCTCCACCACAACAGAGGGCAGTGTTGTGAATGGGTTGACTTTAAAGAGGACACTGGCCACGTGAAGTGAAAACTTCCGGTAAGGCATTTATCCTTCAACATAAAAGGCGAAAAGTCAAACCTTTTAAAACAAACTTACAAAACTTTCAAAATAGAGATTTATTTTATTTTATACATATGTGTAAAATCATCATGGCCATCAATGATTGAGATCAAAATTGTAATGTAATAAAATAAAAAAAAATTAAAAAAAAATCCTTTTCACATTTTAAAATCTTCTTGTACTGCAAATATAAGACAGTATAGCAGCCAAATATAATGAAAGAGCAGCACTTTGATTAGGCTCTAAACTTCTGATAGATCTGCACCTCTTGAGGTCGTCCCTCAGGGCATGCCATCGAGTTGTGAATTGAGAATGCTGGCTGCCCAAATGCACAATTATTTTGGCTGCATCAAATAATTTTACTAAAATTTAAACGGTCCATCATGATTTCTTTATCAATACTGGGATCTAAATATGTGGCATTGCTGTAAATTAATATTTTGTGTCAGGCAGCACTGAAAGACTTTACATACAGTACTTCATTCTAATGTTAATACTTTATTTTTTGAAGGCCTGCTTGAAATATCTACGTATGTTAGTGTGGTGCTATAAGTCTTGATGTGAGTGTTAAATTGGTTGAAGAGCAGAATTGAAAGAGTATTTTTCTTTTATCGTGTATTTTAACGCTCTTATTCTGAAAACCCCGACCGGAAGTATTGTCCTTGGTTTTGCTGGCGGAACACCGGTAGCGTGTTTGGCGTGAGGTTTGATGCTCCCGCTGTCATGGCTGCTAATAGTAATAATTGTATCCGTGTGCGCCTACACTTTGACTATCCGCCGCCGGCTGTCGTTGACTGTCGCATGTGCTGGCTGCTCGTGGACCTGAACAAATGTCGCGTGGTGGCAGATCTGGAGAGCGTCGTCAGAGAGAAGTTTGAGTTCAGCTCGAGGAGCATCCTAAACCTCTTCATAGAAGATTGCTACCTGCCGCACACTGAGAGCATCTTCGTGGTGCGGGACAACGACAGCGTCAGGTGCGCGTGCTTTGACCTTTTCTGGGCTACACTTTGAGTGCATGGGGTGTCTGTGGTGACTCTAACTCACCTGCAGATGTATGGGGCCCTAAGACCTTTGTTATTTTAGTTTACAGTATTAATAATCTTTATTAATTGAGCACTTTTCTAAACACAAGGCAGCAAAATTAAACATACAGGTCATATAAGGCGATCAGTAAAAATCAATAAAACCAAAAAAATAAAAAGTTGTCAATAAAAGAAAAAAGCAAACACTGTATATTGTCCTTGATTGGTGCATATTAGTACCTAACTAAAGTTTCCCCCTTAAGACTGGTCAGCAGAAGTGGTGGCTGTAGCCGTCTGTTAATACATAGCTACTTATAGCTTTTCAATATCCAACTTTAAATTAATATTTATGATATCAAAGGACAATATCAAGGAACTGCAGAATTATAAGCTTGAAGATTAGTGTGTTTTTTATGCTTAGAAAAATCTATTCATTGCGTTACATTTATTCGCCTTGTAGTGATTGTGTATGGGTAAAGTGTTACTTGGCCAGTGTGTCACATGATCCTGTAAAACAGAGTGGACACTAAAGCGACATCACCTCACAGCATAGTTTTCCGGGAGGGTTGTTGTCTGGCTGGTGATTATCAAACT
Organism: Seriola dumerili; assembly: GCF_002260705.1. Classification (NCBI taxonomy): domain Eukaryota; kingdom Metazoa; phylum Chordata; class Actinopteri; order Carangiformes; family Carangidae; genus Seriola; species Seriola dumerili. The sequence goes on along the minus strand of NW_019174300.1, from coordinate 198,526 downwards.
AACTTCATCCTGATTTTCCTCTCTCATCCCCACCTGCTTTTAGAAACTTAGGTGATCAGTCAGTGTCACCTGCTGAGCTCATTCCTTAAACATGTGACTTAAGCTGTGTGATTTACAACCTGCTAGTTTTCCTTTAATGATAATATCTTTATTAATTTTACATTTTGTATTTATATATTTAATGTTTTTTCTGACCTTTGTGTAAGTGCTCCTTATATCAGGCGAGGCAGCATGGCTCTACTTTAACAGGCTGCAGGAAATCCTAAAGTTGTGTTTAGTCAAATGAATCAACATATAACACAGTCTGCTATAGGCACTGTACTTAATGGGAGCTTAAGCAGGCTGTATGTTTACACACAACAATCTCAAGAGTTTCCTCATGATGGTGAGAAATGTTGTACATGTTGCATGGACACGAGCTGTCAATCATTTTCTAGGTGGCCAAAAGGCACTAAGCCCACCACCACATCAAAACAGGGTCAAGCAGCGAGATAGAGAACTGAGACCAAAACCTGAAGACAGAGAGCAAAGAAGATAAAGACACTGAAAAGATCAGAGAATACAAATCAGCTGTTTTATACAATATTTAGAACATAGATGATGATATGACAGCAGCTCTGGTTGCAAGTTTCAGTTTTCTTGTTTTAAAATTAATGTTTTCATTTACAGAATAATTTTTCCTGCTTATAATTTTGTATTTACATTCATGATCTAGATAATAAATCAGATTTTTTTTAAATTAGTGATGTATTTTACATTTACATCAAGCTAAGCTTGATTTTTCCTTGAATGGTCACTTGAGATGAGTCAATCCCCATAGACTCTCATGTTAAAATGTCCAACTTTACAACAGAAATAAACATGTTTACATGTCGACACTCAACACTGATGTGTGTTTTGGAAATTGTTCACACGATGTGTTGCTGTTTTCCAGGGTGAAAGTGGACTCCGTGGCTCAGGTGAATGGGCACAGCAGCAGCTGTTCAGATACATCAAGTAAAAACTGCAGGAAGAGACAGAGACCCACAGAGGAAGATGGGCCGGAAGGAAATGGAGTGAGCGTGCAATGGAAGGAAAAGAAGAGGAAAAAACATAGCAAGGAGAGTCTGGAGGGGGATGGCAAACTGTCTTCAGGTGAAGAGACGAATAAAACATCACAAGGAAAGCACACAAAGAAGAAGAGGAAGAAGGCAGAGGAAACTAGCCATGCTGCTCCCCCCAAACCAGCTGTGTCTAACAAAAAAACCCCAACTAGTGTGGCCCAGCCGGTTAAAAGCACCAAGAAGCCCCCGGCGGCACCAGCAAAAACACACAGTGTCTCCTCTTCAGATTCCAGTAGCAGCAGTAGTGAGGAAGATAAAGCTCCCAAAAAGCCACCTGTGCGAAAACCAGCACCCAAAACGCCCTCGTCCACCTCTGCTGCTTCCAAGGCACCTCCACACGCCAAACCCACCCAGACTAAATCACACCCTCCCTCCTCATCCTCCTCAGAAACAGACTCCTCCTCTGATGAGGCCCCCAATGTAAAAATCCCTCCGAAAAACAAACCTCTAACCTCTGCGTCTCCAAAAAGCAGAATAAACGACAACTCAAAATCTCATCAGGCTCCTCCTGTCCTGCAGTCCACCAACTGTGCAGAGAAACAGGCGACCAGCACAGCAACGCCTCCTGATGACAAATCAGCGAAGCCTCGTAACTCAGACAGTGAAGAGATCGAGCTGGTGATCCGCAAACCGCTGCAGCAGTCAGGACGCGGTCTGGGTAGGCAGCCATCTTGGAGAGGCTGCAGCCAGAGAGGAAACAGGCGTGGTGGTCCTGGAGATAGGGGGAGGGGAGGAGGTAGAGGGTTCATCAGAGGGCAAGCTGACAGCTTTGAGTTCAGCTATAATGGAGCCAAGGAACCGAGCTACCAGACTGATTCGCTGACCAACACATCAGTGGTCATCCAGGTCAGTCTGCATGTGTCTGCACCTTCATATACAAGTATATGTCTGTGATTTAATGACGAGAAAGTAGTGTAATACTGTAGGACACAAAAACTTTGACTTAAATACTTCATATTAGGTCAGTATTAAAACACCCTAACTGTATCCTCAAGTGTCTCCCATAAGAAAAGATGTATGGACGGATGGTTTAAAGGAATTAAATCAAACTATTACTAGTCATGAGAGATGTATTAATTGATTGTTCGTTAAGCACAGCCCCACTTAGTTACAGTTGCTACATCCTGTCTGTTCTCACATGTTAAATATATTTTTTATAATGACTGGTGCCAGATTTTTACAAATAGTGTACTCTTTAATGTTTGAAGTTGAGTCATTTTAAAACGAATTAAATGAATTAAATATGCACTTGATGGCTGTTTAATGATATTGTGCTAAAACAGGCTAAAGCTACATGCAGCAGGGAAAATGTCAGCAACCAGTTTATGATCCATGTAGAAGACATGGAAATAAAAATAAATAAAAGAGTATTTTTCTTCAATAGAGTAGTAAGTTCTGGCATTATATATAATAAGGACAAATGTAAGATCAGTCTTTTATTTTCTTAGCTGAATATACTAATGTTTACAGCTTACGTTTGAGAGGACAAATTATTCAGTCTATTCGTTACACTTTTTGGTTTTGGAAAAGCAAAAAAAAAAGACTATTTGTATATGAGGTATTGCTCTTATGACAATCTCAAGTATACTTCTGTACCTTGTGAAGAAATCCAAAGCTTAACAGGCTGGGTCGGTTTTTTAAGCTATGATTGGACAAGCGCTATTCAGNTGTTACACTTTTTGGTTTTGGAAAAGCAAAAAAAGAGACTATTTGTATATGAGGTATTGCTCTTATGACAGTCAGTATACCTCTGTACCTTGTGAAGAAATCCAAAGCTTAACAGGCTGGGTCGGTTTTTTAAGCTATGATTGGACAAGCGCTATTCAGGGGAGGGCTTTAGCAAGTGGTTGATTACTTAAATGAAATCTGAGAATGGTATTTACATAAGTCTTGCCTCCATCACATTATTTCCTTATTGGCAGGACAATAACATTGGTATTTATTATTGGTTGTGTCCATTATGAAATACTGTGTATAAAAAGGGATCAGGATCAATAATCTTGTGGTGTCTTGCATGTGTCTCTGAATGTAGAATGGGGCAGAAAGTGCCCCCAAACAGGACTACAGCTGTATGCCCCTGCTAGCAGCCCCTCCACAGGTGGGGCAGAAGATTGCCTTCAAGGTAAGTTTACCTCAGTCTTATGAGCTGGAATGTGTCTGCTCTGTTTTTGACACTGTGCCTCCATGCTAGCCCGCTTAGCTTTGTAGCTCCACTGTTCTGTTTTGAACAAAAATGGGAAAATCCTCTCATTGATCCACTGAATTACAGAGAGAAGCCGCTCTCAACCATGACGGAGAATATGAAAAAAAATGTAACACCAGTTCTCCCAGAGCAACAACAAATACTGATATAACTGTCTTTAAATATCTTGTCTGTATGGATAGGTTTCCCATTGACAGTCACGGTGCACATGCATGAACTGGATAGAAAACACCTGTCCACAATGTCCTAGTAGCTTCTATACACATTTTTAGTATTTTGAGATAAAAACAAAAAGGTTTGCTGGAAACCAATAAAGTTACTGTTAAATGGTGAATATGTATGTAACCACCTTTGAGAGATGAGACACATACCCCACTGAGAAACGGCAGTTAGAGGCAATGTTGATGCTAAACGAGGCTATATATGAAGTTAGCTCCACAGGTGGAGAGAAGAAGAGACCTGTGTGTGTCCAAAAACATCAATGGACAGCATATATTTAAAATAAATAAATAAATAAATAAATGCCAGCAGCATGGGATCATGGGAGTTTGGATTCCTTCAGTGTCAACCGTTCAGAAGCTGATTTATTCACAGAGGTCGTCTCCTCTCCAAAACAAACAGGCCAGGTGATTACCAGGTGTTCGGCGGTCACAGGACGTCTACAGCAGCGGGGAGCTGAGCTGTCTAACATTTACTCAGCTTCTTTCTCTGATAACTTAAGGTCCAGACATCCGATGACTAAAAAAACTTCATCTAATTAAAATATATTTATTTGAAAATGATGAATATCTAAAAATGTATTGCAAAACTGTGCCTTAAAACTGGCTAAAAAGTCCATTTGAGCTTCTAACAAACAAGCACAATGCTGACGCATGCACAAATGTGACTAAATGAAACGGACAGTTACCATGTTCAAATCACATATTTCTCTAGGTTTAAGAACTGATGGAAACATTTGTGATAATGTAAGGGCACAACTCAACAAAATATTTAACATAGGTCTAGTTGGTTTTAGACATATTATAACTTTAAAGGCACAACTAATGTTAGCATAAAAAACATGTTGTATGTATGTCAAGTTAAGAGGACTGACAGGCTCATTCTGGTTATTATATTTATAACAGAAGCATGTATGAAAATCCTGTGGTTTCCTCAAAATGAACCAAACACTGGATATGTCAGATGTGCTACATTAATGCCAAAACTCACAGTAGAAATGACTGCATTGTAAACAGGCAAAGCTTCACTTCTGACAAACAAGATCAAGATCAGTCAATACAAGATTGAATCAGTGTTACTGATCAGCCGCAGAGGATCACTGCACGCCTGATTTTTTTTCTGGATAATATTTTCCATCTAAAGCAATCAGCCTGCCTCTCTGTCATCTGTCAGTGATTTCTAAACATATGTCAAACACAGGCTCTATCAAAGGCTCTATCATTAACTTAAAGACACGGCAACAGTGTGAAGTATCTTACATTAAAGGGACAATATGTAAGAATGTGAAGCAGCTTATGCGTATTGATCTTTTTTTTTTTTTTATTGGCGACGTGTGAACGGACTGTAATGTAACTTAAAAATAAGATCTTCCCTCAACTTTCCCGGTTGTCTAGAACAGCCTGTGGACATTTTTATATGAAGGACTCGGGATGAATTATAAGCATAGAAATGGAGTCCGCTAATGTCAACAAATGACTAAAATGTTTGTTCCTGTTTGAACCAGTTACTTTAGAGATTTTATTTGTATTATCTCCAGTCCAACATTACTGATCCCACTTCTGTCATCTGTTTATAACTGACTTGGGATGGGATTATTGTGACGTGAGAGTTGTGATGGACAGCTGTTCTTTTGATTTCTGATTGGTGGTTTGTATTTTTCTGTGCCTTCAGATTCAGATCAGCCGTGAGAATATTTTATACAAGCGAAAATTTAAACATACGAGTTCAGATTTTTGTTCTACAAGCTCTCACATTTTTGCAACATATCCATTAGCTAGTTTATTAGCTGTGTAGCCCCAGCCAATTCACTGTAACCTCCTCTGTGGGAGTATAAACATCATAAGACAGGAGTTGATGGTATAACACGTACATTGAATCACTGAATGGATGAATGAATGAATCAATTCAACTCTTTACTGAAGGAAATAATATAGTGCTAACATGTTAGCAGTTAGCTCACCAGCTACAATAGTTCACCAACAAGCCCTGTGAGTGTAAGTAGCTGCATCACCAAGCTTCTGTAACCAAATACTTCTTGCACACTCATGCATGAGTTTCGCTGCGTCACTTTCAGGTGTTATTTGTTTTTAAATCAATAATAAAAATAAATGTTTGTTGGAGTCAAAATTACTATTTGCTTTTTTTTAATGTTGTTTTAAGATGAATTCATCTAATCTAATATAAATGCAGGCAGTAATGAGCCACGTTCATGATGTGTCTTTCATCGTGACACAGAGCACACATCTGCTATCAATAAAGGAAAAGCAGTAGTGTTAATTAATTCAGTGCATCAATCTTTTGTCAAAGTAAAAGACTGAACTTTGTGTGTAGTTGTGAGGTTTATTTCCTAACGTCATGTCTTTGTGTGTGTGTGTGTTCACAGCTGCTGGAGCTAGGTGAGAACTACACACCAGAGATATCAGAATATAAGGTGAGTGTCATCATTTCTGCCGCAGTTCTCCACAAAAACCTTGGAGATATCGTCTTAATGAAGTCTTAACTGTTCATTCACACTGGAATCACAAAGCTAACCATGTTACTGCCCATTTTAGGAGGGAAAGATTGTGAGCTTTGACCCCACAAGCAAACAGATTGAACTGGAACTGCTTCATGTCTCTCAAGGTAGGGATGATTTCACCGCTGACACAAACTTAATCACATTTTAAAATGCCTAGTTCAAAGATAATAAATCAACATGGGAAAGATTGGATTTCCCTCCAAAACTTTCTGGGCGAAAATTTCTTTCAAGGGTCAGAAAGCACAACATTTAGCAAAAAAGCTGGTTGGTGGAATCAGTTTAATTGGGAAAACTTCAGACAATTTTGCAGTGGGATCACGCCAGACGTGTCACCTGTCACGGACGGACCACGCCCATCTTTGAACTCCACCTTCATTTTGATCTCAACTACACACCCGAGAAGTTCAGTGACTGCATCGTGGTAGTTTCCTCTACAGTGGGTGTCTCCAGGGGTTGTATTACAGAAACCTCCTAACTTGCAGACACTATCTTAACTGTTTGGTAACCATGGTAATTAGGGTGTGGACCTGATTTAGGAAAAAAGCCATTACAGATGAATAGTTACCATGTCACTGCTCTTTTATTGCCAACAAACCAGGTGTAAGTTCTTCAATGAGAGGCTTACAACAGACCTTAACCATGTGTTGCACTTTGATGACAAAACATTTATTAGTAGATACAGGCTATTTTAGCCCACTCTCTTTTATCTCCTAGATTAGCATTGTTGTAACTTTCCTATGAAGAACATCTTTGGACCTTTCTGCAGCTGTTACCAACACTTCTAACGGTCTGTCTTGACGTTAAGTGCCAGTTGTTGGTTTTTGTTTCATTTTTTTTTTTTTTTTTTTAACTTTTCAATAAGAAATCTAATGGCTTACAAAAATACGTCAACAAGATGAGATAAGAAAAGTGGCGTTGGTTGCTGGGTAACAGCCATAAAGTTGATAACCAATGTTGGATTGAGTGTTTAGGATTTCCTAACCTGAGATAAGATAGGATTACTAAAGTTGGTTAGGATTTGCTTCTGTAATATACCAAATTGGGAAAATTCCTCTCTTACACTCTCCTCATATTAACATAAGACTTATGAATGGAAGTTTCTGTAATACGCACACACAGACTCACAAGGTGAAAACAATACCAGCAACGCTGTTGCAGCTGGTAATGACACCGTGAGCCTCAAATAGTTTTACAATATGTTATAGTTCAGGGGGTAAAACTTTCTTATTGCTCTTGGGTTTCCTTTCTGAGCAGAAGTCATGGAATTTTAATTTACTTAACAGAAACAGAACAGATTGGGTTGAGACACATTTGTCATTGTTCCTACCTTTCTCCGTCTCTCTCAGCTCCTGTGGAGCCTGGGAAGTTTGACCTGGTCTATCAGGACGCTGATGGCTCAGAGAGAGTGGAGTACGCCGTGTCCAGAGGTGCTTGGGTAAGTCTTAGCATAAAGCTACTACTTTATGAATAAACTCAAAAACAGAAATTCTTTAAATTGGTTAATCCTCAAGACCACAGCAAAATGAGGGATGGTCTTATTTCTATGTGACTTTAACTTCATTAACTTTTTTTTTTTTTTGGGGGGGGTGGCAGTAGGGCGGCAGTAGGGGCAGCAGGAAAACACACAATATCTGATATATTATCACCGAACAAAGTTGCTATAGCAGATGTGTTAGCAAACCATTTACTCAGCACAGCTAATTTTAGATCTAGTCTTAGTTTTAGTCATATTCAGTCGACCTCGCTCTTTTTATTTTTAGTCAATTTTTTATTCAACTAAAAGTCTGAAAGAGGATAAACAATTACGTCTGTAGAAATGCAACATTATTAGCAAATCCAATCCAACTTTTGCAATACGAGTGAGTCAGAAAGTATCTAGAGAAAAGAAAACTCTTCACAATCAGGAACAACCTTGTACAACAGTCCTGCATTAAATTCCACACTAATAATGTTGAGTTTTGTCAGGACTGTGCAAGAAAGGTGTTGATTTTATTCATTATTATTATTGATTTTATTCTTTCATTTTGTTGGCCTTTGTGTTGTACTAGATAATGTTATACAGTGTTTATAGTAGGGAGTACACAAAACAAGCCAAGTAAAAGACAGCTAACTACTGCCCAACAGACTTTATCAGAGCCCAAAACAATCTTCTACATTATGTGCTGTGCAGTTTAATAACCAGTAGATGTCACAAATAGACTACGTTTAGCCATGGACTCATTCAAAATCAACACCTGATTCCCACATGTGTATGGCAGTTAGGTTCTGTAGCTTTAACATGGATAAAATGTTTATTACACTTAAACAAAGAAAGTGAAAAGTTAGCCAACGTATCCAACTGGGCTAAAAACCTTCAGTGAAACTATAGTAATGTAGCAACGTCCCATTGTTGTGAGGTGCTAATACATGATATTACACCACTGACTTTAGTAGTTAGCTTAAAATCAGCCTAATGTTGCGTTAACTTGCCTCAGCTTCTTCATGGTGAGCCTTAATGTGTCTCCCAAGGTTTGTGGTATCTTACCAGGTTTTTTATGGCCACATTGTTTCCCCTTTGATAGAGCAATGCAGTTTGGGTCCCTGTCTGTATAATTGGCTGTAGACTATAGCTCTTACAATGACACAAACAGTTAAATTCAAAGCATCTCTTTTGTCTTTGAGCCCAGGTCTTATCCATTCACCCAGTGAGCCCCTCTTTTCTAACTACTCATCCAAACAGGAGAAAAGTGGGGGGACTGACAAAAAGCAGCTGCATATGTAGAGTTTCAGTTGTTGGCATTTGGGTGTTGTTAGTGGTATTATTTCCTGTAATATCCACACTTGACTTGTTTTGATCTTAGTGTAATCCTGATTTACTTTCCTTCCCCAGGTGACAGAGCGGTGGGACTCCCTGCTGGAGCCAAGGCTGGTCATTTAAATCTGACAGTTTGTTACATCCACCTGCTTTGGCAAGATTGATTTGCCTTTTTTTTCTAATTAACTTCATGTCAGAATCCTTCACCTTGTACTCCAGTGCTTAAGTTAAATTGAGAGTCTCCTCTTCGGATGGCGTATGTCCGCTAAAGGAAAAGGGATATGATGATGGTTGATTATATTCTCTTCTCTTTGTGCTTTTATACAAGTCACCACTTTGCACAGAAGAGCTACTGTATAGCAAAGTATAGTGGAAGTATTGAAACTGCTTTTAAACTGGGGCTGGATCAGAAATCCAGTTATAGATCAAAATGAGTGATTGTTTCCAGGACTGGAACGTAATGGTTTTATGTTTTGTACAGTTATGCGACTGTGGAAATCAGTCTTATAATAAACAGTTTTCTAATAAAACACTTCATTGTCTCTTTTGTCTAAATAAAGTTTTAATGAAAAAAAACCCTTTGACCATATTTGATCAAAATCATTAGATAAAATCCCAAGTATAAAGTTGTGAGATGGTGAGTTATATTGTCACTTTTTAAATCTAAATTATGAGACTAGGTCATAAATTTGAGATATTATGAAAAGTCAAAATTTACTCATAATTTACTTATATTTCAAAATGATGAAATATTAACATCACTTGGTGTGTCCCAAAACTGTATTTATACTTTAGTAATTGTACTGTTTTTGCATTTGGTATTTCGCAAATCAACATCACTGTTTTATACTAACAGGAAATGATACAGTTGCTGTATGCAGCTTTGGATGTCAGTCAAAAACTAAAAGTCATAATTTTAATTTAAAGTGAGACTAACTTTTGTTATTTGTGTTCTGTTACTTTTAATGTTTTTTGTTTTATGTAACCTGCATGTAAACTGGCATTTTTGTGACAATCCGTGTTTAAAAAAAAATATTGATGTTCATTTGCATGCATTGATTTGGCAAAAACCTTTACTGTACTGATTTGAACAAAGGTGTGTTTACTGCTTTTGGTTGCAACTTCTCATTTCCTATTAGAGAAATATTATTTTTTTCTCTCTGAAGTCCTTAGACTCCTTATGATCTTGACGTAGTATCTATAATTTTAATTTACCATGAGTATTTTATTGTCATTCCTAACATTATTATTAGTATTTTTTTTCTTTTTTGGGTAAATGTGCTCTGTTTCTTTTCTCTCTCCAACCTTTTATTGGAAAACATTCAAATATACATACAATACAAACATGTGCTACAGGAGTAATGACAGTGAAATAAATACAAGATGTAAAAACTAAAAAAAAAATATATATATATAATGGAAATAAGAGGATATAATATAAAAGGCAAATTGAAAAAACCAACTACATGCAATAACACTGAGACAATATATATACCATATTATTCCTCTTTAAAGAGTTCATTATGAAGTTTGACAGTCTTATGACTTTTTTAGTATTAAGGTCAAGAGTCTTAATATAGTCTCTAAATTCCATTAAAAATCCAATAAAATGTGTTACTCTACATTATGTATATGAAATTTACCATAAAGGATCATCAAATTACCAATGAATAGCCTACAATATCATAATTATTGTGTTCATAATATGTAATTATATTTTTGTATTCGATATTGAAATTATTTTTACTTTTGCAGATTGTATAATTGGTCAATCGAGCCCAAAAGGTAATTGAATGTGTGTATATTGGCAGAATAAATGTAGAAAGGACTGCATGGTAACAGACCAGTTTTATTAATTGGCAGTTGGCCTGTGACGCAACGCCTCGTCTCCAAATCTTCGCCCTTTTCCGTTACTTCTCGCGTCTCCAGAGCCGCCGATGCTGCTGCTTATGTCACAGCAGCAGCAGCAGCAGTCAATGTCTCAGTCTGTCCGGTCGAGCCGAGCACGAGGATGAAGGTGGCGAACGTCATTCAGATTCTCTTACAGTCCATTTGATCAAGAAAAAACAGGTCTCCCGCCGACGAAGCCGGCCCTGCAATGGAAGGACATGTTTTTCCCGACCAGGAGCAGCTGCTGCAGTTTCTGAGGAGGCTTAAGGAGGTTTTCGACGTGTGTGACGAGGATGCTGACGGCTTCATACGGGTGGAGCACTTGGTGGACCTCGGTCTTCAGTTCGGTCAAGGAGACGAGGTGAGAGGCATTCAAGCTGGGTGACCGTAGACAGCTCCTTTACACGTGTGTCCTGGATTTTACAAACGGTGGTCGGTTAACTGACATTTTATGAGGTTAATTAGTGACTGCAGCGGCTGATAGACGTTATAAGCTCGTGACAATAACAGACAACCTGCCTGTTAATGTCAGGTGTGCTACAGATGCTAGCACTGAGTGGCTCATCACTCAGACATTAGCTGGTAGCATGTCTGATAGGCTGGTGTGCTGCTCTCTGTCTGTTTTCCGTGATATTTAAACGCTTACAGTTTAAAAGCCAAGTGGGGTTTTAACAGATCAAGCTCAGAACTGTAGAAAATCATATTTTTATTGCACTTGCAACAAAAGCACTGGTATTCACATGAAAATTGTTGTAAAGGTGTTGTTTTAATCAAATGCAAAGACTAAGTCAATGGCTTGTATTTAGCAGTGTTAAAGTTTATGCTAACACACCTTCACCTAAAAATGATTTGGACATTTTTCAAGTCTGCACCCATTTTTGGTGTACATTATCTTTTTGACATCAATCTATAATCACAGTGACCTAATGTTAATAAGAGGATTTGAGTGTTAGGTCCTTGCACTTACAGTCAACAATTATACAAGGACAGTGCTGTTTTTACAGTGGTATCTACCACTATACTTTTTCTGGGTGTATATTTGATTTTTATGATTTTGCATCAATTTGATGAAATACCTTGATTTGTCAGGTATGTAACATTCTTCTATGGTTATTTTACAACATTTTAAACATTTTACAGCTGATTTTCCATAAAATGTATTCCATCCTGATATAATGATATCATCCTCTACCACTGGAAGTTTAATTACTGCCAGAGGTCTCATTAAACAAGAATGCAATGTAGCCTAAAGCGATGTGCTGCCTTGCTAGGTCCATTGATTGATGTTTGGTAGTTTATTCTCTACTGCAGCCTCTGAGGATTTTACTTTTTTAGCTGTGGCAGACAAATGGTCTGGAGTGAAGCCTTCCAGTGCCAATTTAACAGTTTTTAAAGATATTTCAAGAAGAGCGTTCATTAGAGGTAAATCAGACCAAATGCAATGAAGTGAAATGACTTCAGTTTATATCTGTGTATTCTACAATGTGGCTGATTCCATTAGTTTTAATAGATAAAATCTGGTCAACAATCTACACAAAAAAAAAAAAAGTTTTGTGAACATTTGTGGATGGCAGAAGAATGGGATAAACTGCCCAAATCATCATGTGCAGAGCTTGTAGAGACTTAACGAAGAAGCTGTAACTGCTGCCAAAGGGGCTTCTTCGAAGTACTGAATGAAGGGTCTGAAGACTTTTGTAAATGAGACATGTCAGTGTGCTTGGGATCTTTGTGTGAAGGACAGGTGCATTGAGGTAGGAGCACTTACAAAGATGTAGAGGGTGCAGATTGGCACAGACTGGCTTCAAAGGGATTTCTAAATGTTGAATCTGGTGTGCCATTTTGGGGCTAACGGAACTAGGAGGGGTGCAGGAGCTAATGTCAGCCTTAGGTTCAGTACCATGGAGAGCACACTGCCAATCCCAGATTGATCACCAGCAGTGCAGTACTGAACCTGGGGCTAGCAGGGGTGCCAGTGTTATTCTAGCCTACATGCTTACACAGTTTCTCTGCCCAGTTCATCAGCCTGTTCCAGTCCATGGATTGTTTACAGACTGAGAGTTTCTTTGTTAATGGCATGTAGATGCTTATGGGCCATTCAGTTGTCAACGGTGACTAAACATGTTTGAACTAGGCCTGATTCACTGTGTGTAACTGTGACTGTGTGTATGCCAACACTGACTCCAGATTGTATTACCGTCAGTCTGCTATTAAATCCTACCAGCAAAGACTTTGTTACAATAGATTCTCTATTACAGTAAACAACACACAGCATTAGCCATGACAGCCAAGGTTTCAGAGGATGCTGTTCAGCTTTAAACAATGCTTGGCTGTTATAAAACCACTTAGTAGGAAGAGCGAGTCACCCATTAATTGGGGTTGAGGGTTCAGTCCCCCGGCTCCTCCTGTCGAAGTGCCCTTGGGCAAGGCACTGAACCCCAAATTCCATCTGATGGTCAGACCAGCACTTTGCGTTATGCCTTTAACCTTAGGTATTAGTTTCTTTTGAGGGATAGTGTACATTGTTATACCTGTGTTAGAATAACTCTGTTTGGCTGCTCCAGGTTATTTGCAGACTGCTGTGTTGGAGAAATGGCAGGCAGTAGTGGATGAGGCAGGTTAAATCCTGGATGCTCTGATCATTCCACATAAATGATATCTAACAGTGGGAGTGGATTTTCCTTGAAGCTGTCATGGCGGCTGAGCATCCAGCGCAACATCACTAAAAATAACCCAGCTGTAATAAGAGGAAGCTGCTGCTTCATCTTCCTCCTCCCCTCTTCTCTCATCTCTGTGTTCTTTGTCACCATGGCGATGAGAGCTTCACAGGGAGTCTGGGAACCGATTGGCTGGTTACTAAGTAATGAAATGATCCGCCTAGCTACTGAAAACGGCCTATGAGCTGGTGTTGTGCACCAGTCCTGTATATTTACATTTGTTTAATTTGGAAAAGATTGTTCCCCCTAGTGACACATCCAGACTCATCAGTTTCTATGGTGATTGGTTTGTTGCAGTGAGCGTCAGATTGCAACATAACATCTTTATTCCTCATGTTTATCTTGCAACCACACTGCTGCTCTTATACTGTGTACACACACTTACACACACACACACACACACACACACACACACACACTAGGGATTATTACAGTACAAATGCATTATTTATCAGAGCACATATAATGCATTTTATACAGATGCTTCTTCTTTCTGTATTTGTTCAGTGGTATTTGTGCTGGGAGAACATTGTTTTTATGTATCAAGCATAGTTTGGTTCTTGTTTTCCTCAAAGGACCAACCCATGTTGTTCTCATTTTAACCTTACAAATTGTCTTTTCTTATATTAACCAATTGCTCTTATATACTGTATATTACCTCACAACATCCTCCAAGCATGTCAAGGATGTTTGAAGACAATTTTCTGCCAACTTTAATGCAGCAAGTAAGATCTAAAATTTGCTTCACATAAACAGTCAGTCAAACTCAATATATATTGTTTTAAAACAGTTAAAGCTGCAGATGAAATTACACTGCTAACGTACAGTGTGGTCATATGTGAAGGAGAGACCTCAAAATCTGAGATAGGTATGAGAGTTAACATTAAACATCACTCCACTGAGAGCTTTGAGAGCCCAGACTTGAACCTCATAGAACATCTGTGGAGAGGGTATTAGGCTTATTTTAGTTTATGATTGAGTGTAGATTGATGTACAAAAATAGACATTTTATCAGTTTAAAAACTGAATGTACAACACAAACTATGCAAAAGATGAAGAAGGTCTGAATACTTACTGATGCCACTATATCTTTAATGGTATAGTAGAGGTTTAGCCCATTCAAGTCTTTATCTCTAAGTCTACCTAAGCCTTATCTGGGATTTTCTTGTTGTCTTGTTCTTGTTCTTGTTATCCTTTTTTTTGTTGAGAGATAGACGGCGCCATATTGTGTCCATATTGTCAAGACCAGTGAGGCAAAAGGATTTGTGCTTTTGTGCTGTATGAAAAAATTAACTCAACTTGACTTTGGTCTCTTGCAGGTGAAGGCATTGACCAGGTACCTGGATCCTAACGCTCATGGGAAAATCAACTTCAAAGACTTTTGTCACGGAGTGTTTGCTATCAAAGGTAAGAAAAGAAGATGTGTGCTAAATACTGGACTTAATTCATGTGTGTAATGAGCTTTAGAGGAACTGAGGAGTGACTTTGTGGTATCAATCTTCTCATCTTTCTAACTCTAAATTAATAAGCCTTAAACTGCAGCTAATTTCTTTCTCCAGCACGTATCTGAAAGTTACAGTCTTTATCATCTTGAAATACAACAAAAGGAGTCTTTGATAAAGTGAAACATTAATTCAGGTTGATGGTATCACCCTCCTTCCAGGCAAAATGACAACAGACATTTGGGCTGCTGAATGGAAATGGTCATATGGGGTTTAATTTCCTATAAATCTTCCTTTCTTTCTTTCTTTCTTTCTTTCTAGGTTGTGGTTAGATACTGAAGATGGCTGTGGGTCCTCGCAGTGCAACCTCCAACCAGCCGTCTGTTACTGACAATGGTTACATTTACCAGGTACAATCTTTTCGCTGTACCCTGCCCACTCTAGCTGTGAATCTAAATTCTGTGAAAAGATGGATGTATTCTCAAGACGATGATATCATTTCAACCACGACAGCCCTTGAGGATAGGGGTAGTCACTGATCACCTTCATAGTAGGAGGTAGGGGCATTATAAAGCAGACGTAGATTAAAATATGAATAAATGTTATATCGGAACCTGTAATTATAAGTCATGTCACATTAAATGGGCTCCATCCATTTACACTACAGTTAAGTACAGAGTGAGGGACCAGACCCCACAGATTGTGAATTAGACAAGTCTCTCCACCTTCCCTTCCAAACTACTCTGCAGACACTGTTAGACACTGTTACCGCCTGATGGCACAAGTACCATCATAGTTAGTAAGTAAAACTGAGAATCAGTTTGATTTTGACATAATTAATACTTATTTTTCAATTCCTATTTCCCAATTTTGCCTTGTGTTTATTATTTAATTTTTTCCCAACTTTGTTTATTGGATTTTCTATAACACAAAAATGTCAAAAAAGTTGCATTGTTGTGTCAAGTATAATATTGAAAGTAACAGAACATGTCATGAAGTGCAGTATAAATACATAAAAATGTTATAGAAAAAGATGTTACTTCACAAGTTGTGTAATATCACAAGAAAAGTAAACCAAACACAAAACATACACATTGGTCACCAAGTAATCATTATATAGAAATACAAAATTCACAAGATAGAAAGGGGAAAAAAACTATCTTTCCAAACCCACTAAGGTTCATTAAGGTTTGATTAAAGCTGTTACTCTGGATTAGCAGCAAACACCAACCCCTCAGCATGTGAAAAAAAGATTTCCATGTTTTATTACATTTGGCAAGTGAACTGTTCATAGTTCATCTAAGTTTTTCCATTTTAGTGAAAAAGTAGTCGTTAAAAATGTTCTTGATCCATAAAGAATGAGAGGGGGGTACATGTGATTTCTGCCTCAATAAAATCACTGTGTTTATTATTATTTGTCATTCCTAACAATACATCTATTTTTTTAATTTTCCTGGCATAAATGATCTTCCATAGAACTCTGATTTAGGCAATATGTCTGGATTCCAGCATGCACAGCAGCATCAATGCTCAAAATATGAATATGCAATACATCTTCTTTACTGTGTGTTTGTTGCAGTGCATGATTGCTCATGTCTGTTAGAGATCAGCCCAGCTGAACAGTTGCTTAGCAACAAGAGAGAGCGACAGAGAGAGAGAATAGCTGTACTCCATTCGGCCACGCTGGTGCGCTGATAATAAATGATCAAGCATAATATTGTTCCCGTCGTTCTTTTAAATGCTTTCCACAGCAGTTAGTCATGTCGTCACTAAACTGTTGACTCTGCTGAATTTTGCTGTTTCACACTTTTACAGAGTCATGCGAGAGTAAGGCAGTATTTGGCGTTCCTCTGTATCACCCGCGTGATATGGACTGTCTTAGGTAACTTCTTCATCCAGCTCAGTTGGAGTTTAGCTGCAGTTCAGTTGAACCTGTGCTTGTTTTGTCACAGCGCTCAGCTGTAACTTTGCTTTCACACAGCTGTGTTTTAAACCCTGGAAAGGTCGGGTTTAGTTGAAGCTGTTCTAAACCTCTGTTCATCTAGATGACACAAAACAGCCCCAAGGACTCGTGGGTATGAAAAGATGACTGTTCATTTCTGATGCCGGTATTTATATGTGAACAAAAGTTGTGACATTAAATATGAATAAGCAATATATCATATTTAGGGTGTGTTTGTTGCAGCGCATGACTGCTCATCTTCGCTAGAGATCAGCCTAACAGAACAGTTTCTTAGCAACAAGAGAGAGCAAGAGAGAGCATAGCTGGCCGTGCTGTCATGCTGCTTGTTACGTGGCGGCACAGGCAGGGAAACCCTCTGAAATGGAGCGCAGGCGGCACAGGAGGTGGCTGATGTGATGCTGCTGATTAGCAATGGATGATAAGTGGGGGTAGTGGTCCTTATTGAGGACGAGATATTACAGGATGAACCATATATCAATCTGAACAATGTCAATCTAGAAACTCAGAATGTTCATCAAATATCCTTTAATATTAAGCAACACAGCGTCTCTGCTTTTGAGCTACACAGAGGGAACAGGCTGCAGTACATTAAAAATAACTGACCGAATTTTATTATTGAATATTGCTCAAAGAGCCCGGATAAAAAGACCCCATCACAGGAGGCTATCATTAGCCCACTACTCGTACTTGTTGAAAACCTTGAGATATTTTGGGTTTCTCTGCCAGTCGTGTTGCAGTTAAAGTGAATTTGAAATGCAAACAGTACTCTACACACAAAACAACACTGACAGTGGGTGGAGTGATATGTTGCAGTCTGTGCACATTTGCTAACAAACTAATGTTTCATTTTCTTTGTGCAGAACGGTGAGGCGAGGCAGAGCCCTCCGATTATCATGTGTACCCGGTCCTACCCAGAATGCAATGTGTACAGTGAGGGTTGTGGTGCTGATGGGGAGTGTGACATGGACAGCAGCACTGAAAACACAAACAGCTCTGACTCTTTGGACCCAACAAGGAAAGACAGGTCAGTCACATCAGTATGTGAGGATGAGCCTCTGTTAGGGCCGATCAGTGCCGCTGCAGGTGAGAGGATGTGAGTGTTTGATTTTATGTGACAATTAAAACACTTTGGACACTCAGGGTTTTTTTGCGGGCCCCTTTTTAAAAAGTTGACTCCGTCAGTTATCGTTGTTATTGTACTTCCAATGCAACCCTAGCCACCTCATTGGCTCAGCGTCTGTATCCGTCATCTCCAGGGAGGAGCAGTTTGAGGACTATGGTGAGGGGGAGGATGTGGAGTTCATTCCCAGCAGCCCTTGCCCTGAAGATGACAACCGAACAAATGGCTTCTCTGACCTGGGGTCCTCACTTCCCTCTAGGTTGGTGGTCAGGCTTGATACACACCCTAAATCACATACTCGCGTTTTGTTTTTCCGTCAGGCCTTTTTAGTGGCAAACATTTGGACTTGTCATGGAGGAAAAAGCAGATGGCACTAATAACATTACTTACGGCACCGCTCAGACCTTTGTCCCTGTTCCATTCTACATGCTAATTCTAGGTTTTGAGTATCATGAAAATGACAGAAATAATATGCAGACTAGAAATTGCTTAATTTTTCAGTGTGCTGATGCTACGACAGCATGTTTGTTTTCACCTTCTGAATCTGTGTGTGTGTGTGTTGTGAGGACCAGTAACCAGATTTAGTTTAAGACCCTGGGAGTGAGGACATGTTTGTCCTCACAACTATAAATGGCTGTTTGAAGGATTAGACTTGGTTTTAGGGTTGAGGTTAGGCATTTAGTTATGATGGTTGAGGTTAGGGTAAGGGGCATCCTATCCATCCTATAACCTATAAATTATTAAGAATTATTCAATTTTGACGGAGAACAGCTTTTCCAGCCTTGATTGCACTGGTCATGTGACGCCACTCAGCCAATCACTGCAACTCGAGTGAGTGAATGAGCTACACACACGGGAGAGATGACGTTGGAGAAATAGGTGTGGAAAGTGGGATAGAAGAGGGAAAGACAGAGAAGAGGACGATTTAAAGCTGTTCAATTATTAAGATGTGTTGAGATTGTTTATTATAAAAATGGTTGAGACTGTTGGAGTTTTAACCATAAAGAAGAAAAATGGGAAGTCAAGCTACACTTTTTATTTCATTTTGTAATATTAAATACTTAATATAATATTTCAAAAGCCGCTTTTATGTAGTTATTACTTATACAGCTGTTATTGTCCTTGAAATGATAAAAGAACATATAGTTATTATATTATAATTATATTTATTATGATTATTATATTTAATGATGATAATACAAATATATTATTTTATTATACATCATATATTACACAGATAGATAGATAGATAGATAGATAGATAGATAGATAGATAGATAGATAGATAGATAGATAGATAGATAGATAGATAGATAGATAGATAGATAGATAGATAGACAGACAGATAGATAGATGAACAACAACTGAACTGAAGACACAGTCACAAAACTTTACAGGTAGTTAAGATCAAAATGAAGGCCAAGTTTGAAGATAGCTGTGGTCTAACCAGTGAGAATAATGTCGTAATGACGACTGAGTAATCAGGGGTCTGAACATCACCGTGTTGACATCAAAAGACAGTCTTTTTTCCACACTTTTTTCTCCTGCAGTTGACAAAGCAAACATTGAACACACTGCAGCTAGTGAGGAGAAAAATCTAGAAAAACACAAACCAAAAGGCTTTTCTCACTGCCCTTGGAGCACTTCTCTCTCACTGACCTCTGTTGATATCTTAGCACAGTTCTGTATTTCAGTTATTTATGTTGTTGTATTCTTTGTAATTGCAGTGCAGGGCAGACGCCTCAGAAGATGCGGCAGCTTTATAACAGCGAGCTCCTGGACATCTACTGTTCTCAGTGCTGCAAGAAAGTGAATCTACTGAATGACCTGGAGGCTCGACTTCGAAACCTCAAGGCCAACAGGTGGAGCACACACACACACACACACACACACACACACACACACACACACACACACACACACACACACAACAAACACACATACACACACACTAAACACAAACAGACACAGAGCCATCCACCCAAATCCCACCCTCTCATTCTTTCTTAGCACCAGACACTGCACCCAAATCAAAGGGGTGGGGTGGGGATGGGGTGTGTTGGTGTGTGTGTGTGTGGGGGGGTGTTGCTATAGCAACCACATCCCAATCTGGTGAGGTGACTGCTTGTAGCAACAAAGAAACAATTTTTGGTTAAAAAAAAAAAGCAGATCATAAGTTTTGGGACGCTAATATTAGTAATAAAAGGTTCAGAGCCTCAACATTTAAGCAGAGACAGCAGAAGTACAGTAACAGTGATAGTATTAGCCGTCGCAATGACAGCAGAGGTGAACAGTAGGTGGATTGTTAACACACAAAATGAAACGGCGTGTGTGTGTGACTCAGTTCCTCTCTTGTTTCAGCCCTAACAGAAAGATTTCCAGCACAGCATTTGGACGGTAAGTGACCTGACCTTCCCACTAACGACCGTTAAAATAAAATTACTGCAGTAAATCTGTATTTGCATCATAAGAGGCTGATGGGTTCAGCAGCATTTAGCCGTGTGGTAAACAGAGTTCTGTAATGGCGGCGCACCTGCTGAAGCTCACACATCCTGTTTATCTTCATCGTGTTCATGCTTTTTATGGTTTCCTACGTGTCCTCTCCTCCCCGCAGTCAGCTGTTCCAGGCCAACCACAGCGTGTTTGGGTCGAGTCAGGGCAGCAGCACCGAGGATCTGTTCACAGACAGCATCGACTCCTGTGACCTCGACATCACAGAGAAAGTACAAAACCTGCGCACCAACACCACCTGCACTATCACACAGTTTCTGTACAGCGTATTAGTTAAAAGGAGCAGTCTTTGTGAAGAATGCCGAGAGTTGAGATGAGAAGATCAGTATCATGTCTGTGCGGTGAATATGAAGCTCCAAACAGTGGCCGGTTAGTTTAGCAAAATATCTCAGTTATACCTCTAAAGCAGGGGTCCAACACATGGCTCACGAGCTACCAGTAGCTCCCCCAAAGGTTCTGAGTGTATAGTCTGTACAAACAGTGGATGTACAGTTCAAACTTTAAGCAGCAACAACACCCCCCCATCATTATTTGTCAGTTTTCGGTCAAATGAGTCACTGTCAGGTTTGTTTCCATCAGATGTGTCGTAGGTGACATGCAGTGATAGCAACTCTTCTGATAACAGAACAGATATAAACTCAACTTTTCCAACTAACAGGAAATATGTTGCCATGGATACATTAAGTTAAGCTGTGGGCTTCAACTCGAGCCCTGTTGTTTTTACATTTTGGAAAATGAAGCGAACCATTGATGTACTGACAACTATCACTGGATCACTGAGTGAGGAGCTTCTTCTTCCTCTGGTTTTTCTCAGCAGATTTGCGGAGGTTTATTTTCAGTGGTGTTTTCATGTCTGAATGTTCAGGTTTGACTGAATCATGACTCGGATTTTTTGATGTGAGTTTCCGATGTTTTTGATACAAAATGTGAGTTTTGGATATTGATACTTAATGGCTTGTTAAATGATCTTATTCATCCGATTTGGTTTGGAGATCAGTTTGAGTGTTTTGATACGATATGTGAATAAATGTAACCAGTAATATAAGACACGAGGAGCTCTCAGAGGAGAAAAAAGGCTGGAGACCCTTGCTTTAGACTGAGCAGACCATTAGAGGAACCTGAAGTCAGTGTTGTGATGTCGCTTGAGATATATTTAGCTCAACAGTGTTTTCTAACAGCGCATTATGTTGGAGGTGTGGCCATGAAGCCATGCTCCTGGTCTATAACATTGCTTATGCACACTTTAGTATTCAGCTGATGCTCAATCGAATGTATCCATTAAATAATCAGCTTTACTCTAAGAAGTTGTGGCTTTTCCACTCATCAGTTTTGTGCTGACTGGGTTCTTTGTTCTTGACCATTTTATTCATCTTGAAATGTTTAAGCTGCAACAAAGAACAAAAAAAAAGTTAAATAACATTTTTTTCATTTTGATTTTAGGCTGCCTGTGTTGTCAACCCTTTACTGACATTAAACCGACCGTACAACACACAGTAAAAGATAAAATAGCAACCACAAAGGATAGAATACAAAATAAATTAGAATAAATATAGCTGCATAAGATAAATATGATTGCATCGGATGCGAGCACTGGAGTGTTTTGAGGAGGGATTTGAAAGTAGGAAGAGAGTCGAAAATTGTAAACTGATGACCTTCTGAATTTAAAAATGCTGACACACATTATACACGTGTGCTGTCATATTTAAACCAGTGGAGTCAAAAGCAAGAGACAGTTCATGGTCTGATACAAAGTGTATTAAAAAAAAAAAGGTCCTCGTTTCCACCACCAGCCACCTGCATGTCTTGTAGGAGGAGGTAAAAGCCTGGTTGTCTCCCTCAGGTCAGCTATCTGGAGAAGAAGGTGACAGAGTTGGAAAGCGACAGTCTGGCCAACGGTGACCTCAAGTCTAAACTCAAACAGGAAAACACACAACTAGTCCACAGGTGGGAAAACACACACACTGGGCATTACAAACCCTGTGTTTATTTATTCTTTATTTTTTTTCACACTGGCTCAACTCAGCTTTACTCTTACGAAAATATTCACGTTTTATTAGATTTTGTAAGTGTGAATTATCTGAAAATCCCATGTGACTCTTATCAGGTAAATGTAGCACATACGAAATGTCAGAAAACCAAATGGAATTAACGTGAAATATCTTCTATGTGTGACAAATTCACATAAGGTTAAAGATGGAATATACATATTCCATCTTTAATATGATAAACATTGCATGTGTTTACTGCATGTATGGCGTGTTTTTCTCACACTGTGTACGTGTGTTTGCGTCCCAGGGTCCATGAGCTGGAGGAGCAGGTGAAGGATGCAGAGACGAGGGCGGATCAGAGTCTGGAAGAGGAGACCAAGAGGCACCGGGAGGTTTACACTAAGATGGAGAGAGACAGAAACACAGAGATGGACCAGCTCTGTACCAGGTAACCTCATCAGCCCCCACCGTCATCCACACCCTGACAGGTGCTGCTGCTGGCTCTGCTTCTGACTCAAAACACATCAGCAACTTGATTACTCCCATTTTAAAGATTTAAACTGACCACTGCTGCCACGGCATGTAGAGTCAGGGCCTGGCCTGGCCTCTAAAAGTCTTGCTGCTGTTTCTGCCTCTTGTGTTTGTACCTATCCGTCAAATGACCACAAGTAGGGGTGGGAGATAAACATACTCAATGTATCGCAGCTTGTTCCACGTGCGATGTAGTAAACGACTACATCACGAAACACCAGGTACACATTGTCACGTTATTGTCTTAAGCTGCTGCCATGAAATCTGCTTTGGCGTTTCCCTTCTCTCGCGCTCTCCTGCGGCCGTATCCGAGGGCGGATGAGTTGGTTCAGAAAAGAAACATTAGTGAGTTAGGGTTAAGTGTCTTTCCCTGGGATCTTTGTTTAATGCATTTGTTGTTGCTTTGAGTTGTGTTTTTGTTAAAAGTCAAGTTGAACTTGGTTGTGATTTCTCCCCCTATCTGCAAATTTAAAACTGTTCCAATAGAAACCACCAATGAATAAAGAGTAATCAAGAATGTTTTAATGCAGACAAATGTTGCAGGGACTAGACACATCATGCTGTCATCACCACACGTCTGGTGCTATTTATGCATCAAAGGGTTAAATTGTGCATTTATGAAATGCTTCAGAGGAGATTTCAAAATAAAGAGATGTATATCGTTTATTTCTCTATAGCCTAAAAATTTTGCAATATTATTTATAGTTCATATCGTCCAGCTCTTACCAGAGGTTACTTATTACACAGAAGACAACAAAGGGTTTTCAAGAGTAGCAACACTCCTCATACCTTTTGTTTTGACAGGGCCACACAGCAGACTCCTTCTTCTCTTATGGTGGTGGATGGTTGTGGATTTTTTTTATTTTCCTCTCAAACCCCAGTTAACTAAATGATTTGCTGGACTGTTGCTGGACGGTGTAGTTCTCCTATTGAAGTTTCATCTACAGTACGTTAGAAGACTAACTGGTATTTTGATGAGAGCATGAAGCCTGCAGTTCCATACAGACACTGCTACAGTAAACCCAACCTGAAACAAGTATCTGTACAGGCTGACAAACCGATCGAGGACTTGCAGTGCTTGGCAAACCGTTATACCTTGTGTTAGATGATATCACCGTGTGTGTGTGTGTGTGTGTGTGTGTGTGCATGTGCGTGTGTGCGTATGCAGGGTACAGCAGTTAGAAGAAGAAAATGGAGAGATGAAGATAAACGTGTGCAGACTCAAGTCTCAGACAGAGAAACTGGACCAGGTGAGTGTGGCTCAATGAAAGGACAATTCCAGTTTATTAGATCAGTCATGATAATGTTGTAGTGAATGAAATCTTAAACAAAGCCCAAGGTTATCCAAACTTATTTGTTTCAAAAACCTAAAGGCAAGGCAATGAAAATGTATGTGTGTAGCACATTGTCACACACAGAGGTCATTCAATGTGTTTAACAGAAATACACGAAGCATAAAAAAAAGAAATAAAAGACTTAGTAAGAAAACGCTATAAGAACAGATTGTAAAACAGATAATATCCAATTAAAATGCAAGATTAAAAGATGAAGAGATGAAGGCAGAGGAGAATAGAGACGTTTTTAGCTTCTTTTTAAAGCCCGTTACCATTTGGGCAGATCTGATCTCCAGTGGGAGCTGGTTCCAGCAGGGGACAGCATAATGGCTGAAAGTCATTTCACCCTGTCTAGTTTTAACTCTAGGCTCCACTAACTGACAAGCTCCTGCAGATCTTACATATCAAACATTTCAGTAATATTTATGGCCCAGACCATTAAGTGACTTATAGTCAATAAGTAAAACTTTGAAGTCAACTCTGTGTCTGACTGGAAGCCAGTGCAAAGACCTGAGAACTGGAGTAACATTTCTTTTTTATTAGTTTTAGTCAGAACCCGAGCAGCAGTGTCCTAAATAAGTTGTAGCTGTGTAATGGTCTAATTAGATAAACCAGTGAGGAGAGTGTTGCAATAATCGGCTCTGGAAGGTATAGAGGCAAGAGTGGGTTTCTCTAAGTCTTGGTCAGACACAAAGTCTCTGACCCTAGCTATGTTTTTGAGATGCAAAATGCAGATTTAGTTGTAGCTCTGATGTGGTCACTAAAACTAAGTTCCCCATCCATGATTACAACCAGACTTTTAACATGGGTGGATGCTCTAGACTCCAGGTAAGCGCTAAGTTGCAACCCTCCTTCCTTGTTCCCAAATACCATCTCAGTCTTGTCTTCACTTCTTCAAGCGAGAGGAGAGTTGTTATTTCGCTCGTCAACTTTCAACAATCGTTTCCTCTCCAGGAGAAGCAGAGGATGACGGACAAGCTGGAGGACACTAGTCTGAGGCTGAAAGATGAGATGGACCTCTACAGGAAGATAATGGACAAGCTCTGGCAAAACCGCCATGAGTTTCAGAAGGAGAAGGAGGCCATGCAGGAGGTAGATAACAGATAACTCCAGATAACAGATACGCTACATGGACGGCGTTTAGGAGTTGGATTTAATCTGTTCTCCTCCCTGCAGCTGATTGATGATCTGCGCCGAGAGCTGGAGTATCTGCAGTTGTTCAAGCTGGAGATGGAGCATCCTGGGAAGGGCAAGGGGCTATCTGAGTACAACGCCAAGACCAGAGAGATTGAAATGGAACATGAAGTCAGGAGACTGAAACAGGTTCACACGCATGGAGAGCACACACACACACACACACACCCACACACACACACACACACACACATTGACACTTTGTTTATTGACATGGATGATTTTATTCTCCAATACTGGCTTATTTGGGCCAATTAAAGAGACAACGGTATGAGTGTATATGTCAGCCAATAACTTACAAGAAACGGCAGTATATGGAGGAAATGTTCTGTGTTTGCTTCCACAGGAGAACCATAAGCTTCGGGATCAGAATGACGACCTGAACGCTCAGATTCTCAGTCTGAGTTTGTACGAGGCTAAGAACCTGTTTGCCTGTCACACCAAGGCCCAGTGCCTGGCAGCCGAGATCGACAACGCATCCAGAGACGAGGTCAGTCTGCTGCTGGTGGTCGGATGTAATGTTGATTTTTAGTGATGTGCCCGTCTAATGCATTTCTGTCCGTCCGTCTGTCTGTCAGCTGGTCGATGCTCTGAAGGAGCAGGAGGAGATCAACCTGCGTCTGAGGCAGTACATGGACAAAATCATTCTGGCCATTCTGGACCACAACCCATCTATTCTGGAGATCAAAAGTTAAACACTCCACACACACACACACACACACACACACACACACACACGCACACACACACACACACACACACAAATCTACTATTTATTTACATCAGTGGTTTCCAACCTTTTTTGTCTTATATATACTAGAGCTGTTATTACCCCCTCACTCACTTTCAGTATCTAATACAACTGAATATTGAATGAAAATAGTAAATAATCTTCAGACTCCCACAAGAGTAACCTGGGTCCACATTCAGCCTGTTCCTCTGCGTGGTTTTGATGTGAGTCAAAGCTGAGAAGCTAGTTCACATATACAAGTAGATCCAAAAGGCAAAATTGCATTCACTTTATGTTTGTCTGCAATTTACAGATGTCCCCTAAACACCTCACATGCAGACTATCGGTAGATGCAACAATTTACAGATGTCCCCTAAACGCCTCACATGTAGGCAATGGGTAGATGCTAACTACAGCACACATCATCAGGGGCCCCATTTAGGGGCAGCAGCAGTGCACTGAATAGAGTCTTTACAGGAGGTTTAAGGGGGTTTATAGGCCCTGTTCAGACCTGGTATTAGAGGGAGAGAGAGAGATAAAGAGTGGGGCTGAGCGAATGAATGTGCAGCGCACAGGTCTTATAATGAAATTAAGTTTTATCCATTTGAAATATTTTCCGTTCATTATAAACTGTGTTGGACTAATCAGTCTGTGACAGAGGACGTCAGTAGAGTAGTTGGTCCTTCGCTGTGACCCAGGACACATTTGCATTCACACTGCTAAAAGAATGTGGCCACATGTGGTCCAGACCTCCTCCGAATGTGGGCTGAGTGATCGGATCTCACATGCTCTTGGGTGCGTTCACACCTGAACTTAGAGCTTGTGATTGGATCACCTGAGACAGATGTTAATACCAGGTCTGAACAGGCTCATAGTTGTCATTGCAACATGGCAATATGAGGGGCCATCAGGGGCCCCTGTCTCCCTTGGAGGCCCCAAACATTTGCCTGCTCTGCCTCATCTGGTGGAGGTACTGGTTGAAATCAGTGTTGAGTTTGGACAAATGTACTTTCAGCATTTTCACCACAGGACTTCAGTCAGCATCAGTGGAACAGCTCACATCTCCATCCTCACATTTCTTCTCCCATAGTCTGACCTCCCTCATGAATCCATTCACTTTATTATACATGCTAAATATATGTAAGTCCTGGCCTTCAAGTGTTAGGTTGAAGTCATTCAATTTGGTGAACACATCAGTAAGTAACTCTGCATCCTCAAACACTGCAGCAAAAGAATAGGAGTGCTCTTCTACTCCTCAGTGTGACGTTCAGACAGTATCAGTAGTGTTTTTCCACATGACAGCCAAGGGTAGTCAGTATGAAACAGCAGCTGCTCTGACTCACTGTCATGACAAAGATTTTTAAACAGTCTGTGATTCAATGGCCTGGACTGAATTGAATTAATCACCTTAACTGCATCATCCATAACAGCACTCAACATTCTGCTGCCTCATGGTGAATAATACAGTGGCTCCTTCTTATGTCAGGGTTTCCTTTATTCACTCGCCCGAGGAGCCCAGGTGCTCTGCCGTCACTGCTGCTGCACCATCTGTAAGAATGTGACCACAGGATTTCCACTCCAGATCGTCGTCTTTGAAAAAGCTGAATATAACCTGAAAAATGTCCTTGTCAGTTGTTTCTCCTGGAATTCTGTTTGCAAAAGCAAAAATGCTCATTTATATCCAACACGTCTTTATAATGCACAGAGGTCAAGAGCTGAGCTGATCTTTCATTTCATCCAACCGCAAAGCAAATTGAGCTCCAACTTGCCCAACAATAGTAATGTGATCTGACAGGAAACTCTGTTGTTTAATAATGGAGCTGTCTTGAGTGTCATATTTCTTGTCGATCATAGTTTCAGCTGAATCTGTGGCTGCAGGAAGAACCAGATCTTTGACTACAGAATGTGACATTTTTGAATTAGTGGCACAGTGTAAGACGCCTGTAGTGCTTTGCTTGACACACTTGTCGCCCTCTTCAGTGTAGTCTGACTCGATTTGAATTCTGACAGTTTTCAGTTGAAAAAGTCCTCAGTTTTACCATCACTTCTTGAGTGTTTGGTGCTTTGGTGCAACCTGAATCTGAAGTGACAGCAACTGGATAAACATGACCTCTTCACAGACTACTAAAAAGTTGACATCTGCCAGGGGGAAACTATTTCCTATTTATGAAATGACTTGGAATATATTCTTATATATTTTGGAAATGAATTGTAATCGCCAATCTTTCCATGTATCCCCTGCAAGCTGCGTAAGTATCCCTAGGTACACAAACCCCCGGTTGGGAACCACTGATCTACATAACCACAGCAGGATTTCTTTCTGTCCACCAACACTATTCATGAGGAAATCTGTCAATCACTGCAGATCTACATGTGCCATCAATGTTTTAT
This sequence comes from Seriola dumerili, assembly GCF_002260705.1. Lineage (NCBI taxonomy): Eukaryota > Metazoa > Chordata > Actinopteri > Carangiformes > Carangidae > Seriola > Seriola dumerili. The sequence continues at coordinate 169,881 of NW_019174300.1, read as the reverse complement.
CATTGTATATTTGAAGCCACTGAAATTTGGGGACCAGAAAATACTTGGGAATAAAAAGTATTTTGATGTAGACAAAGCACTAACTGTTCAATACAGAGCTCTATAGTTAATTGTCAATGAGTGATGTAAAGGACCAGGACATACCAGTGTCTTGCATGTTTACTATAAACCATTTGCCAAAGCAGTCAATGAGCAGTATATCATTTTGAATGTCTTGTTGCCATCTTCGAGGCAGCCATTAGTTTCTTTCATTACATGGTGGAATGAAAATCAGTTTGTAGAGACTTGAAATCCTCTCAAGTATGATATTCATGTGATCATTATGTTTTTTTTTATTATTGTCAGAATCATAATATTTCATGGCAATGCTGAGCAGATTTTTCAAACCAATCTACCATCACAAATGAAAGTCAAAGGGGCCATTTGGAAGTTTTCTCTGCTCTAAACGTGGTGGTGATTGTTGCTTGACGAGAGCTTCAGCCATCATTGTGTTTACAAGACAAGAGGTTATATTACGCGCTCTGGGCAGCTAACTTCTTTAGGGCAGACTAGACGCTACAGTGACTCGGTATTGGAAAGTGAAAAGGTGGTCCAACCAGACTGCGGCTAGCTGCTTAGCATGCTAACTTCAATAGAAGAAAAGCAGTTAATATTGGCATTGCTTTCCACCCCTGGAGACAGTAAACAAACAGCTATTAATTCTAACATTGGCTATGTACCAATAGCATAACACACAAATAGCTCCTTTAATTTTTATGCTGTGTGGTAATGAATGGAAACCAGTGGGGGCATCAAAAGAATAGTTCAGCCTTCCAGGGCTTGCACGTATTTGCTTTCTTTCCAAGGTACATGAGAAGATTGACTTCAATCTGATGTTTGTATGGAGTCAGGATATGGTTAGCTTCATTTAGCATATTTAACATTTATCGTGTTTGTTTAATCTGTATACACAAAGAAATGTAAGCGGACAATATGTAGTTTTAGGGGAGTGATGTTTTATCTGTTCATCGAGCAGCATCTCTGACTACATAGAAGATGTTGAATTATTTCTTTGAAAAATCTGAAACAAAAGATTTGTAAAATGGTCAAAAGTAATGTAAAGTATTTGTAGGTATGTAGTAAATAGATACAGCACACATGAACACTGACGTGTTTTTAGCTGTGATCAGCTGATTGTGTTTCTAACCCTTTAATTTGGCTTGTCTCAACACAAATGAATGTCTTCATGATTAATATAAGCTGTTTACTACACCACATCATTTTTTTAGTAGTATTCACTGTGTCACTGAGCCTGCGAGAGACAATTCAGTGCGGCCTTTAACCAGTATAGACTGCTCATAATGAAGTATGTAAAGGTGCCAAAAGCCAACATTATGTGCCATATTTTAACCTTTCACTGTTTTCATGCACTGAAAAAATGGACAGGTAATAGTTAAAGGACATGATACTCATTGTTATTGTTTACATTTCTCATACAAATGCAATAATGTGCATGTGTCACTATGAAATATCAACAACTGGAGCTGGAGAGATGAAACAATAACTGCAGAAGTTTAACAGACAGAGTTTCTGAGCTCTAGAAGAAACGACTTGTTTCATTGTTTTTTCGGCCGTTCACAAATCCGCTTAGAGGTGGGGCAACGTTTTTATGAGTGAGTAAGGTGGCCCGTACTCACTCATAGATGCAAACAGACAGAACAACAGACATGCAGACAGACAAAAACACAAACAATTTGAAAACATGTGCTGCAAATACTCAACACAATGGAAGTGTTTGCAGGGGACCCTAAAAGTGATGAACCTGGCTGGGACACACAAGTGCGCATGGCTGTATTAAAAGTAAAAAGTTATTTTTAGGGCACTCTTTGCCTTTATTCCGATAGAGACAGTGAGAGAGACACAGGAAAGTCAGGGAGGAGAGAGGGGATGACATGCAGCAAGGAGCCATGGGTCGGACTGGAACCCGGGCCACTTTTTTTCTTAAGTTGCAGTGCGTTGAGCTCGCAGGGCCGCTGTAAGTGAGCCACCATTCAGCTTGCAACATGGTGCAGCTCACATCCTGCTGTTGGTGTCACGCAGCTGCGCTGATTGACAGTTTGTGGCAGTAATGTGTCGACAAACTGGGAACAAAGGCAGTGAGGAAGAGGCAAACATGAATATAAACAATATAAGACTTAATGTATTAAAAGTCAGCTTTGCAAATGTTTAATGGCCAAGGAAATACATTCAGTGTGTTGTTTAGACCTCAGATACACACAGCGTGTAAATATAACTTCTTGTGTCGAAAATATCCACAGGGTGTCTTTAAGTCGAGCTGTTAATTCACTGTTTCGTAGCCTATTAAAAACACTGAAATCAGACTTTACAGATATGTTAATTAGAATCATTTCAAAATAGTTTTAGAAAAATAGAAAATATGTATTAAACTTTGTTCTTTAGAGAAAAAAAAAAGCACTTACTTACTGTCAGTAACCCACTTACTTAAAACGGGGAAACTCAGTTCATCCTTCAGCGTCATTGTGAACCTGAGCGAACAGCGTTATTCTGCCACTGTTGTAAATTAGTCTCACTTACACTGAGTTAACCTAAATATTTAACTTGAATATTTTTTCACCCCTGGTGTGACCTAGCTAGACCAAACACACCAAAAACTTCCTCCACATGCGTCACAGTGAGGACTGAGCTGCTGTAGTCAACATTTTATTATCTAACTAATGAAACTAGTTTCGTTCACCCAGTGATTCTTTTCATTGTTTACTTTCACAGGTTTTGTGTATTTGCATACGAGGTATGAACAAGTATTATTTAAGCAGTCCAGCTCTGATTTGGTCCATTGTTGCCACTGTAAGTGAGCTTTTTTATATTGACACCTTTATTTTGACACAGTATTTGTGATGTCATACATTGTAAATGTTGTACAGAATCTAGTTACTATTTATGTGCAAGTCATCCGGCTTATTATGAAGTCTCTTTGAGAGATCTGACACAAAACAACAAACTATGTGCTGTAGATTATAATAATCACAATATATAGTGCACTTAAAGTGTCATGTTCAAAGTATTTACCTGGAATAATGATATTAAACATGATGGAAAAATAATAGTCTGTCACTACTCACGTGTTCACTTTCTTTTACTTGTGTACCGCACATGGAACTATAGGTGACGATGTTGTACAAACTAGATGTGTAAATAAAACTCATTCGCTTTGGCATGATGACGTTGGTCCTGGTTGTTTGTTCTGTCCTCTGATAGATTCATGGCTCTCTGTAAATGAGACAGACCCAGGTGAAACCATTTAGAAATTATGGGATGGTTATCTGGTGCTTTCATCAGCAATTTAAACTAGTTTCCCAGTTTATTAGGCACATTCATTTGTATTTCATGTTATCATACACAGAGTGTAGTCAATGTGCTCAACAGAAATAATAGAAGCATAAAAAAAAGAGTAAAAGTATAAAAAGAAAACAGAAAAACAGTTTAAAAACAAGGATCATAACACATTTTTAATATCTTAATTAAAAGTGCAAGATTAAATGATTAAAGGAAGGCATTAAAGAGCAGTTTTTAGCTCCTTTTTAAAGCAAGTTATGGTTTGGGCAGATTTGGGAGCTAGTTACAGCAGCATTACCACTGAATGTCATTTCATCCTATTAGATACACCGATCTAGTGCCTTGCTGCTAGTAGTGTCTGATCTGTGGCTGAAGTAAGCTGTTGTTGGGCCACGACTGACATTCAAGTTCCCTTCAGGTGCGGTGCACACACAGGGATAATACAGGGAACTTTTCAAAACAGGGCCACGATACTGGGTACAGTAATAAACCCTTTTCACGGGCGTTGTTAATTACCTTAACAGAAGCTCAGCAGTATGATAAGTCAAAATGTCTTCTTTGAAAAAGATATTGATATTATACTCCAGTGGTGCAAATCCTAAAACAAATTTGCAGGTAATTAAATGACAATTTGCCCAGTTGGTAATCCTGCCTCGCTCTAATCCAAAGGAAAAGTACAGCCAAGACAAACAATACACCAGCAGAGTCTATTACCACACACACTGCACACAACACTGTCAGGCTCCTGCAACTGTAAGAAGAGTTACTCAAAAAAAAGCAATGAAGGGGTTTTTGCTATTAATGTAGGCAAAGCAGACATTTTTATTCATCCTAGCAGAAAAGCACAGTTGTAAAAAATAACATTAATGATGATTCAGTTCATTTACACTCTTTCTTACGCCCCTGTGATGTAGCGCTCTGTGTAGACGTCATTCACAGGTGTAGTTCAGGTCTCTTTCAGGTGAGACTTGGGTTTTTGTTGGCATACAGGAAGAGCAGCTTCTGAAAAAAAAAAAACAAACGGGTAAAGATGAAGTCAGTCAGTAACTGGTGTTCTCCTTAGCCTGTCCCTAAAGGCTGGACCAGGAGAGTTAATAACGGTTACTGCCTGAGCTTTCCTCTGGTGCCACCATGAGGTTGAAATTTTAACAACTGTTGGATAGATAATGAAAGTTGGCACTTTCAACTCCCACCAGCCTCAGCTGTAGCAAAGCCATCGTGATTTTACACATGCACATGAGATTTTAACAGCTGTGCTGTCAGGAGAAAACATCTGGATTTAACTGATATATACTGCTAGCTACATGTTAAAATACCTGCAGTGTTAATTTCAGGGAACCTAGTTGTTGGTCATTAGTTGTAGATCATCAGGGTTTGTTTTGTGAAACCGACCGACTCACTGACAACATGACTGCAGTTGAGGACAGCCCTGGACACACACAGTGTTATCTGTATCCTAAGTTGTCACTGTTTCTTCTCATCATATTAAACCTGTTGTTACTCTGAACAGAATCAGCCAGCTCCTCCTGCTTCACTCTCCGGAGGTGGAGCGTGATCTTTCTCCTCACTGTCCACCATGTCTTCATTTTCCCTCCAGACCTCTGAATCTTCAGCGTAATCTGGACTGAGAACCCTCTGAAAGATTCTCAGCTGATCCGTCACAAACATGATAACTGTCTCCTCAAGCAGCTGCGACATAATAACATGGAAGATGAACTTTGATAAATTGCCTTTCAGAAAATGCACAGCTGGTGTGAATCAGGTCTCTCATGCTGGATGCTGATTGACAGAGAGGAGCAGCAGCTGGGTGAGACACAAACATGATGGTTTGATCATTTCTATTTGTCATCGCTGAGAGTCTGATTTTATAATTAGTTGTAAAATTTTAACTTTACCTTTGGCCAGCTGGGTGACGATCATACGAGATGAAACATCAGAGTATGAGGTGAGTAAAAGACTATAGTACAGATATCTGTTCATTCATATGAATTCTGAATGACTAACTCAGCATCCGAAGAGCAGCAATTTTGAAAAAAATATATATAACAAATATACATAAAATATTTTGGATAAATTAGTAACACGTTGTTGTTCATAAAAGAGTTGTGTCTGCCTTTACAGTGAAACAAAAACAACATAAAAACATTAAAGAATCATAGAATTTCCAGTGCTACATATGTTCTGAGCTGGACTGAATAAATGGTAATTTCCCATCAACTTAGTATCAAAGTATAAACCTGTAAACCAGTGTTGTTATCTAGCAGAGACAATAGATCAGGTGGTGCAGGTTTATCCTGGTGAAACTGAATTACTATCACTGCCATATAGAGCAGTAAACATCTTCATGAGTCCAGCATCAACACCTCAAGTTATAAAACATTTAAAACTAAATCATTTTTTATCAATGTTGGTATAGATTAAGGTTTATAAAAATACTTACATACTCTTAGATTAATTAATTAGGTATAAAAGTCATGCATTGAAAATGTCACTTAAGTAAAAGTATTCAAGTATCATTAGCAAAATGTACTTAAAGTAAAAGTAAAGGTACTCAAAATGAAGAAAAACAACACATTTATATGAGTGGATTATAATCACTGGTGCAATAATGTGTAAGTAGCAGTTTACTGCTGTAGTGGGTCAAAGTGAAGCGAATTTTAATCTTCATATATTGATGATAGTTTAATGTATAACAGTGCATCATATCTAATGAGCTCATAAGTGTAAGTAAAATACTTCCTAAATGCAGTGGAGTAGCAGTAGGTAAGAAAACAGCATGAAATGAAAATACTCTAAACATACTAAAAAAGTTAGACCAGCAAGTTCCACCATGGCTGAATTTGTTCTTGTGATATTTATAATAAATAAATAAAAAGATTAATGTACATTTTTACTTATCTTATTCATACATATATCAAGTTTGGGCTTCTAAAAGAAGAAAAGACAGATATCCATATATTGAGTCTAAGTGTTGTTACACTCCGGTCCAGTGGGTGGCGGTAATGCCCTGTGTGCTTCGATTTGTCCGCCACCAAAATGCTCATTTCACAGAAGAAATATTTTTCTTTTCGGAAGAAGATCCCGACAAAGCGGCCCTATTTCTTTTCAGCCAGAAAAAGTCGAAGAATCCGAAAACCGACGATGTACGCCAGAACAAACACCGGCAGCACACACGGAGACTTTCAAGATAGAAACGGAGTAAATTATGTGACATCGACAGAGTCCTTCGGTCACTGCTCTCAATTGTTCTGGAAAAAGGATCCCAACGACTCCGGAGTAAGAAAGCCAGCTGCCACCACCGTTAGCTAGCGAGCCCAGCTGACAATTAGCTGTATCAGACGGCTAATGGAGCAGCAGCTTGATTACTAAGCATTGAGTCAGCTATCTCTTTTACACATGTTTGTTGGTTGAGTTTAGCAACACCGGGTAATAATATGCTACAAGTTGTGTCACAGAACAGCAAACCTGCAAACATAGCCTCCGTCATGCTGAGCGGCTCATGGCCTAGTTTGACTCTTAGCTGCCGAGCTAAGTGGCTAGTAATTATGAGCTGCTGCACATTATATCTGTTAAACTCCATTAATGGTTTGGTGAAATTTTCATTGCGAGTCTATCGTTGCTGTGTGCTGAACATACGCCAGAGGTTTAGGAAAATGTTTATTAATGTAGCCAAACATTAGCGAGCTAATGCTAACATCAGACAACACTGGCTAAATGGGTACGGTTAGCTAACACCGGAGCCTGTGCAAAACAAGGCAGCGCTGGAAAGCTGCATTTTGCTTTTGGGCACAGCCTTGTATAAAACTGTTATTTTAAAATGGTCAGCTCCAATGTGTTGAACTACAGGGAATTTATTTGAGCAGTTAAGGCAAAAGTGCATGCACGCGGCCTGCAATATTGTTAGCGAACAGCGCAAAGTAAACACGACCGGGCTGTCCCACAGGAAACGGTAGCGGAAGACGCCCCGCGGAGGACTTTGAAAGACCTCTTTGTGATGCCAGACTGTGCGGTTCATTCATGGTCGCTCTCTGCCGAGAGATTATCTGCAAAGCGCACACAGACACCCACACATTAATTTATATATGCTAACATTTTTTATATTTGAATGTGAGCGAATTTACAGGCGACAGTTGTATGATCTTTCCTCCTTCTGCCAGTCAATCTGCATCTAATTACACAGTGTACGGGGATATCGGGTAATCTCAACTGGTTTGCTGAATTTCCCCAACATTTTTTAACATCAATGATTTTCATTATGTTTTTGTGTGACCCAGCTGGACACACTGAGGAACACTTAGGCGCTCTTCATGAATAGCAGTATGGAAATGATTTGGAGGGAAATGACAAGCAGATTCTTTCTAGAGGGGTGTGTGTTTTCCCCTCTTTTAAAAAAAACAAAAACAAACAACTAATATGTCAATTAGGTTCTTTAAGCTGTAGGTCCATGTATTGATGCACAACTTTTATTTTCGTGGTGTCTTTTTAAAGTAATTTTTGTTATTTCAGTTGTCTGATGTTGAAACCACTCCTGCTGAGAGAACTCATTGGTTTGCAACTTATAAAAACTAACTTTGATAACACATAAATACAGCATTAAGAGCTGTGCTGCAGATGCAGAAATACTGCAAATGGTTAACAACAGCAGAAGTTTCTGGTGAACTCTAAAATTGCATGCCCTTACAAAACATTAGCCGGCTCTGTTTGTTTTAGCTGGTTGCACAGGTCCAGTTTTATAGGAGGCTGTACATCCATTGTCAGCCTTTTCCCAATTAGCAGTGTGTAGTGATCAAGGAGAACTTGCATTGTTGTGAATCATTTGTAGTGTCTCTGTTGGGTTGTTTGCATTTTTGTATTAGCAAGGCGATTCTACCAGCCATGTTCACTATTGGTCAAAAGTCTCAGAAAACCCAATTCTTCTAGTTTTTTTTAAACTACAGGTGCAACATATTTGTGGGAACTTCTGCAACAGTGTTCGAACAAACTTTCCATTATAGAAATAACATCATGAGCATGTTCAGCTGCTGAATTAGTAAAAAAAATCTTTAGATTAAATTCAGATTCAATGAGTACTTGATTTCAAAATGTAATTGTTTATTTGTGCTTTGCTTTGATTCCAGAAAGACAATTAATTATATAAATTTACAGCCAAATACAAAAAACAGAGGTTCTCTAAAACTTTTGACTGTTTCTGTGTTGTCAGATTGTTCAATGTGTTTCTTAATTTGCAGCAGTTTCTCTTGATGCGTTGACAAAGTCATGGAGATGGTTACTTCACTTTCTCGTGGTGTTGTCCTCTTGCATTTGTTTTCTTAGGTTTCACTGAGACCCAGTCAACAAACTTTGTAAACTTGTACAAAGAAGTGTATTTGAAGAAAACACAGTAAAATGATGTTTAAAATATGGCGCTGCACCGGTAAGAAGTTATTTGAGAGAACTTAGTCACCTGCAGAAACATCAGAGCCGAGCATGGAGAAGTTTGTTTGTACACTTGACTCGGGGTTCTGTTTCAGGTCATTTTGTTGCGTAAAGCTTTGTGCTCATTTCTGGTTTGGTTATTTTTAGATGTGATTTACAAACTGGGCCGGTCAACTTGTCCACGTGCGTCTCGTGCTGCGAGTTCTTGCTGTCCAGAGAAAGGAGCAGAAAAGACAGAATATAGACAGTGTGCTGCATCAGCTTAGAGGGCTACCTCAGGATAAATAAATATAGCTTTGTGTCTCAGGCCATGTATGGATCTCACATACAGCAGCACCATGTGGGAGTAGACAGTGATAAAACAAAAAGGTGACAGACCAGATACAGAAATACAGGGGAAAAGACAGACTACAATAAGAGGCTATCCTAACCCTGAGACATTTTAAACTTTGGTTGCACAGCACAACAACATAGAACAGTGTGTCTTTGTCATTTATGTAATGCAATCTGATGACACGCTTGGTCATTTCAGTCATGTATTTACTCACATCACATTTGACAGACATCACACTGTATCTTCTCTGTTAGCAGCAACCTCCAAATAACTACATGATAAATACTTAGTTCTGTACAAAATGATATATGATATATGCATGTTGTACTTAGCTTTAATATGTTTTGTCTCCTCTCTCACAGCCGAGTTCGACCATCAGCTGGTGCGATCAGCTCCCCACGTCCTCAGCAGCCCTCTCCAGCTCCAGTCTCTCCTCAACGTCACTCTCCAGCTCCAGTCTCTCCATGGAGTCCCGAGCGCCGGCACCGGCGACAACGGCGTCAGACGACATGGAGTCAGACGAGAGACCGTACGTGTGCGACCTGTGCAGCTGTGCCTACAAGCACGCCAGCTCCCTGCTCAACCACAAGCTCACCCACAAAACTGGAGACTTCAGGTAAGGACTAAGAATATTCTGTCCTCCAGGCATCCACTGTTTTCAGCTGATGTCAGTAAAGATGTTGTTGAGCAGGACTCAGAACTCCTGACACCTCAGTGTATGTCACTGTACATGGAGAGCATGAGTGAAATACCTGAAACATCAGAACCCCTTTTCTGTGGTGACCCAGAAGGTCAAAAACACAACAGCAGTTCAGAAAATACGACGTTTCACAAAACAAAACATTTCAGACTATGGGAAAAAAATTACTTAATTTACTTCTTGGGTGTGATTGGACAGAACGTAAATCCCTGGACACGGTTCAATGTCATTTCTATTGAGTTTTACTCTCAGCAGTGTCCTTATACTCTTCATGCCACCTTTGTTTTAATAAGGTCAAAGCCTGCCTCCAGAGCAATTGCAAAAATTTGGAGGGAACTGAAATTTCTTTCCACAATAAGGACAATACATAATTGCTCATAGAAAGGGGAGATGAGGCCATGGCCTGTCCAGCACAAACCCTAGTTGGAAATCGTACAACAACACAGAATAAAACCGCAGAGAAGAGGCAGCAGTAGGAAATTGTCTTGTCAAGGCGTCACTTTTTCAATAAAGCTAAAAGTCTAAATGTTCAGTCAGTCATCTAAGGGACTTCCATCCAGCTGACCAATGTAGTTAACTTTCACACAGCGAGACAGCCAATCACAGCACAGTTTACAGCTGATCCAATCTAACACCAATCTGCGTCAACACATCCACTGAATAAACTCTGAATTGACTTGAGTTCTGTCCAATCACAAAAGAGATGGCAGCGTGCACGATTTGCTGCAAGTAGTGGTTCTTTATTGGCTGTGTTTGTTTTGTCTTATTTTATATTTTTATCCTGAATGTTTGTGCCACTACAGAGATGCATTCATTTTAGTTGCATAGCTGTGCAGTGACAAATAAAGGCATTCTGTTCTGTTTGGTTAAATGTCACTCAGGGCCACCGTACTGTTCCTTCTCTAACCTCCGCACCGTTTTCATCTCCAAAACTCAGGTGCGACTTCTGCAGCAAGCCCTACACCAACTACATGTCCCTGCGCAACCACATGCGAATCCACGGTCAGAAGCGCTACATGTGTGACTTGTGTGGGAAGGCCTTCCGTCTGGCCCGGTACCTACGTAACCACCAGAGGATCCATGACGACGGGCCCAACCGCTTCGACTGTCCCTCCTGCTGCAAGAGCTACAGGACCATGCTGGAGCTGGCCCAGCATCGCTGCACTGCCGCTGTGTCCAACCAGGTGTGTGTGTGTTGTGTGTGTTGTGTGTGTTGTGTGTGTTGTGTGTGTTGTGTGTGTTGTGTGTGTTGTGTGTGTGTGTGTGTGTGTGTGTGTGTGTGAAGCTGCTCTGAGAGGAGTGGATGATGTGTGTCGGGCTGCATTAATGTTGATACTGTCTCAATTCTGTGAGAGTCTGAACATTTTCTTTCTAAGTGAAATGTGATATTTATTTCAAGGTGTGTTGAAAGTGACTGATACTGAGATCAAATTCATGAACCACAGCTTCTCTCAGAGGAGGTGAACAAAATTATTGCTCATCTCCTGATCAGCTGTTCCTCTGTGATGTGTCTGACCTTTGCTCTTCTCTCCTTTTACTCATCTTGTTTCTAAACAGCTGTAGTCTGTCTTCTATATTAACAGTAGTATGTGATTTATTAAGTCTGAAATTACATAAACCAGTGAAATCAATGCAAAAATCAGAGTGTGTTCACACAAGATGACATACAACTAATGGTACTGAAAAGACTAAAACAGCTGATCACTGTAGCTTTTAGCAAACATTACTCAAACGGAAATGGTGCATTTTTTTGGGGCTATTTTCAGTGACTGATTAAACGCACAGTCTGTAACTTCTGCCTCTAGGGGTCTCTCAAAAACAAAACAATAACAAAAGATGCCCCTTGGTGATGTCGTGAAGTAGCGTGGGATCTTGGGAGTTGTTGTATTCACCACCTTTGCAGTGAGCTTCTCCTCCTCCACATAACAAACAGACCTGGTGATTATAACCTGTGAAAACACTGAACGTTTCACTTTAAAAATCAGAGACTAACAGGCGCTCTTCAGTGGACACAGGACAGGACATCTCCAGCAGCTGGGAGCTGAGCTGTCTAACATTTCCTCAGCTTGTTTCTCTGAGAACTTCAGATCCAGACGTCCGACGACTAAAATCCTTCATCTGGTTCAAACATAGAGCTGAAAACCACCAAGGTGTAAAAAGTGTATGTGGCTTAAAATTAGATAAAAGTCAACGTTGAGCTTCTGTCAGACAAACATAACACTGACACATGTGCATAGAGGATATGATGTCATTGACAGGCAACCAGTGAAACATTACCATAATTAAAATCACAGATTTCACTGGTTTGAAAATTGATGGAAACATTTCGTAAAATATGTAAGAACACAACTCAACAAAATATAGAACATAGATCTAGTTGTTTTTTAGACATTTTCATGTGGAAATGTTACAGTTTACAGCTTTGATACACAAGAAAAATATAGAATATGACTACACTTATACATTTTAGAGAGTTGTGTAAGTGAAATAACTTTAAGGAGCAAGTTGCTTCAGCAGGACGACAGAATATCTCACATGTGACCTGTCCCACCTCAGCCTCCCTTCATGAAGGCACCCTGACAAACCACTTGGTGGCTCTAGTGCAAAAGGGCCAGAGCCCTCCAGGCCCCTGTGATTTTTAATGCAGTGATTATTTTAGTCTGAACACTCGTTAAAGTTGTTTTTCCTCAGCACGGTAGCGACTCGACTAAACTCAACTCTCCTCTACTTGCTTTTGGTATCAGGTGTTCGCTTGGAACTTCAGCTGAGCTTATAACAAAGAAAAGTACCAGGTACAAGGCCATAGCCACAACCTTTGCCCCATGGAAAACCAATAAAGTTGAGTAAGGTTGAGCCAGTGCCATGTAGTGGAAAAATGTCCTGCTGCATCTACACACCTGGTCCTGACGTTTTCTGCTTGACACTAGTGCTCAGGTGTGTAACAGCATGTAACATCAGTCACTGCATGAGGTCTGACCAAGGACCAGTTGCAGAAACAAAAGGAGGGAACAGAAATCAGGCTTTTTGCTCACTAAGATCAAGTAGAAGTGTGTGTGTGTGTGTGTGTGTAGCTATAGCGTATAACACAACGTTTTCAGTTGGAATTAATTTAATTGGTGATTTCATTTGTAAATGTATTAAAAGTGAAGGTTAGTCTAATTTGTAAAAGAAAAATTAACAGGATTCGAAAATGTTTTTACATTTACTAATTTCTGCTCATACTTGCAGAGTCAGTAAACTCCTCAATAATGTCCCACTTAGATTTAAATTTAGTGATATTGCATAAAAGTAAAAAGACTTTGACTCTGTAAATTCTCATATGTGACGACATCTACAAACAGCAGAATCTAAGAAGTGAAGCTGATTAACACAGTAAATCACAATCTTGGAACAAAATTACTTTTTTTTTTTTTCTTCTTTTTTTTTTTAAAGGGCTTTTGAAAAGATCTTAAAATTAAACTTGGCATTTGAATTCTACATCCAAAATAATCCACTGTTAATCCCACTAATGCAACACTGTAATTGATCAGTAAGTGTGTGGGCCTGTGTGTGTGACGGTGTGTTTGGAAAAGTGTGTTGTGAACTAACTTGCCGACCGGCTGGTATCACAGTGTGAGAGAGGTGTCATATCCCTTTAATTACTGAATGAAATCAAAGCCTGTTAATATAAATGCAATTAATTAATGATACATATTCTTCACACAGGAAACCAAGTACACTGATACATTTAAACCAACCTGTGTGAAGAAAAACTGAAAGCTTAGGAGAGCAAGAGCCCACAGGCTAAATGCACTGTTGTAATGTAAGATAGAAGATGTCTCTGCTGCAGTTTACACTGACTTCATATCACTGATTTGATGGATTGGGGAGCGTGTTTTCCTTTAAGCCGCTAAAATACTGTTCAGAATGATGTGTAATTAATGATAAGCATTGTTCTCATTAAGTATGTTAACAAGGTGTATCACTGTTGTTCCTACACTAATGAGGAGCGTCACACTCTTTAACTAAACCCCTCCAGGTTAATCTTGTTTTTTAAATGAATCTCCACCTGGTCTTAAAGGTGAGACTCAGTGTTTTATTTCTGTGAAATATTTGCATCAAGTTGGAGGAGCCACAAGGGACAGGTTAGAAAAGGACGCTCAAAATTTAAGCAGCAGATGGCAGAACATGAATATATGTTTATAAAGTATGTGTGTAGCGTGTGTGTGTGTGTATATGTATGTATATATACACTCACCGGCCACTTTATTAGGTACACCTTGCTAGTACCGGGTTGGACCCCCTTTGCCTTCAGAACTTCTTCGTGGCATAGATTCGACAAGGTGCTGGAAACGTTCCTCAGAGGTTTCGGTCCACATTGACATGATAGCATCACACAGTTGCTGCAGATTTGTCGGCTGCACGTCCATGATGCAAATCTCCCGTTCCACCACATCCCAAAGGAGCTCTATTGGATTGAGCTCTGGCGACTGGAGGCCATTTGAGTTCAGAGAACTCATCGTCATGTTGAAGAAACCATTGATTGAGATGATTTCAGCTGTGTGACATGGTGCGCTATCCTGCTGGAAGTAGCCATCAGAAGATGGGTGCACTGTGGTCATAAAGGGATGGACATAGTCAGCAACAATACTCAGGCAGGCTGTGGCATTCAAACAATGCTCAACTGGTACTAAAGGGCCCAAAGTGTGCCAAGAAAATATCACCCCACACCATTACACCACCACCAGCCTGAACCGTAGATACAAGGCTGGATGAATCCACGCTTTCATGTTGTTTTCGCCAATTTCTGACTCTGTCATCCGAATGTCGCAGCAGAAATCGAGACTCATCAGACCAGGCACCGTTTTTCCAATCTTCTATTGTCCAGTTTTGGTGAGCCGGGGCGGATTGTAGCCTCAGTTTCCTGTTCTCAGCTGACAGGAGTGGCCCCCGGTGTGGTCCTCTGCTGCTGTAGCCCATCTGCTTCAAGGTTTCACGTGTTGTGCGTTCAGAGATGCTCTTCTGCATACCTCGGTTGTAACGACTGGTTATTTGAGTTACTGTTGCCTTTCTATCAGCTCGAACCAGTCTGGCCGTTCTCCTCTGACCTCTGGCATCAACCAGGCATTTTGGCCTTGTTATATATACACACTCGACGAGCAGCTAATTCATGCAATTATTAAATAAATATTAAGCAGCCAATCATGTGGCAGCAGGGGAATGTATAAAATCCTGCAGCTACAGGCCAGAAGCTTCAGTTAATGTTCACATCAAACATCAGAATGAGGAAAAAGTGGGATATCAGTGACTGACTGTGGCATGATTCGTGGTGACACAGGGTGGCTGAGTATACATGGTCAAAGTAAAAACATCCAGTGAGCATCAGTTCTGTGGACAGAGACACTTTTCTGTCAGCTCTAACCACATAATCTTTTTCTACCAAGAACATGCAACATCAGATAACATTACTGACAGACACATAACTTTGATATTCAGAGGATGATTGAGTCATTTGACCTGTTGCACTCCTATTCATAAGAAACAGCTTGCAGAAGAAACTGCTTTACTTAATCAGGAGATGCAGTGTGTGCTCCCATAGATGCAGGTTGTTGAATAAGACTTTGCATTAAAATATCTTCATATGTCTTTCACATTGTTTTAATTCATACATATAAAACGTAAAACATCATACTTCTCGTTATCAGAGGTAAGTTTTCATTTTTGTTTATGCCCCCCCCCCATATACATATACATACATACACACACACACACATATATATATATATATATATTTGAACTGTTGTCACAAGGTTAGTTGTACTTGTGACGAGGAACCTGAAGTTACCGTGTAAAGTTGGTGGAATACACTACAAACTATCAGTGACAGCAGTGCTGTTTGTCCTCTTGTGCATTAATTGGATCAACTTTTTTAACAATTTCAACATAAAATGAATGAAATAGCGTTTGTATCTTTTCTGAATCTGTGGTGAAGTAATTGGCCCAGTACAGGGGAAACACTGGGGTGTGAGTGTTGATGTGCATGTATGATGAGGTATATTTTCTATTATATGCTTTGATGAAATGTGTGCATGTTACATAATGTAGCCCACTTCTCTTGACCCTCTGTCCTCTCTCCAGCCACAGTTTTTACTGGGCCCCACCCTCCTGTACTGAACGTGGAGTCAGGGTTAGACCAGGGTTAGGCTCAGTTTAGGCAAAGGGTCAGGGCTCAGATATCAGAGAATGGATGCACTTCAGTTGATTATCCTCACAAGTATAGTAATCCAATTATATGTGTGTTTGTGCGTGTGTGTACGTGTGTGTCTGTGTGTGCGTGTGGGGTTTGGTTCATAAGAACCGGTTCAACTGCCCGTCCTGCTTTAAGAGCTACCGAACCATGCTGGACCTGGCCCAGCACCGGTGCAGCGCTGCGACCAAAAACCAGGTTGGTGTGAGCATGAGTGAGCGTGTGTGTGTGTGTGTGTGTCTGTGTGTGTTGTGTGTGAGGCGGCGTCAGTGTAGCTGTGAGGAAGGGCCGACCTGTGCAGGAGTGTTATATGTGATGGTCACGATCAACTGGTTCAACCACCCCCTGCGCCTGTTTTTAAACTGCAGCCACTGTGTGGTGCTGTTGTTATTACAGGCAGCGTTTCAACATTAGAGTAAACACAGATGATGATGACCGATGTCAGAGTGTGTGTCTGACCATTGCATCTAAAATCTTAGTTTGGAAATAATTCAACTTTATCAGAAAGAGGGGAAATTCTATTTCCCTACAACTTGGGTCTCATGTTTGACCTCCAGTATTAAGGCTACAGTCCCAAGTATGCTGAATCCCCAGACATGCAACATTCAAACCTAATCCTGGGGCCCCGTCTTGTAGCGGGGTCCTGAGTTTAAAGTCGAGTCTAGTTTAATATTTTACTATTTAGTATTTAAGTATTGTTAAATATTTAGTATTTATTGGACTTAGTTCTACTGTATTTCTATCAAATTGAGCTACCACAAAGTAAGTGGTCACAGCTCATCTTTGCCCAGGGGCCCTGTTGTGGATGAATCCAGCTCTGACCAGTAGGGTGTCCACAGGTCATGAATGGGTTTTGAACATGTCCATTTTATTAAAACTTCTTATTTTGGAAGTGAAAATGAAAGTACACATTAAAGAATAGGTTCTGTCTTTAATACTGACAGAGTGAACATATCTCTTATTAGCTGAAGCTGATCCGAAGCTTCATCAGTTTATTATTTTCTGTGCTTTTATTATGGAACTTCCTGCCCTTTTTAAATGTTAACCCAATGCATTATAAAAGTACTTCAACTTTAATTTGTCAAACTTGACTCAAGTGGTGAACGTAAAAACACAATTGATTGAATCGATGACTAGAAAGGTTCACTCACGTTTCCTTTTCACTTCCAAGTCAGTGTTCTGTATAAATGTATGAAACCACTGTCATTTCATTTTATGAACCCCACTGTCTCAGCAGGACATCTGGTCTGTAAAATGTAAACATCCGTGATATGAATGATGGTCTGAACTGTTAAGATAAGACCTGAGTTGTAAAGCAAAGACTGAATTTTCCTACAAGCATGATGAGGCAAAGTTAAAGCATAGAGGTCTCCTGTCGCTGCAAACCTCGAGGGAAAAGGTCGGTTAGAAGGTCAGGGTTAGCGGACAGGTTGACCAGACACACATCTTCTGTTGTTGTCATGGTTAGAGGAGACAGACACAGGTTAATGTTGGAAGTCGACATTCTGTTCAGCTATAATCTCTAGAGTTGGTCATTTGGCAAATCTTTGTGAGTGTATTTGTGTGTGTATGTGTGTGTGTGTACAACTTGATCACTCCATCTCCTCATGTCAGGGCAGTGAGATCTAAGGAGTCAGTCAGTATTGAGATGCATTAACTTCATTTACACTGAACAGTACAAGAAGCTTGGAGAATCTGATTCATTGTGGAGAGGAACAACAGTTCATCACATTCATCTGTCCCCTCTCCTCCGCTCTGTGACTTCTCTCTCTCTATCTCTCTCTCTCTCCCTCCCTCTCTCTCTCTCTCGTCACAAAGTCTCTGCATGAATGTGGCACAAACTGTGTAAAGACTGAAATGATTTTAAAACATCCCTCTTCCCCCTCTCTTTCTCTCTTCACCCCTCCTCCCATCCAGTCTGGCGGCCGTCGTTCCAATTTCTCCGCCAATCCTCGCCGTCAGCAACAGCAGCAGCAGAACAGTGCTAACTCCATGATGCAACCGCAGCATGGAGGACACGGCCAGCAGGATCCTCTGCCCTCCCACTGCGTGTCGCCAATGTCTCAGGGAGGGCAGGGCGGCAGCCAGTCTGTGCCTGACCCCCACCAGGTAGGGAGGAGAAATCAGCTCACGTGCCACGTCCACACTACTATGTTTTCGTTTTAAAACGCATCTCTTCTGCTACCTTTCCCCGTCCTGTCCACACAACTCTGGCTTTTTCGAGCACTGAAAACAGGGACTTCTGGAAACGCTGCTGAACCTGTTTTAGTTTGAAAGCTCTGTGGGGTTGTGTTGTCGTCCGGACAGGCGAAAATGGAGACATTTGGAATGGATGACATAGACACCCACGGTCGCTCCCTGATTGGGCCTCGACTACAAGTGATGAAAGCAACATGAATTATAAATTACAAGTGTTACTGACCTTGTTGTTTTTGCTAGTAGCAGCTCGTCAGTTAAATTCTGCATTTTAAAGCTACAACTCTCTTTGCTGTTCCTCGTTCAGAGGATTTTTTTTGCAACTAATCAACTGCAGAAGAGACAATCTGCTTCCTGTTTACACTGGCTCACGCATGTCCAGTGGATGTGAATGCTCATGTATGTGTGCATTTTCAGGTGTGGTAGTCAAGCAAGGATTGTTTCTGATATGGAGAAAATGAAAACATAATAGTGTGGACGTAGTGGGCAGGACAAACACTGAGGGTTCATAATGTTGTTGATATGAGAGTGTGTTGACCTGTGTGTTCCTGCAGGGCCGTCCCAGCTCAGTGTCCTCCCAGAGCAGCCAGCAGAGCATGAGGAGCTCGTCCTCCAACAAACACGTCTCCTCCTCCAGCGCCACCCCATCCTCCTCCTACTCCCTGCTCCAGCCCCTGGTGCCTGAGGTAAAGGAGATGAGCTCGGGATACACTAGGCTGAGCGCCAACCCCATGGTAGGAGAGAGAACCGCCACACACCCGCTGTCCGCTGGCTAGCTGCCTTCTCCCTGTCTGCCTACTAACATCAGGAGAGAGGGACTAATGTGTCAGTGCTTCATGTGTCCACTGGGACTCTCTGCTCACTGATCACTGTTTCAGTAGAGAGATAAAGTCATCTGCTCTCTGTCTATAGAGAGGCCTGGTGGACACGGTCTTCTTCGTAAATCTTTTGGGTTTTAGTCTGTTGGTGTCATTCAAAATGCTCTTGGGACACTGATGGAAATATGACTTCAAGCTTTGATACAGAGCAAAATGACCCGCTCAAAACATAAGGTGTCCTGTCACGGCTTACACTTGGCCAGTGTGTGCTACACAGATAAATGCCACTCTGTTCTGTTTTTATGTTGGATTTGAGTCTAACTTGCAGTTCAGAAAGACCAACAGAGTGGTGAGTCTGTCTGTATATAGACAATCTAGTGTCAGCCTCGCTGTGTACATCGTTTTCCAGACGCATACACACTCAAGTCCTGGCCAACAACTAAAGCCAGTAGATGTAGACAATAGTCAAACTGTCCCTGGTATCCTTTTAAGCAGATTGCATCAGTGTTGGAAAGTAGTTATTTAAATCAGGGTCTCAGAGCTGCAGAGCTGCTCGACCCAGGACAAAAAAGAGAGCTGGGTTACATGTAACCATAGCAACAGCCATCACATCACAAAGGTAGTCTGAGGGTAAAGAAAGTAGTCTGAGGGTAAACGTTGACATTTCTCTCCAACAAATCTCCCAGTGCCCAGAGAAGAAAACCAACAGACTCAAATTCAGTGGATGAGTATTTCCTTTGCTTGGGCTCTAAACTGTTGATCGACTCTGGCGGTAGGAAGCTCTCTAACACTACTAACTGGGGGCTGTGCTGTTAACTTTCACTCTTTCACACTAATCATTCACTCAGCTTGTGTTGTACATCTCAGTGTCGTAGTTTTGGGCTGCACATGAGTCATTCTTCTTCATAACATTTTACTATTTTTTCATTCACGATTCAGTTCTGTGGTTAAACTGTTGAGATGCATCAAGTCTGATGATCAGCCGCGACAGCATGGCTGGTATTATTTTCACCGTGTGTGTGTGATAAGATGCAGTCAAGTTCAAAGAAGGGTTGGAACATCAACATGTTGACAGGCGTTGTGTTGGTGTAGTCTGACTCACAGGATGTAGGTTTCAGGTATAAAGTCGGCCATTGGGCCTTTCTACTTCCCCTGCCTGTGAGCGTTTTAAAATCCGCTTCACTACGTAGAACAACAGCCTCCGAGCAGCAACCCGCATGATGAAATTACTTAATTTGCATGGTGCCTTCACACCGTCGACGTACGTGAATCAGCTGTTTTAAAGTGATAGTTCAGGTTATTTGACACGGGGTTGTGTGAGGTCCTTATACATAGTCGGTGTATGCACCGGCACAGAAGCTGACAGATGTGCTGCTGTGGACGGGGTCAGCTGCAAAAATGTGTTATAGCCACTTTAAAAAAAAAAAAAAAAAATGCCCACAGAAAAAGGCTAATATCAGTTGAAGTGTACGTTAGGGCTCAATATCGCCACTGATTTCCTGAATCGATTCAGTTAGAGATATTTCAGTTACAATAACAGTTTTGCTTAGATATGAATGAGATTCTCAGAGAACTAATGCTGTATCTTGTTCTTCTAACCTGGTGCATTATTTAAAATATTAATGTTTATATTAGGAACGGAGCCCAAAGCAGTTACATTAATTGATTACATTAACTTTTTCATTCAACATGGCCAGCAGTTCAGACCCTGTTATTTCTCTAGAAATAATAGGTAGGTAAGTGATGTGCGTTGCTAATGTACCCTGGTGCACCGGCTACAGAGTGAACTAACAGGTACACACAGCTGCTTCTTCTGTCAGCTTCTGAAATCGAAGCACGTCTGACTTTAGACCTGTGTCCTCAGTGGAGTCACGGCTGCCATGTTTTTGTCTCTCTCTCGTGACCAGATCTCGTTGTGCGAGAGGGCCGGTCACGAGAGACTTATGAGGTTACAGCCTGACACATCCACAGGAGACTGTAAAAGACGTATATTAAAAGATCGATCTCTGGATTTTATGAATCGATATGGGATTATTCAAATGAAGATCGTTTTGAATTGGAGAATCAACTTTTTTTTCTATCCAGCCCTAGTGTACGCTATATTATGAATATTTTCACCTCTTTATCTTGCCTTTCCTGTGGCATTACATTTTGTGAACCGTTGAACTACTGCGTTCCTACACCGTGCTAAGATCTACCAGGGCCTTTATGAGTAAACGTGCAGACACACAGTTTGTTCCCACAGAGGAAGATTTCAATCCTTCTCATCTGCAGCAGTGTTTTTAGTTTTTCTGAACTCATCTTTTCTTCATCTATAGGCATCAGTTGGTGTTTTTTAATTTGAAAACTTCACTCCACTGACAGGAATTCTCTTTCTCTTTCTCTCTCTCTCTCTCTCCCCCACCTCCTCTCAGCCGAAGCACCAGGACACTTTCTCTCTGGCCCCCCAGCGGCCCCTAACCACCATCAACCCCATTGGCCACTCCCTTCATCCGAACGGAGCACCCACGCTCAAGCCTTCCCCTGTGCCACGCACCATCCAGGCCATGCCCTGGGAACAGCGCTCCCTCTACAATCAATGAGACCCCCCCCCCCCCGGAATCAATCACCCCACCTTCACGTCGCATCCACCACCACCCCTACACATCCTCCTCCACCTCCTCCTCCCCACCCCTTTTTGGATCCAGCATCAAGGACGGAGGACTTTGGAGGCCCCTCCACACCTCACCCCTCCTTCGGAACATTGTGTTTGGGATCAGGGAAGGGCACTATTGAGAACTAGTTGAGATTGATTACTGAGTAGTTAGGTTAAAAAAATGTGTTGCCTTGACCCTAATGTATGATCTATGCCATGTACTTGATATAAGTTAAAATGTCCCCACACCAAGAATTTATCTCCCCCTCCTTCTCTCCCACTCTAGTTATGAAAATATCTATCCTTCCCATTATGAATAGTGTCTCTCCTCACCCCCTCCCCCCTTTATCCATATGTTAAATGAAACAAAAGGCTATTTTTTATCAAGAGTGTGTTTCCAACCCTGAACCCTGAAGTTGTCAAAGTAAATGTGACAAAAAGTCCCTTCAGTTTGATATGTTTTTGAACATAAAACCCAATTTTTTTTTTGTAAAATGAGGCTTCTGGAAAGTAAAGGGAAAGGGGGAAACATGAACTTTTTTTTTTATTTTATTTTTTTTTTTACGTACCCCTTTAACATGCTCCAGAATGAACATTGTGTATATTGTACGTTAGGAGGTGTCATGACTATTTCAGAAAGTTGTTTCCGTTCTATTTGACGTTACAGCACCCACACCTCTCGTCTCTGAGCACCAACAGCAAGGACCACGACTGACAACTGTTGTTCAGCAAAAAAAAAAAAAAAAACATGTTTTGACAGTATACGTGCCAGTTTGACTTCTCTGTGTTTGTGAAGACTGAAGCCCCGCTGTTGAAAAGGACCTCTTCGCCAACCAGCCACGGATATAAGGACAGTTTGGTGCGGTTTCCTTCTTTCAATACACAACTGAGAGCTCACACTTCCTGGTGGCATGTCGACACTGTCGTTTTAATAATATAAAGATAACAGGACAAAGCTGTGTCCCAATTCAGGGGCCGCATCCTTCAGAGGACGCCGTCTTAGACCGTGAAGGCCGAACCAAAATGAGATGGTCTGGTCTATGCAGGATTTTTGCTGTGCATCACCAGCTGTGCCCGCCCTAACTCTTAAGGTCGCCTAGCAACCTTGACGACACGTCTTTTTTTTTTTTTTTTTTTTTTTTTTTTACAATAACTTGAGGTTTTAAGGCCCTTGGTTTTAACAGTTGTACCATTAGCTGTTGAACTGAGCTGAAACCCAATACTTATATTTAAAAGTGTAATCCTCAGGCTCTGTCAGTGTTTTTTGACTTCATTACCAGCACGCAATGAATCTTGGGATAGGTTGGGCCACAAAGAATCCACATGTTGGCGCCTTCATTGCCTAGGAAAAGAAGGCTGCAATTGAAGGAGCCTTCGAAATGGGACAGTGTAGTTGCACCACTGCGATGCAGTCGGACTTCAAACACAGCCTCTGAAGGATGCAGCCCCTGAACTGGGAAACAGCTCACGTCTCCAATCCCCCCCCCCCCCCCCCCCCCCCCCCCCCCCCCCCCCCCCTTTTTTTTTTTTTTTTTTTGTTCCTAACTGACCATTAACATGTTTGTTCCTTTCACTTTAAAGCACTTTAAGACAAGTGCTGTATTACTTTTGCGTCTGCCACCCACCCCCATCCTCTACCTAGAGCTGTGTCGGCTAAAAAGATGTAACTTTGCCTTACATCAAACCATCAAACACCCCCCCCCCCCCCCCCCCCCCTCGTCCCCCCCCCCCCCCCCCCCCCCCCATCAGAACTCCACTGATCACCAGTGACTTAGCAGCAGAACTGGGCCTGGTTTGCGCCCATAACATGGCTGCAACTGCAGTGGCCAAAAAACAGTATGTCTGCAGCTCCACCCAACCCCAACTCCACCCCTCCCCTCGGCTCCAACACACCCTCCAGTGTTGCTTTTCTTGTAGAAAGAAAAACCGTTAAGGCTGCATCTCACTGCTCCCAGGACGGATTCAGTTAACACCTACCTGCAGGGTGTTTCAATAAGCAGCCAATCACGGTTGGCCGGATAAATCCAAGTGTTTTGTAAACAGTCAATTTGATGAATAACAGTTAAATCATGGATCCAGTAGGTAGTTACATTAGGTTATCTTGCTAACATGGTGCTCATTGAAATACCCACAATTCTACTGACATTGTATTTTCTCTTTTAAAAGTTGTTTCTATTTTTATTCATGACATGTTTTCATTGTTGCTTTCTCTCTCCTTGTAAAGTGTCTTTGAGTATTTAGAAAAGTGCTATACAAATAAAATGTTTTATCATTATCACCATCAGTGCTGCACTTCCTCCGCTCACAGCAGAATCAGGGATGCAAAACAGTCATTTTCTACATTTATTGTTTCATTAACAAAATGTTAAATCAATAATAATTTATCAGCCTGAGGTCATGTTTTTATACGGTTTCATTTATTAAATGTCCAAAACCCCAAATATTCAGTTTTATCTTTATTAAAAAGACATCAACCCTCACATTTTAGAAGCTGTAACCAGGGAATGAAAATTATTAACCAACCATCAAAATATTTGCTGATTGATTTTTGATAGCTAATTGTTGCAGCTATAATTAGAAGTAACATTAAACTTATCAATGCTGCTTTTTAATTTTTAAATGAACATTCATTTTTTGAGAACTAAAAAGCCACATGTAGATATTTTACATGGTAATTAAATGTATTTTGACAGCCGATCTCAGAATAACAAGTTTGAACATATACAACTATCAGCTTCACCTACGGATGGAGATTGTGTGATAGGTCAAAAGCTCCAGAACAAGCAGGTAAGTGGACCTTGAGTGACAACCAAAACTATCTTCAGTTGTTTCCCACATCTTTAATGTGATTTTATGTTCATTTCCCAAGAGTTTGAAAACAGACACCACAGGCCGATGACTTCCTCTCAGTTTACCTTCAGACAGACTTTGCTTATTTTTTGACTCAATTCAGAGACTTTTGAGCCGAGCTGAGATCTTTAAAACTACTGTGAATGAGTTAATATGTGACACAACCAAATAACACTTCAGCATCATCAGAAGGCGCACACTTTAACTTTTTTCTCTAAAATGGATGTGACTGTGTCTTCAACAAGAGTTACTCCTCAGGTACAGGTGAGTATTTACAGTTGAGCACTGATGACACCTCATACATCCTCTGTTAATTGGGTTGATAACATATGAGGACACTATGACCGATCATCCAGTTACTATTGATCACAACACGTAAATGTTACATTTAATGTACGTTTTCTTTCCAGGTTTCCTCCAGACATGTTTTAAGAGATAAAGTATCCAGAATCTATCAGTATACACATACTGTTCATTTCCTGCTTCACTGAGAAGTTCTCTCCAGTTTTCAAGTTTCCATATCACACAGGTGTAAGTACTGGACTAATGATGTCACAAAATCCAGATGCTGCTTCCAGATGTGAATGTTATGTTTAAGGTTGAGCACAGAGAAATGATGATGAATGTTGCTGTGCACAAACATCACAGAGAAAGCAAAAACATTTCTGAGTGGATTACCAGCAGTGTTCCCCACCAATTGTAAAGTCTCATATAAAGTAATGTCTCTTATCACACTTGTATATATGAATGAGTTGTGAGCATTTAAATATTTCTTATAGGCTAGAAGAGGTAAAACTTCCCAGTATTTCACAAAAATAATTCAGAAAAAAATCTTTATGTGTAGCAGAATGTGGTTTTGTGATCTTCTCTGTCCTGTTAATCATCTAACAACTCCTGAGGCTAATTTTCTGACCCATTCATTTACTTTACCACCCAAATTGGGAGATAGCAGCCCACATGATCAAGTCAACTTTACAGTCCAAAGCATCATGTGTCTGACAATACATAGTCAAGCAGACAAAAGTCCTGGGGGCCCAAAAGCCCCAGGTTGTGGTGTGTCAATTAGTTGTAAATAATTGAATTGCAGGAATTGCAACACTATAATAAAGTATAATATCAACTATGCATTATTAAAAACCTTATGTCCTGTTCTTATAAAGAGGTCCTGCGTCAAAATTTGTATTATTTGATGTAATACAGTGCATTTTCCTAAATGAAGATGATGATGTTTTTAATGAAATTATCATCCAGAAAACATGAGTCAGGTGATAACATCCAGCATTAGGAGCTGGTGGCTGGGTGGGTCTCTCTGTATAATGGTGTGAGCTGTCTGCACTGGATTTACTGGGAGCTCGGAGGTCACATGGGGGTAAAACAACTTTTGCCCCTGGCCCTGTAACAAGTTAAGCCATGTTGTCAGAGGAGGATTCCTCCATGTTCAGTCCCATCATGTGTTGCTGTTAACAGACTTTGGTCTAGGAACTCATGACAGAGTTGTCATACACAAATGTGTAAATAATACAAAGTGTTAAAAATAAAACTGCTTAAAACCCAGACTCGTGTAATTGTGTTTGAATGTTACATCTATTTTTTTCCAAAATCTTAAAGACACGTGGTTTCAGAGCAGTTTCTTCTTCTTCTCATTATTATTGGTATAGAAGATAAATTGTTTTATTTCCCGGGTGTCACTCTGAAGTCAACAGGTTTCATTCAACCCTTGTTATACTTCACCAGGCTGTGCGCGTGTGGCGGGAGCGCGCATTAAAACCCAACTTTTAAAGAAATGAATGAACCGACTCGCGCTCTTTTATCGGCCCGATTAAAGACTTTGACGTCATCCATAGCGCGGGACTCCGGTGCAGATTACACCGAATTAAAATCCACTAATCGGTGGTCGGGTCGTTAGTTCGGTGTCAAGGCTCGTTACCGATGAAAAATCGTTAGTGTTTTCGATGACCGGGATCGTTTGGGAGTGTGAGGGCCTCGGCGGATCCAGCCCCGGTGTCAGAGCGGCTCAGGGCCGGGGCTGCACACACAGACAGCTGGTAAAGATAAAAATGATTTGTGACGCTAATAATCTGCATAAAGAGCTGGTTAATTGGCAGCAGCTGTGTCACTGCATCTGTCAACCGGAAATGTTGTTTTGTCAAACCAAAAAAAGTCTGCACTTTGCTTTACTATAAAACCCGCGAATTAAACCTACGTATTATTATTTAAACAAATTATTTTTAGTTTTCATGTCATTAATTTTGATAAATGAATAATTAAAAGAGAAATGAAAGCCAATAACGATAGTTTGCGTTCTATTTTTTATCTCTGTCATAAGAAGTTAATACAAAAGTATAAATAAAAATTATTTTTCAAGACATTTGCTAAAAGAAATAGTTTATATTTTGTTCCGACTGAATAATTATGTTTCTCCGCCCGGGTGTGTCAGACTGTTGCGCCTCATCAGGCCTCCCAGCCGAAGGCCCCGCTTCCCCTCCCGCAGGCCCGGGTGTAGCGCTCCGTGTCGGCCGCTGTGCGGCGGTAGTGGCCCAGACTAGAGGAGCGGAAGAGCGCTCAGTTTAATTAACTGTAGCCTGCTTCACCACCTCCACCCTCAGCCACAATAAACTGCTTGTAGTGTCATTTTAATCACAACTAAAGTTAAAATCAGGTTAAAAAGTGAGATTTAGACAATAAATTAATGAATAAAGATTAACTAGAAGTATTGAAGGAAGCTATTAAACCATAAATATCCAATGTGTTTGTCATATGTAGAATAATTGTAATGATAGGTGGGAAGCAGCTGTTCATCTTAGCTTTAAGAAAAACAATATTTAAGTTTTCTTCCTCTTCTCTTTACTTATTATTTTCTCTTTCTCTTTCTTGTTGAAACTAAACACCGTTTCCCTCCATCCCGTGCAACCTTAACGTTTTAAAACTATTTCTAGAAAACTGAAGAAGGATTAAAACTATCATTTCTTGTTTGCAACCAGATAAACCTTTAGTTTGCTGTCCACACACTTCCTGTGTGAAGTTGTAGTTTTCACATTTAAAACCGAGTTAAGTTTGATTTCTGCTCGTGTTTCTGCCTCGCCTTCACTGCAGACATGAACACTCATTATTAGCAACAAGAAAGTGCAGATTTTTCTTTTCATCATGGAGTTTGTTTTTGTGTTTCTCCAAACCAGCGGCTCCCTGTGAGAGGAAACCTCCTCCCCGCCCCGCTCTCCATTTTGTGAGCCGTGTGAAAACAGCACCAGGTCCCGAGTCTTGTCGGTCTCCGCCACATGAGGGATTTTGGAGGACAGCTACTATTATTTTGATGGCGCTCGTGGTCGGTGAGTCCGATTCACAAATGGTTAAACTCCCTGAAATCATGTTTTTTTTTTTTTTAATTCGTTCATCCAATCCAAACCGGTCGTAAGGAAAACATGCAGCTTTTTTAAAAAAAAGAAATCCAGGCTGCACAGGAGAGTCCAGATCCTCGCTGCACGAGATGGATTCAAAATGTGGAAAACCAACATTAGAGACGGAGCCTGACAGACAAATATGCTTTATTTAGTGAACAGGTTTCCTCTCCTGTTGCAGGCCTAGTTATATTTTACTGAACGGAACTAACCATTTAAATATCTCTCGGTCTTAAATAGAAAACGTATTAATTATAAAGAAAAAATGTGTGGGATTAATCTTTTTTTTTTTCCTTCAGTTCGCTTGTTTCTGTCATTTCACAAAGCTCATGTGTGTTTTTAGTCAGAAAAAAAGCGGATTTGATCATTATAATTTACCTGTAGGCTATGTGCTGTTAGAAATGAGTAATGAAGCATCAGAAAGTGACTTTTCATGATGTGTTTAAACGATTTTCTACAGCCAAATATTTCTGTTTTTGTCCTGTAGTGAAAACATTTCAATAAAATGTTCTTACAGGAAAAGTTGTATTTAGTAAAGCATTGATTTTGGCTTCTCAGTTAATTGTGATGCTGTTGTGGTAACAAATTGGTTTGATTGATATAGTTCTTCTTTCTTTATTTCCTTTGCAAAATTGTCTTTTCTCATCACACTTCTTCTTCTTTGTGTGAAATATTTCAGTTCAGACTCTCTTGTGAAAAAAAGACTTAAACTCCAGATGAATCTTCCTCATTAGAAAATCTGTGAGCAGTCAGACCTCTGCTCTGCAGTCATCCTCCACAA
Organism: Seriola dumerili; assembly: GCF_002260705.1. Lineage (NCBI taxonomy): Eukaryota > Metazoa > Chordata > Actinopteri > Carangiformes > Carangidae > Seriola > Seriola dumerili. The sequence goes on along the minus strand of NW_019174300.1, from coordinate 141,198 downwards.
CATGAGCCACTCACTGTTCACATGACTTCTTTATCTGTGAAGTGAGGCTGCTCAGGGCACATGCTGTTTCTGTGATGTCAGCACAGGAAGTGAAACCTGTATGCAATAACGTGTTCATCTCTGCCTGAACTAGGATGTTTCCAGTGTTAAACCTAAAATCCTCTAAAGCAGCTTCAGCATTTGAAAACACTTTTATTCTGCACCATTCATTCTGCCCCTGTTTTGTTATATCAAATGAAATACACAGATTTTTTTTTTTGGTACAATTTCATAGATAAAATTATCACAGCAGTTCAGCCTGACATGTTTGACATCTGTGGAAACAGAAGTTTGAATTAAAATCTGAATTAAAGCCAACAAATGCTGCGTTTTGTACCAAAAGACCCAGTGTTTCGGATCCTCCAAATAAAGAGTCTTTCAGGTGTTTTTGAGTCGACAGTAATGATTTAAAATCGTAAATTAAACAGTGTACTTCAAAACGGTACATGCTCAGGGGGACTGAAGGAGACAAAAAGATGCCTGTGAAGTAAAATCTCTGGGAAAACAAAATGTTCCGTTAAATAAAGTAAGTTTCTGATCCAGTTTCAGTTCACATTCATCCCAGTTTAAGACAGTGTAACTAGTTCATAGGTTTATAGGCTGACAATGAAAATGAATAAATGAAATGCAAAGGTCCCATTTTCTTAACATGAATATGAATTTGTTTTTGTTTTTTTTGTTTTTTTGCACAATTTTAAGCGTTAAAGTTCATTTTAAGAAATAGCAGTTTGACAGAACTATCCAAACTCAGGGTTCACTTTTTACCTTTAGCTTTTTCTGGAGCTGGTGGGACGGTTGAAAGCTCAAGCTGGGGTTGACAGTTTTTTAGTCAGTTTTTTGGATTTAGGTTCAATTAGTGAACCTTGATTTTTATGATTTTACTCTGGTTGGTAGAAACAAACAAACAAGTTGCACCGTTTACAGTTTGTTTTTTTTTTACATTAATGTGCACATAGGTACATTTACTGATGAGATGAAATTGTACAAGATTTAAAACAGTTCTGACCACCAGTTCACTAACTGTCCGTACACACTTGATTGACACAATGATTTTGTGACATCACAATAAGTGTGGTAGCCAATCACAGCTCAGTACGCAACTTACAAAGTGTGATGTGGAAACTTGAATCTTACAGATCAATTAGAGCAAATAAACATTGAAATATTAAGAATTTTAAAGAAGATAAATTAACTTTTGTTGTTGTTTTGGAGGGATCTTTAAAAAAAGTTTTAATGCAGTGAAAGTTAGTTTATTTTCACTCGTAGGCCTATCCATTTACAGAAATGACCTGATGATGAACAAATTTTCTGCTCTTTGTTTCAAAATAAACTTTGTGGAAAAGTTTTGTGCGGTCGACTCCAGGACTCTGAAGTAGTGTCAGGTGTGTTTAGCCAAAGTTAACAGTTTAATAATGAAGATAAAATGATTTAATACTAAAAACAATCATTTCATTACATTTCCAAAAGGTGACAAAGTGTGATACAATGAGCACAACCGCGGACCATGTCAGTCAATGCTGAAAGTTTCGTTCATGTTTTCACACTTCTCCACCTCTTGTAAGAAACAGATCATTTTTGCATCTCGTTTTGTCAGTGAATGAATTGTTTTCCTGGTTGATAAAAGTTGTGTTTTAGTTTATACTGAATGTATCTGATAAATTTAATGGATGAGTTTCCAATTTTATTCCCAGTATAAAAGAACTACGTGATGATCAAAAGTATGAACTACAGTCATTCCTGGAGTTGTTTGGTGTTTTGACTTTGTTGAAAAGTATGAAATTTAAACATGAAGCAGCGAGCTGGGGCTGCTTTTTGATTCACTTCTCATTTCACAGAATTCACAGTGAAAAATGATCTCAGCTGTTGATTGAACAAACTGAAGTGCACTGAGAAATTATTACTTACAGATCATGACATACGTTCAGTGGTTGTACTTTGCTCTTCCTGATTCTAGATGTTTAAAATAATTTGTGTTACTCTGAAAAGATTGTTTTCTGCTGGTGAAGATGGAGAAAGTGAATAAATATCCTTCATTTTGATGGAAACGTGAAACCTAAAACCCAAACGTTATTATTTTCCAGATCTGTTCCACCATGGTTGATTTGATGTTTAACATGTCAGTGTAGACTGATGACTGATCGACCTCTGACTGTGCAAAACTCTGACTGTAGACAAAGCAGAAAGTGAAGCAGCTCCATCCTCCTACCTTTCTTATGTTTTCCATTTTTCATTTTCACATTTTTTTTAACCAAGAATCACACATTTTGTTGCTATAGCAACAGTAAAGTTGTGAGGCTGACCAAGCATGTTTATATTTTACTTTTCATATTCTAATTTTTTCCTGTTCTGTGTAGATGCTGATCTGCATATTTGGGAACAACAAAATGTACCATGGCTTGGCTGTGATACAGGTACAAAAACATCTTAACACTATTTACTAACTTTTTCACGAGCTTTTGAACACATCGTATTGTGATGTAAAACAGCAGAGATGTGTTTGAAAGCTCTGGAAAAAGCAAGTGAGCAGAAACTGAGGTGATAATTTCAAACAAGTTCATTCTTGATTTTGAAATCATCTGTTGATGAAACAATCTCACCTCCAGGGTCCAGAGTTTTCTATCATATCAAATGATCTTCATTAGCAGATACCAGTCGTCATTAAAATGTGTATCTCCAATATTTCTCCAGTCACTTCTCGTCTCCATCTGCCGATGAAGACTGTGTCATGTGATCAAAAGCACCAGAACGGCTACTTAACAGAGTCTGAGGTGAGATTGTTTTTGCGTTCTTGAAAACTGATGAGCGATAATGAGGTTTATATTTTTAAACTTATTTTAATAGAGCAGATGAGTCAAAACATTTGTTTTCTGTATTGTAAAGATAAAAGTTGCACTTACATTTATTGAAGGTAGATTTTGGTGGAGGTGAGCGGGGATCACGTGTCACATGTAAAATGAAAACTCTCACTTTCACCTGAAGGAAGAAATCTGTCACAACTGTTTCTTGGTTTTTCTAATGAGCATGTGCACCAGACACCATTTCGACCACACACTCAAAAACAATTACTGTAGTAAACACTGTTTGTACACAAGCACTTCTATATTTACATTTTCAGATTGTTGGGTTGACCAACAGGTCAAACAACTTAATTTTCCAGACTGTAAACATTACAAGCAGCCTACAACACTGAAGCCAGAGGTCAGAGCAGCTGGAAAGTAAGACTGATGTTGTGTTATAGAGGAGAGCCAGGGGGGAGAAATAATGGGGAGAGAAGGTAAAATGAACGGGACCAACATTGAAGCACTAACAATCTGTCTGTGCACAGTGGTGGTGGATCTCATTAGTCCAGCAGCAGACATCCTGTTGCTGCTCTCGTTGCAGCAAATATGCATGGAAAGCATTTGAATACATGCAATCAACTCGAGTTAACTACTGACAGGAAGAGGGCTCACACGTGACTGACATGCAAGTCGCTCTCTGTGCACATCTGACACAGCGAGGAGACAGGAGACAGCAGAGGGAAGAAGTCAGGAGAAAATAAATGAATGTGTGTTGAGTCTGGATGTTTACATGAAAACATTACATGTAATCAGCTGGATTTACATTAAAATAATGATCAAAAAATACAGATGTGGACCACAAATATAGGGTTTGAATATGTTGTGTGCACTAAATATCAAAGATGCCGGTGTAAAAGCCATGACTCTACAAATGAAGTCCAGACAATGTTAAACTCAATTTCTCGTTCAGTTTTGGACGTATGATGCACAGATCTCATTATTTGCTTTTGAACAAGGGGCTTTTCTTTTCCAGCCTGAACAGCTTCATCGTTACAGTACAGGCCGTTTTAATGAGGACTCTTCCTCTCCGTCTTGTTTTGTTTCTGCAGGAAGTCACCGACGTTACACAAGATGCTGTTACCTTCAGCTTCTGGAGGAGGAGCGCTGAGCCTAGAGATGCTGCAGAGAGAAAATCATCATTTGTCATGTAGTTAAAGCATGAAGAGACTCTTTGGATGTAAAGGCCCTTTCATTGTGGAATTTGATGCATCTTTTTCCTCCAATCATTCGATACTTTTTTTCCACTAGAAGAGAGAGAGAGAAAGAGAGAGAAGGAGAGAGAGACGTTTCAGTCTAACCAGGTGATTCTGGCTTTAATTTAACCTGCAAATCCTTCACTGAGCATCAGTTACACCATTCCCATTTATTTCTCTTCTGGTCAGGGATCTTAAAATTAAAGAGTAAGGCTGGCGTATTTTGTGGTTTTCTTATTGTCAATGAATCCCAACAAGGTGTCAGTCTGTCTCTCAGTACTGACAGATTTCACAATGTCGTGGCTCTCAGCTCCAAGTCCACTGATTCCTACTGACGACAAATCTTAGAAAAAAACATAGAAAATATAGAAAATATAGTTTAATTTTTCAAAAAAATTTTCAAGGTTCAATAATTTCTTAAAACAGCTGGTTATCATAGTTTTTAGTTGTAGTTTTAAACAAACAAATGTGTTGGGGACTATTTTCCGCAGCGGATTAATCCACATTTGATGCTCTAGTGAGTATTTGGGGCAGCGGGACGGTGTGTGTGTGTGTGTGTGTGTGCGTGTGTATGTGTGACTGAGTCAAATATAAACTACAATCTGTGTGTTCATGGTGAAAAAGAAACATGTCGCCCAGAGCAACAGTGTGGCGCATTGATATGTTTTTAATAGTTTTTGGACAACAGTGGAGCTCTATGGCATGAGGCAATAAGATATATCAACACACACACACACACACACACACACACACACACACACACACACACACACACACACACACACACACACACACACTCATACACACACATAGAGTACCTGTTCATTTTGTTCATTAATGATTTGGGATTTGTTGACAATAAGAAAGATACAGAATATTACCAGACTTCTACTTTAAAGCTTAATAGATATATGAAGGTAAATGTTACATGACTGGCAGGTTCACCATCGACCTCAGAGACACATGTAATTCTTCTTTAGGTTTTTTTTTAGGTTAATCTTTCAATTATAAGCTGCACATAACTGGAATGCTTCGAATGTCTTCTGAGCTTACACTACATTTCCCTGAAGGCTCGGCCCTTTGTGAAATGAACATGTGATTTGATTATGCTGCTTATCAGGCGCTCAGGAGAGAAATGACCATCAGCAAACATACAAATATCCATACTGTGAGTCTGGCAGGTAGACAGCTGTTACTCTGCAGTGTGACTCCGTCTCAAACATCTGGCTGGACGGCAACATAGCAGTCAGTGTCTTCATGCTCACCCTTTATTTTCAGCTTTTCCAAGTAGTTTAATGAGTTGACAGTGTTAATTATTTCATTTTGTTGAGGCAGTTCTGTTGCTTTAAAGCTTCACATAAAGTTTGAATGAAACAGTGGTGGAAAATAAAGTACATTTACTCGAGTACTATAAGTAAGGTACTTGTACTACTTGAAAACTAGTAAATACTGGACTTTTCAGACGGTTCTCCCCTATAAAACAACCCTACAGGTTGTTAGGTTGTTTGTGTTTGTGCAAGCAGCTCACCCGTAGTTAACCCATAGTTACTTTTTATAATTAAGTGACATCTAGAGTCATGAGATAAACGCGTCTTTTCAAGAAATGCCCCAAAACGACATCTTTATCTTCAAGTAACAAACAAAGCTGTCTGGTTGCCATAGTAATTATGATGAGAGCAAAGCAGGAAGTCAGGTGACGTTGTTATATAGTGACAGAGTTTGTGCAGGGAGGAGGTCAGGATGGACACATGGGTCAACAAAGCACTGGACTTCAACACGGTGCTTAACCATGGCGATGACGCTCCTCTAACCTTAACAAAGCACTTGTTTTTGTGCCAAAGCTTCAAATGTTTTTACCATACCTCTGTCACGTCATAAACGGGTTAGTTATTTATTTTGTGGTGTATCTCCTGCTGCTGTTTCAGGAAGTGCTCCTACAGGTCGGATCAAGGGCAAACAACATAGGCCTATATGGCTGTTCAGGACTTGTCAGTGCTTTTTACTCCACTATTATCTGATAACTTTAGTTACTAGTTTCTTTGCAGATTCACATTATTAATACAAAATATTATCTCTATGATGATCATTTATCAAATTATGATGAATGACTATAGGCTAGCTAAAAAAAAACCCATCCAGCAGTATAGAAAATAATCAAATTTAGGCCTTTTGCAGAAGAAAAGTTCAACATTACTCCTTTTGCATCACCCGAGGCAGTGTGTCTCCTCCTCCTGCATTCCCGCCCAATTCACCCTGTTTCTTCACAGCCTTTGACCTCTGCCTATCCACCCCTCCCCCAACACACACACACAAGGGAAGACTGTTGACAGGGTCTTGTGATGCCATTGATGGCAGTGTTTAGGAAGCGCATGAGTAGAAAAAAAACCTCATTTCCTGACTTTTCTTCCTCCAAGGTGTGTAAAACAGGAATTTATGTCATTTACTCAAGTATTGTGCTTAAGTAGGCTACAATTTTGAGATACTTGTACTTAATTGAATATCTCTATTTTTTCTACTTTATACTTACATTTACTCCACAGTTATTCAGAAACTAGTTATTTTACAGATTGAGATTTCCCTGCAAAGACATATTATGATCTTAAAGACTATGATGCATTGTTATAGATTAATGTAGCCAACATTATATACAATATAACTATGTAAAATAAATTTAATCTCTGATATCGGACAGTTAATTGGACAAAACATCAGACATCTGATGACATCACATGATGATGACTTGGGCTTCAGGAGATTGTGATGGACATTTTTCTGATGGTTTAGAAAATAAATGATTGTTAGATTAAGCAAGTAGGACAATAATCTTTAGTTGCATAACTAAAAATCTGCTCCGCCTCTACGAGCTACAATGTCCACACTCAGCCAACGACATTAATGAAGCCAAAAAGGCAAAACTCAACTTTATTTTTTGATTATTTTAGCGATTACGGCATGAAACTCTTAGGGCTGATGCACATGTTGCAATTTAGATTTGCTGACCCTCATGTCAAACCACGTCACCTGAGAGAGACAGGCTGTAAACAACGGTATTTTGGAGATACCAGGATTTCACTGGGTCATGTAGCTAACACTGACATAATAATAATAAAGGAAAAAATCAGAAAAGACTACAGACAGGTTTTACCAGGAGAGGTACTTTTGTTGGGGTTTGAAGGAAAGATGTTCCCTGGTACCAACAGACGAGTGGGATTAAAAATATCTTTTCTGATATCAGGATGAAAAACAAGCTTGATTTATGATTTATACTATAAGATGTCCTCAAATCTGACTGGCTTTGATGAATAAAGTTCATTAGTGTCCAAGGACAGCAGCTTTCTCTGAATTCATATTCAAACTTCTTAAAGGTCTGGTGCAGGGAAATGACATCTGTGTTTACTACAGGTAACTGGTGCAGAGTGTGCTCATGGGATACTGAGGAAAAGGAAGAAGACATGGTTATTATTTATCACTGAAAGGCTCATTCAATTAATTTGATTTGTTTGTGATAATGTTGAAACTTGTATTAAAAAAAAAATCATGTAAATTTATTCATTATTCATAATGTATAAACACAACCTGTGGATCAAAACAAACAAATATATACATACAGATCATTTCAACACTGACTGACTAAAGGACAAATGTATGGTTTTCATATATGATATAGCCTAAAAACAGAGAATATGTTACCTTAGATAAACAGTGAGCAGTAGAATTCCTGTTTTTAAGTTTCAGTGGAACAGATGTAATCTTTTATCTTTGCTCACCCACACTCCTTTCATTCAAAAGCCTCAAAATATGTTGCATCCTATGTGGTCATTTGACCCCTGGACGCCCCAGCCTGTGACCCCTGCAGCTCCCCTGTGACCAGCCTGTGTGTGTTTCAAGGGGAGGGTGGGGGTGGTGGAGGTGGTGTTCAAGCCATCTCAGGACAATGAAAAAAAAAGGGAAAAACTTCACTTGTAGGCTCTGTTCTCAAAGAACCGGGAACAGGGGTAGAAGAGGTATAGGAAGAGGGGGTTGAAAAGGGTAAAGTGAATCTGGAGCAGCTTCAGAGAAATGAATACAGCATCAAAACTGGTTTAAAGTTGACTATTTAGCAGCTTTACCATTAAACCATCATGCTATATTAAATGGTCTGGAAGCTGCATAATTACAGTATTCCTCTGTGGTGTTATTATTCTGCTTCATATGCCACTTCAGGCTGTTTAATCCAATAAGGATACGGCTGTGGCTACATATGATAATTAGATTAATTTAAGAATAATATGTTGTGTGGTCGAATTTAAACAGGCTTTATACATATGGTTCCAGGACTAATATTACAATAAAAATACTACTGACTAATAACAATAAAACAGATACATTTAAGCTTACCTGGACAGTATCATGAAGAAACTAAGATTCTTAAATAGATACTGGGTCAGATATATTGAGAGAATTTAATTTAATGCGCTTGCAACCAAATATGAGCACAATAGCGGATTTCTTCCTGTATGCTGTTGAAAAATAATGTTTTTTATAATAAACGCTCTCGATCGCTTCAACCATGTTTGGGCAACATTTAGCCTTCAATTCAACCACTTCCAGGGTTTGGATCCATTTTGTGCTCAGGAGCCATTTTCTAACAAAGCGAGCGCACACGTTTCCTCCGGGGCCTGTAGTACAGTGTGCCCACAAAGTCTCCATAGCCTCTCACATGGAGGAAAGAGGTCTTTTAAAAACCCAAATCCAGACTTGCGAAATGTAAAACAGGAGAGTGTGAGATATGCATACACTGGACGCATTGAGCGCCAACGTGAACCACAGCCAAACTCTGTAAATGTGTGTGGGGGAAGAGAGGCAGGCCCTGTGCACCAGTCACTGCCTCCATTTTGAGAAGCCTTCTTCCACGCAGAGGGGCGCGCGGTGGTGTGTGTGGTGCTGTAGCCCAGCGACTGCGCCAGACTGTTATTTCCTCTGCGCCCCTCACAGAGAAATATGATAAAAAACGGACGATCCACGAAAAGCTTACGCGCCTGCTTGGGCACAGGGGTGAAGTTGTATTTTAACTCTGGGTGCCGCCTGTTGGAAGCCATGACCTTAGTGAGCAATCACTACCACGGTGGTTGTATAAAGTGTCTTAAAAGCAGAGGGGCGGTGCAGTTTAACGCCAAGTATCAGCTACATAGATCCCCGCCCGCCTTGCTACAACAGCCTGCTGTAGTTCCACTGTAGCACCGCCATATCGGATACAATGTTGCTCTTAATGGGGCTCCAGGCATTTAGGCAACAATGTATCAAAGTTAGTGGAAGGTTTCCAGGTCACACTAGAAACATTTGCGGCCCCTGAAGCAAAAAATGGGGCTCTGAACCTTTTGTTCCGCCGCCTCACACAGCCAGAGGTTCACCATAGGTCATTTATGTAACAGTCATGACAACTAACTTCTTCCCCCACTTATCATATTCATCCAGAGGGCGGGAACAGTTGAGAGGTGTGGGTGCTAGGCCACAGAATTAGCAGGCGGTGCCTTGTTATTTAAATACAAAGCGTTTCTAGCCGTCTAGGCCTTAAGCTATTCAACACAGGGCGAAGTGAGTTGAGGCAATAAAAACAGAGGTTGTCCGCTCTTAGCTTTTTTCGCTTACATTACTGTGCAGTGGAGGAAGTCTGGTCTCTCTATAGCATAATCTCCGCCCGCAGAAACGTATCAAGCTTATGTGTGGTACGTCATGTTGCATAAAAGCACAAACTGCGCCGTGCACGATTACAGTATGGATAGAGGCGCGAGCCATAGAGTTAAGGGGGTTTCGGCTTGTGTGTGCCCATCCGCGCGCACATTTGCACACGCGCTCATCTGGTGAATACCCTAGGATAAGATGGGGAGCCCCCCCCCCCTCCTGTCTCTAACCTACTCCAAATAGACCACGTGGTTTCCTCTTTGCAAACAAAAAAAAAAAAACGTGAATTGGAGTCGGTGGAGGGGCGGCGTCACCCCTCCGCCGGCAGCAGGCGGATCGCTGAAAGAGGGAAGGGTAGAAAACTAGAGAGAGAGGCGGAGAGAGAGGAAAACATTTCTCCCGACTTGATCCCGCCATAGTTTTTCCCACTCTTCCACCATAGACCCATCATCAAATCCACCCAGTACAACCCACCTCCTCCACAGTGCGGTAGAAAGGCTATAGGCTGCTGCTTTATTCGTCTGTTGGGGCCGGCTGCAAGTCAAGGGATTTCATTTCTTCTCCTGCTCCACTTATTCAACTGGATTTACAGCTAAATTCAATACCATCTGTTTTTACACTTTTGAAATCTCATTTTTAGTTTTCGGCCGAGTAATAAATATTTGTCGCGTTTTGTACTCTTTTTCCTTTTTTTGAATAGTCGCGATCTAGCGTGATTTCCACTTTCAGTTAGTGTGGCAAGTGTGACAATATCTTGTTGCGCTATAAGCAAATTCAGGAGAGAAACTTTTTTTGGTGGCTTCAATTTTAGTTACTCCAGGGTTTATCTTTTTCGGTTTTGGACTTGGAAAAACAATTTCCACCATGCACAAGCTATACATTGGGAATCTAGGCGACAGCGTTACTGCCGAGGACTTAGGAAAAACCTTTGACGACCACAAGATCCCATACTCCGGACAGTTTCTAATGAAAACCGGCTATGCGTTTGTGGATTGTCCGGACGATCAGTGGGCCATGAAGGCAATCGAGACGTTTTCTGGTGAGTTACCGTGGACTACTGACCGCTAAAGACCCCCCTCTTCCACCTTTAGTTTCATTCATTCTACAGCGGTAGACGCCGGTTACAGCCCCGGCTGCATGCACACCGTCAGCGGCGTGCCCCAGTTTCACTCCCCGTCCACCTCCCGACGCTTCTAGGCTACTATATGAACACACTGGTTAAAAATAAATTCACACAATTATTTTTATTGATGCTAGCTTAATGAATCGTAGTGGTTGGAGAGCTACACACCCAGGGGAGCCATTCAACTTTTGCAAGGGGGAGGGACACACGTAGTGTAAACGTAAAGGTATACAGTAAGTCCGTGGAGAATGCTAACCACTACTTCACATTATTGCTATTTAACGAATGAGATTTTATTTGATCTATTTATAACATAATTCAGGCTTTTGTGCTCTTTCCTAAGCCGTGCATGTGAGTGTCATTCAGATGTGTTGCACGCCTTACACTGGGTTGACTACTCTCTTGTGATATAGAATGAAGCCTTGCTGGCTCTCCTCCCCCTTTAAGCCGACAGTCCACTATGACAAAGATAGAAAAATATCTTACCCGGTGCACTTATCCAAACAGGCCTCACTCCAACACGAATCCAAAAAATGTAGCACCGTCGTGGTTAAAGCTTGATTAGCCCTGTGCTTTTTGTAGCTTATTTCTTATGATTTCCTACATATGTAACGTGAGGAGGCAAGGTCGCCATGCCAGTCGGCTCCCTCTGCCTCTACTTCTGCATTAGACCTCACGAACATGAACACCCAACCCCCCTCCCCAAAGGCACATGGGAGTTTAAATCTTGTTAAAAAAAACACACACACACACCACAAGCCATAAGATACATTTATATTCGTAAAGTTGTAGTATTGTATCTGTGTGGGTTTAAGTAGCCCATTGTGTGAGTCAAAGTGACGAGCTTAGACCATTCACTTGTGCCATGACTGTGAAGTCCTGGTTTGGGCCCTTTGAACCCGTATCCTGCTTCTCGCGTGCTCCTAATTGTTATCTTTGTGTTTGCTGTGTCACAGATTTCAAAAAGTAATCATTTGGGGTTCCTCCACTTTAGCTACACACCCAGAATACAGCTCATTCCCCCCTCATAGGCCTGCAGTAGCTAGTAAACAGTTAGCATGTAGCCACAGTGTATTCTGAACCCGTTTTTTTTTCCAGGTAAAGTGGAGCTTCATGGGAAACGCATTGAGGTCGAGCACTCCGTCCCCAAGAAGCAAAGGTACTAAACAGTGCTCAGTACTATGTCACCCCTCCCCCTTCTCTCTAAACCCCCCTTTCATGTGTTGCATCACCTTGTCTGGGCCTTTTCTTTTTCATGGAGTACACCACGATTTCACTCATTAATGTGTAATTAGAGGTTAACGGTGAAAATGTGCCCAAGTGTTCCCCCTCTCGTTGGAAGCCATGTGAAGGTTGTGCTCGGCCGGGGTCTGCTTGTGTTTTTGTTGGTGTGACTGAGTGGAGCCTCAACTTTGTCGGCCATTGCTGTGGAAGTGAACTGTGACAGCTTTTAAGCTAGCTCCCTGCCGTGTTGTTTAGCCCAGTGTAGCTGGAGGATTGTCTTCATTTGAAATCGCTGGTTCTGGTTGAAGCACGTTCAGATCATATATTCTTTGCAAACTCAGCAGACTTAAGCTACAACCTCGTACTGGAGCCTTTGCATGTCTGCAGGTCCACCCCTGTCATCTACAGCTACACTAGCTATTAACAGGTTTTTAGAAATACACTGGGAAATTTACATTAGGCTAATGTGTGTCTTCTGTGGCTGTTTCATGGTTAAGTTTGGCAACTTATTAAACTCTGAGACAAACTCTGAGTACACGCATTTACTCCTTACATGCAGGTTTTAATACATTGTAGTGTAGGTTCATGTTTACATTTCATTCATGTGTGGCTGCAAATCATTTAAAAATCGATACTATTCGTTATGACGTTTTTACGTAAAATTCACTCTTAATATATATATTTTTTTGGCTTGGTAAAAATATTTCCAGCTGTAATGTAAATGTTGATGTTTATGTGATTTAATGGAGTCCTAATTATTTCAAAAACGTTGAATAAATTCAGCACAAACCTTTATGATTTCCTGAAAAAACACAGCTGTGTATTTTGAATTTTTACAGGCAATAATTGTAATAATTCCTTTCAATGTTTTGACCTGTTTTCTGAGCAGCTGTAGAATTAAAATAGAATAAATATTTGCCCATTAAAACATCATGATTGTGAAGCATTTTAATGGAAACAATATACCTGTAGCTCAGAGTTGTGTTTTTAAAATGAAATTCCCTCTGTGCAGGGGATAAACTGGGATCCATTGTAAATCAGCTGCTCTGTGTTAATAGCCAGACTTGACCTGCTTTTAACAGTATCATGGAATTCGCCTATAGACCATCTTTCATGCCTGTAACCTTTGGCACAGATACGAGGTGAGCTGTGAGCACAGCTCTCCATGTTCTACTGTTTGGCCACATGTGTGCTCATGTGTGTGTGTATCCCACTAGCTAAATGGCCAGTGGACACAGATTTCATCCTGTTGGTTCATTGTTTGCTTCAAATAAATTCTAACATTATGTGTGATCAGCATTTATGTGATATTGTGTGTGAATGTGGGTAAATGTGTGAATTAGAGCTGGTTTTAGGCACCTGCTCTGCGCCATAAATGTTGCAACATAGCTGTGGAGCAAAAAATACTAGCAGTGTGGTCTTTCTGGAGCTGAATGGCGTTTGGCAGTGAGGCTGGATCTCACAATTATCGTCAAACTGCAGAAACAGGTCACTCGTCATGCTTAGGGAACCAACATGGCAGCAGGCTGTAATTTCTTATAATCTCTCAGCGGGTTAGTAAATGATTCTGATGGTGCTTGTGTGTTGTGTTGTGTGTGCACCAGTGTCCCAGACCCTTTTTTTGTTGATAACCTTGAAGAGCCATAATGATAAAGGTGATTTGTGAGATGGGGGGGCCACCCTGGGCGAGTCAAGGCCTTCAGTGGCTCCACAACACGTGGTGCCTCCACGCAAAGAGGAGTCACTCCACGTCAGGCAGTGAGGGTAAAATGGCGAAGCTCTGAATGAAGCAGGAACACTGCACAGGCAGCTGTTTTTTTTTTTTTTCTTTTTTTTTTCTCACTGGGTCTCCTCTGCGCCCAGCTCACCCTGTTAGCAACACAGCTAGCATACTTCAATTGCTGTTGATGTTAAAAAGTATTCCAGTTTAAACATGAATGCATTATGGGAGAGGATTAATACCATGGGAAACAATTTTATCAAGCCCCATTTTTAAAATGGCCGTTCATATATCCAGCTAACGAGAGCCAAATTATCCAAATTATGTCCCAAAAATTATTGTTTAAATATTTATGTCAAACATCTGCTCAACTACTGTACCCATACATGTCTATGTGATGCCTGAGTGAACACAAGTGTACTGCATTGCTTAGTTAATGTTTAAAAAACCCCAGCTGTGACACAACAGCAGCAGTGTATTTGTTAATGAACACTAATTTGAGCAAACAGGCGACTTTCTTGTTTTTCACAAGGTGTGCTTTCACACTAATAACCAGATAAGTGAAATAATTAATTCCCTCTAACTACTCCACAACTAACAAGAAGCTCCTGTTTCATATCATGTTGATCTTTGCCTTCTTTAATCTGACTCCAGTCTTGTCAAATCCTGGGAGTATGTTCAAGTTAGCAGGTCCGTTATTGCTGCTGAGTGTGTAGTAGATGGTGTGTGCACTCTATTCTGACATAGGAGGAGGTGTGTGTTTGTGTGGGAGGGGCTGGTGTTCAGAGGGAACTGAACCCTTTATTTAAGGGATGGGATCGGGGGAGGAGGTAGGGGGGCAGTTCTAGGGTTCCACTCCTTCTTTCTGTTCCATAAGCGTCAGTGTTTAACCCCTTGTAGGCTGCAGGGGGCGCTGTCCATGGCTACCCCCTGACCCCTGACCAATGCTATGGATGTATACGCTCTGGCTGTGTGTGTGTGTGTGTGTGTGTGTGTGTGTGTGTGTGTCAAAAAATGGCTGCTGTAACACGGAGATGGAAGGGTTTTAGATTTCAGAGACAGTCATAATATTCATCATGAGGCTGAGCGAAATGTGTGTCAGGCTGCAGAGGTTTGTGGGAGGTCAGCAGGAGAGGTAGAGGAACAGAGGGAAGAGCTGGGAGGGGTGCAGGGGATGGGGGCTGAACGGTGAGTGTGTAAGAGTGTGTGTGGTTGGGGGATGCACAGAGAGAGCAAGCCATCCTTTAGAGAGAGAAAAATGTACAGATATCCTATAGTGATAGATTGTGAATGTAAAAGTAACCAAAAACCAAAAATCATTTGAGTATTTTCAATTTTAAATTTAACAAAAAAAATCTGTGGCTCCACTCTACAAAAACACAGTTTGTTGCTGCAACCATTATTCATTTCATTTATTTAAGGGTTTGTTAGGGATGGTGTACCAATAATAAATTGTATTTTTAAATTTTAATGTAACAAAACAAACATTTACAGAAAATTATATTTATTGAAATAATGATTTAATAGGTTTTACACCAATTTGACAGCAGGTGCAATGTATTCAAATTTAATTTTTAAAATGCTTTAACTTTAATTAGAAAGTAAAAGATGGTTTACCTGTTGTGTTATCTGAATCCACATCCTAAATACATGAAGATCTGGGTCTGTTGCTGTTTTATACACTGTACAATAATTAATATCACAGTTTCCTGAATCAGCTTAGCTTTAGAAATACCTGTTCTTACTGTGCCCCTTTTGGGTAGCAGGAAGGAACATTATCATTTGACCTAATTCATTATGGCTGTACCTGCTCTCTCTGTGAAAATCACCAAAAATTCCCTCTTTCATTTATGCTGTAGAAAAGAGTGTATCTCATTGATTGGTTCATAGACGCCAATATAAAACACACCAATCTCAGCTGCAAAATCTCTGATTTATTAGCTATACATTTGGCTGCAGCCAGAAATAATGTTGTCTTCAGATCGGGTGTCATCATTTGGAATATTTTCTTAATCGTAACTCTACCTTTACGTGTGGATGTTCAGATGTGTAGTCACCAACCAGAGCTCTGTGACCGACTTCACTCAAAAAGTTTCAGCAAAATAACAAATGAATCCAATGTCAGTTTTTGTTATAGAGTCTGAAAGAAATACACATTTTCTTACAGATTGTAAAACAACTAAATAAAACAAAAATAAATATGCAGTTGATTTTTCTCATCCAAAAACTGGAAAAAGCAAAATTGCATTGGTGTCTAACATTTGTTGTTGCCTGATGCATCCAATTCTCTTGTTAATCCTCATGTGTTCTGGTTGTAACCTCCACC
Source organism: Seriola dumerili (assembly GCF_002260705.1). Classification (NCBI taxonomy): domain Eukaryota; kingdom Metazoa; phylum Chordata; class Actinopteri; order Carangiformes; family Carangidae; genus Seriola; species Seriola dumerili. The sequence goes on along the minus strand of NW_019174300.1, from coordinate 125,072 downwards.
ACCCTCAGACAAAAACCTTTTTTTTTAAATCTCAGAAAATAAAAAGTAAATCTAAGGTAGCTGAGCTAAATATAACTATACAGCATCCCGTCACTCTGTGTGTGTGTGTGTGTGTGTGTGTGTGTGAGAGAGAGAGAGAGAGAGAGAGAGTGTGTGTGTGTGAATTGAAAAGAGAGAATCACTTCCTGTTCCTCTCATACTGTTCTAGTTCCCTATATTCCCCCATAAGTTCCCTATAGAAATATAGGGAACCTGTAGGCTATAGTTATGACGTATGGATCAAAGGAGGTATATTCAACTCCCAGCATTCACCCTTCAATCAATCATTATGACCACTTGGTTTTGTGAGTCTGTCCTCCCCCCATCATTTCCAGCCGATTAGTCTGATCAATTCTGTCACAAAATTTTCAAATAAAATTAGTTGTGAAATGAAGTTGAAAGATATTTTTGCTTTGTCCTTCATAATGAGAACGAGTTTGATCAAACAGCTTATGACAAATGAAGATCCCAGTTCTCCTGCCATTCACTGACAGACTGTAAAATGACTCTATGGTGATAATATAGTTAATATAGATAATATAGTATAATAGTTTAGAGAGTTAACCAGGTGGGAATATCCTATATATTATTAGGATATTCACACATTCTCATTAAATAGCTTAAAAGTTCACAATATATCTTTCTTTTGATGTATAATCTTATTAAATACCTATGAAACATTCAAACATCTTGAGTCTCGTCTTGGCTGCACCATCACAACAAATGGCTGATTTTTGATACTTCAGGCATCATTCATCATTTATAGTAATTTTTCCACTAATGTAGTTTCATCTATATCTACAAAATATCTAGAATCCATCCACTAAGAGGAGGAATGGCTAGTTAGTCAGTGGACCTAACTAACTAGCTTTTTCTGCAGCTTTTAATCGCATCAGTGCATCAGTGGATGGAGTTTGATCAGATATAAAGTTTATGAGTTGATGTTTTTCTGTCAAACTATTGTCTTCAAGGTTGAGAACAAACTTTCACGCTCTGTTTTCTTGTTCTCTTCGAAGTAAACTTAGAACTTTTCAAAGCAACTTATATGACACGTGAATGAGAGCGGTTAAATTCATGATAAAGACACCAGTGGTTCTTAGTCTGTCTGGCTTTTAATGACTCTAAAATGAAGCAGTTTTTAACTGTCATCATTGGACGTAGTGTGGATATGAATTGTAGGCAGTTTAACCGAAGAAGACGTAAAAGGAAAAAAAAAAAAGAAAAGTCAGATTCGAAAGCAAAATTATCGAAGATAAATAAATATATATTTATTTATATCTCTTATCCCCTTGAGACACCTGGACAGATCTCAAACTCCAGACATTACCTTTCAAATAACATTATAAGATGATCCGTCAAGAACACAGGGGAAATTGATATCTCATGTTAGATTAAACAGGTTAAATCCAAACAATTCAAACGTTCAGTGCAGCAGCAGATGTAAAAATCCAGGACAGGTACGGGTACAGTTGGTAAATGGTTGCTTATAATGGTCAAAGGGACTCTGTTGGTGAACATGTCACTTCACACTGAAGGTAAAATTTTCTGCAAACCTCCACACCCTCACCTGGAGAGCAGAGACGCCTCCAGTTTAAGACACTTTACCAACAACTAGTCCTTTTGTAGTGGAGAAATATTTCTCTTCCATTAACATATTTATTCTTGCCCAAGAAACTCTGTTTTTCATTAATGCACACAAAAGGTTATGAAAAGGTCACAGAAGTTTACAGTTAGTTGTGTGGTGCATGATACAGCTTGACTGCCACTTTGTGACACAACTTGACAGGAAATGACCAGTTAAAGTCAGGGACCATTTTAAACTAATTTTTTTTAATATATATTCTGGAAACCAATTTCAAACCCCTCCCACTGCTGTCATACTCTTTTTTTTTTTATGATGCATTATGACCCTAAGAACTATTATCAGCCATTTGTTGTCATGTCATATCACTGACAAACTTAACATTCATTTGAGCCTCTTCACATTATTTACAAACCTCCACCTGGATCTGTAGCAGTTAAACAGCTTCAGTTTAGACTCAGTTTAGACTTTTTTAGATGCTTATGAAAGACAAATCAATAGCGTTATTATTTGACAGATTTATATACATTTAGAATGTTATATAACTTATATTTAATTGGCAACAAGATTTATACATGTGGAATGTAAACTGACAGGAGCATGTAACATATTTAATGATCTATAATGAAACAATTTTGGATGATTTCCAGGAGCTCTCAGTCCTGGTTACTGCCACTTCTGGTATGAAATGAGATATAGCTAATTTTGTGATATATGCAGATATAGATTTGCATTGCACCCCTACTTTATACATCCTACATATTCTAAACATCCAAACAAATGCCCTAAAATAGTTTTAGTCCGTGTAATGCAGCAGTGGCAGATTTAGTTTTCTTGTACACGCACACACACATTCAGTGTCGCTGTACTACATTCACTCACCTGCAGAACGCACTCTTATTTTAGGTTATTCAATCAAGCAAAAATGTGTTTGTATGATTAGACTGTCAGTAGTTAGAGATGATTACTCATCTGTAAAAGCAACAATTAAACATACTACTAATGCACGGTCATACTGTTCTGTTAACAACCTCATTTAGTCCTTTATATCCACCTTGATTTCTCATTGGGTTCATATGGACGCCATCCTCACTGACTCTTATTCAGTTGCACCAGTGTTGCTTCAAGCAGGAAGGTCACAGTTCACTGAAGTTGTTGGGGGTTCAGCGTGTTGCTCAGGGACACTTCGGCAGGGTGGATGCTTCAACAGTCCTATAGAATCAGATTAACCCGTAGTGAGGTTGAATGGTTTAATAGTTGTTATCAGAGACAGCGTTGAGATTGGAAATTTTAAATATAGTAAACGCAGATGATGTCCAGAATCATCCATAGCCTCCATTTGCATGGCTTCATAACATCACTGTATCTGATGTACATTATGACTGCAGACACTGTGACAGAGCGGAGACTCCGCTCTGAGCTCAGGGCCCGACTCTCTCATGTCACCATCTGTGCAGGACGTGTTTCAATCTTTAGCAGAAGAAAAATTGGTTTTATTTTGGCTAAAGTTAAAATGTGACTGAAAAACTCAAGTCAGCAAGTTCTGACATATAAGTGTCCTTTTTGCAATTCCTCTTTCCAGTTTCACTCCAGAATCAGACTTTATAATTCACTCTTTACTAAGATTTCTTTCTCATGTTTCAGGGTGTATTTTGTAGATTTTGGAAGATTTTGTAACAGGAAATTCTATTTTATTCTATTCTATTCTATTCTATTCTATTCTACTCGAGGAGCTGCAGCTGTGTTCCTTATTTCCTTGCATTATGTAAACTGTTGCAACTTTAAATGCACTCAAAATACATCATGCATCTGAGGGACTGTGAATGTGTAATTGTGTGTGTGTGTGTGTGTGTGTGTGTGTGTGTGTGTGTGTGTGTGTGTGTGTGTGTGTGTGTGTGTGTGTGTAGTCAGGGCTTTCACACAGCAGCACACACTGAGTGAGAGAGAGGCTCGGAGAAGGAGAGGCACACCATGGTTAGTCTCCCCTTCTCTCATGGCCAGTGAGGAGGAGGAGGAAGAGGAGGAGGGGACGGTGGGCGGAGGGAGCAAGGGGGGTGCGACCAATCGTCTGGCAGCAGCACCTGCAAGCAGCAAAAAAAAAAAAGTCAATAGGTCCCCCCCCCACTTCCCTCGCCCACACGCATGCTCTTACTTTATCCTCCCCTCTCTCTCTCTCCCTCCCTCTCTCTCTGTACATGCCTTCACTGTCTTTTTTTGTTTTCTTCTCTCCCTCTCTCTGGTACAGTATGTTCATTTCTGTCTCTCCCTCTCCGTTGTTTTCTCTTTCATTCTCTCTCTCTTGGCGCGTTGCCATTTTCTCTGCACCATTCCAGCCTCTTTGCTAGAGAGAGAGAAAGAGAGAGAGAGAGAAAGAGAAAGAGAAAGAGAGAGAGAGAGAGAGAGAGAGAGAGAGAGAGAGCGCGCAGCAGAATTAAAGGCAGACAAACACATGAAGAGATCCAGTGAGAGAGGGACTGAGAGAAAGATAGAAGATGCATGTGTTTTAAATTTGACTTAAGCTGAGCTGCATTTCTCGAGCGTCTCGGACAGAAAAAGATTTTGGACATAGCTGAGCTGTAATTTGATTAAACGGCCTGCTGAGCTGTAATCTGGAACATTTATTACATTCTGCTTTCTTAGGAAACACAAAGAGAGAATTTCATACCAACAAGACTATAACTGTGGGAGATACATGCTGAAACACGATGTTCACGCTGCAATGATTAATCAGAAAGCTACTTTGATCACTGGTTAATTGTTCCAACTCCTGTAAACTGAGGATTTTCTTTGACACTTAAGACAGTTATATGAAAGTGCAGGTTTTAGAAGGTTGGTCCAATAAAATCCACTTATTATTAACAGGAATTTACACTATTTTATAATGATTAATCAGTTGATTGAGAGAAAAGATTAATCAGCTATGAAGGTAATTGTTAGCCTCAGCCTTATTAGCATTGACAAGTGAAGGAAAGTTATTATTATTTGCTTAGATACTGTACTTAAGTTAATTCTTATAGTGCAGACATGTAAAGATAGGATTCCTTCACAGCAAACGTACTCTCTAAAAGTACATAATTAGTGTTGTATTAAAATTAACTTTTGAGCCTGTTCCTTAAATGGCTCAAATGGTTTGTTTTGTATCAATTGTTGTAGATAAATTCTAAGGTTTCATTTCATATGGATATTTTATTGGTCTTATTTTTTTAGGGACATCTCTTCTGATTGGTGTTTTTTTTTACATTGCTGTTTAACTTGGTGGGCAGAGGGATCCCAAACATGTTGGAATATGTGCTTGTGTGTGACGTTTGTCTTTCATGTCTGCTGTGACTCATCGCTGTTGTTATTTGTCACTGTGTGTGTGAAAACTAACTAGTGTTCCCTTTAGAAACAAAGTTATCTAATGTAAAAAAAAAAACTTTTTTCTGTTTTGCTGTTTTAATGTTTCCAGTTCCACCCTGTTTCACACCAAATATGAAACTGAGAATGATGCAGTTGAATTATTAGTGTTTGATTGGATTTTATGTCCAATCTCAGACTGAAATTTTGATTCTTTAAATGCATGAAAATGATTGTTCCATAACTTTTAAGGGCCACTCCATCAATTTCACACAAAGATGAATTTACCAGTCAACTGTAGTACCACCGTCTGTGAAAATAGTTGTTTAACATATTCTGTGGTTGTGAAGGAGGTTTGTGTGGTCTGAGAAAATAACCCTGGTGATGTCATAGTGATGTCATCAGAGTTATCTTGGCTTAGGGTTTAGATAACATGCATTTTTCACAGAAATCCTTGTTTACAACATGAAGTTTGAAAGACATGGGCGTTTACCAGGGAGGGAAGGCCAACTGAAAAGATGCTATCATATTGCATTATGGGCAATGTAGGATCCAGTGTTTTTGGAACTTGACTTGCTCTAGAGACAAAGGTTCGAGTCCATGAGGGCTCAGGAGTGTCCCACTGTCACATCAAGGCTCTCTGCATTTCTGCAAACTTTGTCTGACGGAATTACAGACAGTTCATAGTGTTGTGATGTTAAGCAACCAGCATAAAACATAAAAAAGAACAAACAACAACATGTAAGAAAAAAAAACTGTAAGGAATGTAAGGAACTAACCATAACGTGACAAGACAAAAGAAGTTTAGTCAGTAGAAACACAGAGCTCACTGCTGATTCACAGCCACAACTGTGTGTAATTATCAGTTCTATGATTCCAAATCTGCTCTCACCAGATCTGATCCAACATTACTTTTTAGTTTACAAACAGGAAGTGAAGGGAGGGAGTAAAAACTGTAAAATCAAAAGTCCCAAACTTGCAACTGTATGTTTCTAAGTAACATGATATGTCACAAATTGTTATCCCATTCCTCTTTATACCAGGTGACGTCAATTACATCTGTGAGGGTTCAGGGTTTAGATCTTAGGTTGGACCTAAATGCCCCTGTCCACTGTATGGTACCAGCTCAACTTGACTCGAGTTGATTCACCTTTTTTGGTTTTACATTGGACAAAAGTTGTGGATTGTGCCTGGTTCTTGGTAGTTTTTTTTTTTGTTTTTGTTATCACCTCTGCCAAGGTTTGAGGCAAGTTGAGGCGATACCAAAAGGTGACGTGAAAACACCACAGGAGACTGATTGGTCAGAGAGAATCGTCACTGCAAGACAGGATGTTAACGATCCCGCCAAGCGACTGTACACCTCTCGCTGTCGCCTGTTACATTTCTTCTAGTTTTTGTTCTATACTTTTAGTAAGGCAACCTGCAAAACTTTCCGTTGTCAAATGAAACGTCTCTCTGATTGGTTTCCCTTCGATGACGTTAATGTGTTCGTCGTGGTGAATATGGTGTCATGATAGCTTTGCGGGACGACTGAGGGGGAAATATCTGCAGTGGAAAAAGAAGTTCCTGGTACCAAAAGCAAGTTGAGTCAAGTCGAGTGTAGACGGTACCATGTTGTGGAAAAAAGCTTTAAAAGTCACAATATCTCAGCTTTTTCTATATGAAATCTCAGTCTGTCATATCTTAGTCTCTTGTGAGTGCACCAACTTTACTGAGGTGCAATACTAAATCTCTGGAGTAGGTCTTTAACCAAGGAAGAACAGACAGTACTGGGTGACAAATGGCAGTGATCATGCAGATATGTTCGGTATGAGCTGACAAAACTTTTCCATTTGCATTTTTTGTTTGAATAACCGAACAGAACAGACAATTTGAAGGAGGAACATGATGACAAAGGCCTTATCTTATAGAGGAGATACATAGAGGCCTTATGTAGGTGAAGGGGTAAATGCGTCCTGTGTCTTTAAGAAAGACCCCCCCCCCCCCTCCCCCGCCCCATCTTTCTGATTGTTTCTTCTCTCTGGTTCAAACCATCTGTCCCCTCTCTCTCTCTCTCTCTCTCTCTCCATCTCTAACTCTCCCTCTGTGTCTCTTGCTCTTTTTTTCTCCCTCCCTCACTCTGGCCGTCTCCTGTGCTTTCTCTCACTAAAAATAAATTGGGCGCGCACACACGCGCACACACACACACACACGCAAACATTTCAGTTCATGCATGCCACACCAGCACATACATGAGAAGCGATGACCAGTGAGGAAAGATCAAGAAATAAAAATAGAGAGAAAGGAGAAGGGGGGGAGGGGAGGGTAAGGGAGGGGAGGGGGTTGGGGCCCAGGGGTCGGGTCTGCTGGGGCCTCTTATGCATATGTGTGTGTGTGTTGTAGAGAGATTGTATGCATGTACATGAGAGAGAACCTCCCTGCAGCCCTGCCCCGGTCATCATCCGCAGTCATGTCATCTAGTGTGAGACAGTCGGAGGAGAATGTGTGTGTGTGTGTGTGTGTGTGCGTTTTTTCAAACCTGTGAAATGAATCCCGCCTCTGAGGCTACTTGTTTAGTTGACCCTGGATCTCCTTTTTTTTTTTATAAACCACCAAAATGTGTTCCAGTTTGAACCCTGCTTCAGTTGTATGAGAGCAGGAGTCATATGATTCAGATGCAAATTCTTCAGTAGTTATGTTGTCTGAGTGGCAGTTCCGGATAAACAGCAGATACACCGATACACACATCAGTCTTCCTCTGGTAAAATAGAAACTACTGTATCTGTGTCCTTTCACAATAGAATCTTGAGACACTGACGAAAACAAATTAGATTTTACAGTAAGTACTAGTCTCCTTTTCCAGGTGAAAATGTAACACTTTTTGTAAGTATTTTATACAGTACTTTGGTAATGTGAAGTAAAATGTAAATTTTAATCACATCACATCTACAGTTTTTTACAAAACTCAATACACTTTTGTCCATGTATTTTGTTTCTGAAGCACAAATTTGTGACTTTTACTCTGAAAACACTGTTAATAATTATGAGGTTTTTTTATATTGTGCTAATTATGTCAGAATAATTTATTGCTGTAACAGTAACTCCGCTCACACACCTGATCTTTTTTTAAAAATTGTACAAAACATGTTTTAGTTTGGTAGGAGGTGGCCTGAGTGGGATCTAACTTGACAGCCTTTTATTACATTAAACAAAACCATTACCAACTTAAACCATAATAATTTGATCTAAACTTAAAAAACAATTTTATTATTTGATTGAATAGACTTTTGTGGGACTGTTTTCATATGTTGAGATATAAAATTAGCTTTTAATCGAGTAATTGGCTGGAATAGTTGGTTTGGAAAACTCTTAATGTGCAACACTTCTAGATAAAGAATTAATTAAAAAATCCCTTTGTAAAAGAAGAAACTAAATTAAATATTCGGGTTTCCAGGCTGTTTGCACAAAAAACGTGTTGAAATCGTGTAATGGGAAAGAAATACTGACCGACTGATACTTAACATTAAACAACATGAGAAAAACGATGAAACTGCTCATCCTGCTTCGGTCCAAAATGAAAATAACAATTGCATGAATTTATCATGGTTGTGCACAGTCACTGAAGTGAAAACAATTTATATTTGAAGAGGTCCAGCTTCAAGGACTGTGTCTTATGCACACTTTGACAATCGGGTTGTGAGGATTGAACCAGAGTCTTTTCCATTAGAAACGAGTCAAGCACCAGCACCAAAGAAAATACACAAAAAAGTGGTTTTTGCTTGTAGCATTAAAAAAAATGTACTTGTAGCTGGAGCTGATGTATTTCCTGATTAAAAAGTTGTGTGCACGTCTACTCAGTGGCAACTTTGTTAGGTACACCTGCACAGTTTAATACAAACCAATACAACTATTCTGCCATAAAGTTCAGTTCTGGCCTATAATGTTAATTTCTTTTATCCCTGGTCATAGTTAGTTCTGTGTTTTACTGAACTGCATTATACTGAGGTGGTAGGAAAAAATGAACATAAATGTAGTATATTATACTCCAGTACAACACCTTAATTATGACCCCAGTAATAAACATATGATTGAATTTTTATGATTCATGCAACGTCAACAAAAACTTAAAGTTATAGACTTTGTAAAATTTATGGCAGGGCTGTTTCATTGCATTTTTAAATCAAGTGGCCACTGTGTGTATCCATCTGCAAAATGTTATAATTTTTAGTTGTTATTTTTCTTCAATTCGTTGTTGTGTTGTGTTTGGGCTTTGGCAACAAACTAAATAACAGGAGCCGCTAGTGCAGCAGCAAGGACGTGATCCCTCACTGGCTTCCCACTCTCGAACATATTTGAATATTTACATTTTTAATGAAACTGCAATGAACATCAATGAAGTTTTTTGCACAAAATGTTTTCAGTAAATGTAAGTTGCTGTGCGCATAATTAAAGTATATTTATGTAGGTTGGGAGGAACTAGTGGGGACATGACAAAGACATGATCCTGCACTGGCTTCCCACCTGTGCACACTTTTTTAAATGATTAGAAATTGTAATGAGTCACCTTCAGTTTCTAGTGCATTTCAGCCACAAATATCTTCATGTACAGATACTTTTCTTTCTACGAACACCATATTACTTTATTGTTTTGTGCTAAAGGGATCCCATAGCCTATAGATGTAAATTGTTACTGTGCATAGGGATTAGGGAGGGAAATGAGCAGGGGAGGGATCAGTCCAAAGTATAAACCAATAGTATATTAGTCAGGGAGAAGAACCTATTTGGTTGGTTGGGTGGAGGGGAGGGACTGTTGTGAAATCCGATGATTTCATTGGCTGGTGGTCACATCTCAAAATGTAGGAACGGCATGTTTTCTGGAAGGTGAGGGAAATAATCTTTTAAAATTGAGGTTTAACTGTGGAAATAAGAGCATGGAGAAAAAAAAATATGTAGATGTAGATTTCATGGCAGCTGTCAGACTCCAGTCATGCATCGAGTCCTTGTTGGGACATGTTTCAGCTAAAGATGAAAATACTTTTTTCATTTGGTAGAATCTGTTTAAACAGAAGCTGCTTAGAAAAGGACGAACCACATCATCCATTTAATTTAAGAACAGTTTATTCAAATAAAAGTGGTATTTTAAGAATTGTGAATGTGAATTGTGAATGTTAAGAGACAGAAAAAAGACAGAAAACCAGGTTTTAGACGAATGAAGAAGGAATTGCGGTCATCTGTCCTCACATTTTTTAAGGGTCACAAGACTCAGTTGACACAGCAGGCACAATTAATTAGTTAAAGTTAAAATAAAGACAAAACAGTGATTTTTAGAAATACCTGGGAGAGGCTGAAAAATGTATTTTTTTTATTATGATGACTTGAAAAAGTTTGAATCAAAGCTGTTAGTTAAAAATATAGTTCAATCTTAAAAAGTAAAACTTAGGTGAACTTTCATAACATGTACCCGCCAAACAATTTTATCAGTGGACGAATTTTAAAGTAGAATCGAAATTTATGTGTAAATATATCTAAACTGTAGAAGCAAATATCTTCATTCCTGCTTTAACATTTAGATTTGTTTTGAAAGGACAGACATCAGGCATGTGTTTCATATTCAGGAATAAAGACTAAAAACAAAAAAAGAAAAGGCATTACATTATGAATGTTTTCTCCTGTTAAAGTAGATACACATATTTACTCTTAATTTAAAACCCAGCCACAGTTTTATTTACATCTATATCTCAGAAATCAAAGAGTTTCTTACTGTTGATGGAAGTTGAGGTAAACTGAAATGATTACAGACATTCATCTTCCTGCTCCTCCACTTCTGCCTCTGTTTTCCATGGACAGGCGTCTTTTATAAACTGGTAGACATTTTATTGTTTGTTTTTCTCTCCCTAACACTTTCCTTCCTCTATTTTTTGTCCTCCATTCGTTTTTAGTTCTCCTTTTTTAAAAGACCTTTACCTCTCCATTTAGCAGACCACCACAACACTTCTCCCATGGGCCTACGAGGGATAGATGTGTTTGTGCTTGTGTGTGTGTGTGTGTGTGTGTGTGTGTGTGTGTGTGTGGGGGGGGGGGCTAAATTCTTAACATTTTTTCAACAGTAATGAGAAAGAAACTGGAGATTAAGGAGCCTATAGGGCATCCAGCTTGTGATTGACCGAGAGGCATCTCACGCTGAGTTCTGATTGGCTGAGAGGAATTTCTATAGTTGCTCTTTCGCATATAGAGCTTCCTGTGCCGCCCTCTTCCTGGTTCCTCTGCCTGCGTGTGTATGTAAGTGTGTGGGAGTCTAAACTGTGAACCAGTTTGTCTGTTTGACCCATTTGTCATTGTTTATTTTTCCACCTCTGGTCTCGATCTCTCATTTAGGTTTATCCCATCACAACTGCTCATATCAACCTGATTAAAACATAAAATGCTCTGCCCTAGTTTACACACAGATCCAATGAAAATAAAACATAATTCTTAAAAATAAGAAGATCCTCATGTCCTTTAATTTGAACAAGGAGAGTTGTATTGTAGTGAAACTAGTGTGAAGGCTGCTCTGAGTGAAATTAAATTTTTGTTAGTCTCAAAAACAATCCACTGATCTTCTGCCCTCTACACCACTAAACCTTAATGAAGGTTCAAATAAAATAACAGCCTGCCTGATTTATTTTTGGTCTAATTTCAGTAAACGTTGTTTAACATCAGCTGAAGTTGATTATTGATTGTTCTTTAATGGCAGTAAAAAAATCTTACTTGTTATTACAATTGACATTTTTGTTTCAGAGGAGTGGATGGAAACAGTGAATTGTGGGTAGTTGTCAATGAGACAAAAAACAAAAAAAACTACAAAAGTAAGAAAGGCCCACATTTCTGTACTATTTATGCTCTTATTATGAAAACTATATTTGGTCTATATCAGAGGGCTGATGCTGCAGTAGTTCTGTATTTACATTTCAAACCACACGCCATAAAATAAAAAAACAAACAAACAAACAATAAAGCATGCAAAAACTTTAAGACTCAAATATAGTTTTAGGCACCCATAATGCTGTGTAATCTACTGATGGTCAATTGCAGCATCTTTGTGTTACAATAAAGAAGAAGAATAAAATCATTCTCTTGTTACGTATAAATCAAAATGTGAATTCAAACTGGGAGATTTTAAAAAATATAGATTAACAAAAGAAGGATCAAAATCAAAGGCAGAGAGTTCCTGACATCTGGACACATGTACAGTTATGTCGGTCAAATTGCAAAAATGTTCCTATTCCCGTTCTTATTAATGAATCTATTTCATAATGTGACACTTCATTAGACCCTCCCTGCTTATTTAACATTGCATGTATTTAAAACACAGACTTACTGTTGTGGTGACATCTTCAGATTATTATTATTTTTTTCTAACGTGAGAAAGCTCCCCTCTGAGCCACAGAATAAAATCAACGTCTTTTTTCACAGGATTAGTAATACACATAGTGACAAGTGAACTACAGTGTAAAATCAGTTCCCCTTTATTATTTTTGATATTTTATTTTTTTCTCTAGGAGCATGCAGAAGAAACTTGAAACCTGAGAGGCCAAACCCAGGACAAAAAAAGTCCAGTAATCACTCCTCATTATTCAGGAGGTATAATATTGCTGTGGTGTACAGTAGTTCGTGAAGGCGCCAGATGAGCAGCACATGATCAGTAAAAGGTCTCAGTTTCTTTCAGATTCAAATGATGTAAAAACAGAAAACCGGGGTGGGGGGTGGGGGTGGGGGGGTGTCGTCACCATCCCCAGTGGACAAAGCTCACTTGGTTATGATGAGCTAAACAAACTCATCTTATCACACAGACACATAAAGAAAGGGATAAATGGTCACATGACTGTAGCATTAGCAGTATACACTGAGAGGAAGTGGACGTGGAAAGAAACATGTAATCCACAGTCAACTGGCTTCTCCTTCCTGTCCTGTTAGCCTGTGAAATACAGTCTATTTTGTTGCTTTGAAGCCTGAAAAATCCATTTTGAATGATGACTGTGATTACAGAGGTCCTGCAGGAGATAAAGACGTCTATTCATTTTTATTAAAGATATGCAGCTTCTTATGTTCCCCTCCATTTTTTCTTTGTCACGTGTTGTGGTGGTCGTCTTTCTGCCTGATGGCTCAAACACTGCAAATGACTGCTTTGTTCAGATCACACTGCAGGGTTATATGTGTTTTTAAAAATACATTTAATTACTTTCATGTATGTTTTATAATCAAATCCTACTGAGAGTACTATCTACAAATAAACAGCCTTCAAATTACCAAATTATTTGCTCTTATTGTATTTTGTCAAAACCTTGCCTCCATAACTGAGAGCATTATCTTATGACCACGTTTCAAGTGCTCCCTTGTTGGGTATATTTAGTCCCAACTCTGGTGACTATCAGAAACAACATACTGTCGAAATACCATTTCATCATAGTGCTATTTGCACCCAGGAGTCTGTAGCCAACAGTGCTATTTGCACCCAGGGTGGATACCCAATGTGGCTATTTACACCTGGGTTGTAGTCCCTCCTGGAGAACCTCAAGTTCCGGCAGAAAAGCTTTTTAACATGTGACACCATGATCATTTCCTAAATCTAACCAATTACTTTTAATTCCTAAACCTAACCAAACTGCAACTGAAAACTGAATATAACAAAACAAAACAAGATAAGTCAACCAAAGTAAAAAAGGAAATAGTAGTAGTAGTAGTAGTAGTAGTAGTAGTAGTCAAATCTCAGTCTCCTGAGAGTGAGTCCTGTGCTTGACCCATTCGTGCACCAAAACTTCCTCCTTATTTCACTCTTTATGCTATCTCACGTGACTCCCGAAAACCTTTCTGCTATAACACTGTTTAATAAGTGTGTGATGTCGGAAGACACTGCGAATGCTGCCCGCTGTATACTGTGTCAAAAATGGTGCATTGCAACAATTCGCGGCGTCCTCTATGTCCTTTTTTTAATGGTGCAAGAAACAAGATGACTAATAATATTGGTTAGGGTTGGGGGAAATAGCCTCGTAGCTGCTGTGTGACTATTTTCACCCGGGTACAAATAGTAATAGATTTGTTTTTTGTTTTTACCATGTTTCGTTTGACAGTGGATTCATTGTATCCTTCTTGAGCCATTAAGTATTTAACTATTTCATTTTTATTATAACAATATGTAGAAAAACAACTGCCCCAAATTTCCACAAAGCGTAGCTGTTAATTTGTTGGAGGTTGGAGGTTGTTTGTCCTTTTTAATTGCAGTGTTTGTGGTTGGATCCACATGTTAAAGTATTCTTGAGTGAGACACTGAAATCCAGCTTGCTCTCAGTGTGTGTACTGTACATGTGGGGCTCTTCTGACAGAGGCGTCTGCCAGATGAATGCTTTGACAGACTGGTCGCTCTATATTTAGACACAGAATGAGGTGTTTTTAACCCAAAATGGAGTAATGGTGAAGCATTTTGGTCTCCAGCATGGAGGAGGATAGTGCTTTTAGATGACTCAGTGAGTCTGTCTGTGGCTCATCTCTAGCATGTTTCCACTGCTCAGTCAGCATGAGCACGAGGTTTATCAGCTTTAGATTTACATGAAGGAAGAGTAGGAGAAAACCTGCTGTCCACTGAGAGAAAATGAATTTTGTTTTATTGTTTGAGTAAATATTGGTTCGGCTGCGTGGTGTATCAGTAAAGTCTACACATATAAGTTTGTACCTGATTATCTTCATGCTTCAGTGACAGGATACAGGATGTTTGCATTGAATTTATTGGTGTAAAAAATCCAGGTGCATGCAAAGTGAACGAAACTTGAAATTTGTGGAGTTGGTAATCTAGAAACATTTATGTTTGGAAACAATATTCAACAAACAGAGGAAGCAGAGAGCAGGAAGGGACTGAACAGGAAAGATCAATTCACCACAGGTGAAGGAAGTGGATCATATTACAGTGCAGCGATCAGCTGACTGATTTTGAAATACAGTACATGTGTGAAAATGATATTATGTATGGATCTCTACCATCTTTAAAATGCAAACAATGAGGAAATCTCTTTTTCCTCCTACTTTGGTTACCAAATAACATGCACACCTGTCTCTCTGTCATCAACCCAAACTTTGTTTAAATATTGCTGAACTCTATTTATTTGTTATCATTTACATATTTATTTATAAAATTGAGTGTAAAATAGTGATTTGATTGCTGCAAATAATCACAACAGGTTGAAGCAAAGATTAATAGTAATACTGATTAAAAATATCTATGTATAATATAAATCTAGTGATTTAGTGCTGGAACTTTTATAAAGTTGTGGGAAAACACAAGACACTTTTAAAAAAAGAAAAGTCATTATCAAAGACAGGCCAAGGTAACCGGACTTTATGTTCTCAAGCCCAAGGTGAGAAAACCTTGATGACATCATCAGGTATTAACCCTGAGAGCAGCATCAGGATTATTTCTTTCAAACTTTGGTAAACTTCTTCCAGAGCCACAAAACATACTAAACAACTGTTTAATGTCCTCAGCCTTCTTTTACATCTGCGTACTTCTCCACATGATGTGTAAACTGTAACTGTATATAAATCACCTCAAGCCTCAGTGTTCCTTATTCTTATTTTTAATCCGTCCACATTGGAGAGTGTTTGTGGAAAATTGGCATTCATGGACAGAGGAGTTCTAAATGAGAAGTTGTATTCAGCAGTAAACGCACCATTGCTCAGTTCAGTATACTGAACAGTTTATACTGTTCTGTTGTGACTATTGTTGACTAATTCTCATTAAATTTTGCTGCTGCATGAGACACATTGCTGATTCAGTTTCCTGACTCTTCTCTGCTTAGCTTTAGCTTTAGCTACACAGTAGTTTAGATCTTTGCAGTGGCTGTTGAATTACAGTCTCACTTTAATAAAGAGAATTGATCCCTGCCTTCTTTCACACCTGGCACACCTGGCCAGTTGCTGTGTTATGCAGGTGTGATTAGTTTGGAAAGTTTTGGAAAGAAATGGTTGCGTACAGCCGTCCTGACTGACGTGTGTGAAGAATACTGAGACCTTTCAGTGGGCTACATGCCTCTTGCTCCGCAAATACCCGCCCACACCCGTAAACCTCCACAATTATGTAATTGCAGCTAATTCATGATTTTTTAAGGTTTGAAACATGAAGTTTTGCAGCCATGACGACTGTATGCAGCTCCTTGATGATGATTGGCTTGTTTACTTCCTGAACACAATATATTTCTAAAGACCAGAGCAACATAAACAGCACACATGGCTGCAAAGTTCATACATCAAGTCTTAATAAATAACCGTCACATTTGCATTTTCCTGCTTTCTTCTTCTACAGAAGTCTTCCTGTGTGGTTTCTGTTCACATCAACATCTATAGTGTTGGACACACAATGTACACAAGTATTTACTTGCATGATTGTTGGGGACAGTGTATGCACCCCTACAGAGGAGTGCATGTGTGGGTTTCCACATGTAGCATGTTGCAGCCCTCAGTGTTGATGTAGTCAGAGGAAGCTTAAAGCTGCCTCTTGAAAATGGTAGATATGGCCAGCCATGTTTTTTTTTCACAATGTAAATAGCTGCTTTAATGGTGAAACACAGTGTAAGCCATTTTACTCTTTAGCTTATTGTTTGCTCTCTGTCAACTTTCCCCCCATGACTCTCTCTCCTCTCGTTCTCCTCCTGCACTGGGATTCTCAAAGAGTTAAAATGGAGGCTCTGCCTGCTGGTCACATGTCTGACACACTGGCATGTGCTACGGCACATGCACACACATACACACACTCGCGCGCACACATGCAGGCATATATGAACTGCAGAGGAAGGAAGCAGAGGCATAGGGAGTGGAGGGGAAGAAGAAGGGGCGAGAGAGACTGAGAGAAAGAGAGGAGTCCCCTCCCCCCAGCGCAGTAATGTGTTAAACCCCCACCCCCACCCAAAGTGGGTGTGGGCAAGCAGTGGGTGTGCCGTATCACATCCAGTGCACTGGCTCACGTGGTCTGGAGGAACGAGTGTGTATGTGTGGAGGGAGGCGTCACAGGAGCTGTACATTGTGATGTTGGGTGGGAGCCTTGGAGAAAACACTGTGTGTCAGTTTGATGGGTGAAGTGAGCTCTGCAGCTGAGAATGAAAGGACCAGTTCAAACGGCGGAATCCAGTATTTTAGGAGGGAAACAAACGAACACCACCTTCTCTGACAACATGACTGACACATACCACAACTGTATTTACAGGCTGCTAAAGAACCAAAGTGGCTGAGTGACACATTTACAGGCTAAATCCTCTGTGTTTGAACAGTATTGAATAATAATAAAGCATAAGAAATAACTCTTTATTTCCAGGCCAAAATGTCATGTTCAGATAAGATTTCACTTTTCATTTCTTTAAATTACTGCATTAGTTGGCTGAAAGAGGATCTACGCATGCATAGAGTTAGTTAATTTTCTATTCATTTAAATTTAATTAGACTTATTTCTAACAGTTAAACTACTAACTAAATTTGAGAACTGGTACCTCATGTTCCTTTACTCACTAGTTTTCACCATTTCTTTGCTAGAAATAAATGAATAAAATCAGTTTCATGCACATTTTGAACATTCAAGTCGATGTCATGAATAGGTTTTTACAGCTGGTACAAAGCCAGCAATTATCTCTGACATTTGAAAGCCAAATCAGGCTTTTGCATTAAATGTCTCACACAGAAACATATTTTAAATTAAGTTTAAACATTATTTCAAGTCAGAAATATATTTTGCTTGTTGTTTCTTTGTTTAGATGTTTGAGCCTCACTTCTGCTGTGAATGATGGATGTGCAGAGTTTGTTTTCACAGTCATCTGCTGAATTTGAGTCTAACACACGGATGTACAAACATGATACTGTGACATCACAAATAGTTTTAGAAGACAATCATGGTCCAGTTTGCATCAACCCTGTCACCCAGAAATTAAGTTTAGAGCTAAACAACTAAACTGCAACGGCAAATACATTTAGTAGGAATTGTACTTGTGGCGGGATCATGGATTCTATTAATGTAATCTGGATATGTTGTTGACTTATGTAGTTGGCAAGTTGCAAATATAAAACTAAACATATCAGTAGACAGCAGGTTTGTTTTCTGAGAAAATATCTGATCTTGCAGAACTAAATCCACCTGTAGTGATTAAAGCATTATTCAACTGTTTTCCAGCTCTGTTTGAACACTCACAGTGACTTGAGACACAATGTGTTTCTTTACATTGAACCAAACCACAATCTTTTCCTAAACTTAACCACAGTGTTTTTGTTGCTTAAACCAAACCAAACCAAACCAAACCAAACCAAACCAAACCAAACTAATAAACAACATTTGCATATTTATAGTTGTTTCATAGAGGGTGAAGGAGCAGATTTGATTTAAACAAATTTGAACTAGTTATGTTTTTTCCCCACAAAAGTCAGTATTTAAAAGTTCATGAAACATGTCTGAAGGGAATCTTTCATTTTACAAATATTTTGATTAATACAATAGTATAGAAAAAGACCGAAAACTGCAAATTGCAAACTTTGAATTTACCAGGAAAGACACATGTGCACTAAAGAGACAGAATAAGACACATAATCTGAGTTAGCTGCTAAAAGAAGATGTGGATATATTAAGAGTTCACAGATGGTAAATATAGTTTAATATAATTTGTAGTTTCCTCATAGGTTTTGAAGAGACTGTTGTGTGGCCAAATAAACGATCAGACAGTGTGTTTATGGGGACACTTGGAGGGGGGACCTCTCAAATCTACTTGGGGCCCCAAAAAGGTTTGGGCGGGCCCTGCCCCATGGTGTGACTTCAACAATGAAAGTAGAGATTTTATTCTGGTTAAAGTGTTATTATGTTGTTGTATTCTTTTATGCATTATTATGTTATTGTTTATTATACTCCATATATAAGCAGTAGTTGTAGTAGTGTAGTTTTATTTAGATTCATGTGTTGGTGTATTTCATCATGTTTCCACTGGCCTGCTCAAGTTAATGAAAAAAAGAAGATGTTCCTTCAAATTAAAATGTCTTTATTAACTTCCCCTGGAGATCACTGTTTCCTCAGTGATCTTTCAGTAACTTGGTTTACTGAAGTTAGACGAGCAGAGCAAACTAAATAGGAACAGAGTGACTCAGTCGGCCCTCTGCTGTTCAAAGCTGCAAACAAGGAAATGAAATCCAAGGAGGCGAGGCTGCTGTGTGTATGCGAGTGTGTATGTGAGTGTGTGAGTGTGAGTGTGTGTGTGTGTGTGTGTGTGTGTGTGTGTGTGTGTGTGTGTGTGTGTGTGTAGAGACGCTCCTTTCCTTGCTGCTTCTCCTATAGGCTGCTGTTGGTCCCGCCCTGCTCTGTGCTGATTCAAAACAAAGTGAAGGCTGACATCACTTACACACACACACACACACACTTACACACACACACACTTACACACACACACACACACACACACACACACACACACTTGCGTCATTTAGACGGAGCAGGAACTCCCTCCTTCCCTCCTATCTTCCTCCTCTCTCCCCCATTTTGTTTTTGAAAAGGGGAGCACGGAGGCTGGGCCCCTGTTCACTTCACATTCGCTCAGTCCAAGAAGTAAAACCTTCAGAAATCAAAATAAAAATACAACTTTCATGTTTTTATTGTTTTGACAAAAGCAGCTATTCTTGTTTATTGAGAAATGGCGTGTGTTGCCATTTAGGATTAAACGACGCGTTTAGTGATCAGACTAATCAATCAATTGCCTTTAATTAATATTTCCCTCCCATTCATAGAAAAACTGCTGACAAAAACCCTAGAGTAATATTTTTCAATCAACAGGAAATCTTTAACGAATGTTTAAAAAGTGAGTTAGTTAATTACAATTTAATTAATTAAGATAGTTTATTTTATTTTTTATATACACATTCATTAAGCAGAATCTTAGCAACTGTAATAACTGGACAGTAGAATTTGGAGGATTATTAAAGTTCTGTTTTTCTGACTGAATTATATCTCAATTGGCTTGATCAGAGAAACATCATTACAATTTATTTATTTTAAGGTAGGTAGGTATATAGCAGAAAGGTAAACCCCAGGCTAGTAGTAAACTAAAGGCTTAAATGACTGAGCCTGGGTTTAACCTGTGTTGACAAACATTAAAATAATTTAAAACATCATCACGTGTCACTTAACACCAAACTGCAGAATTCTTTTTTCCATCTATTTGCCACACAGTTTAGTGCATGACTTTCAGTTCTGACTCTGTCATGAGACGGTCAGGTTAAAAATAGATTCTAACACAAATCAGCTTTGTCCCAGCTTTCTCCTCCGTTTCCTGTAGCCCTTAAATATGAAAAATGATGAGACTCATTTTATGAGGTAAGAATTAAAAGATTTTTTTCTTTTAGGAATAATCATATACAGCCTATCCATTAAAAACAGTAAGGTTACTTTATTATATCAAAAAAACATTTAATTACATTGTTTCCAAGGTCTTAACACTTAAATACTAATGTAAAAATGATAGTTTTGTTAAACATACTAATTTCATGAATATTCAGATATTTGTGAAAAAATTTGTCAATATTTTTGAATGTTTCATTTTCAGCTTTACATGCTACTTAATAAATGCCCTCAAATTACTCTTAGTCACTTAGATGTATAGAAAGAAATTATGTCAAATCTTTCCTTCACATTTGAAAAGTTAATTTAAAATAAAAATATCTAAAAAAACAAAACAAAATCATTTTCTACACCTCAACAGTTGACTGAAGTTAATTTCCTTTAGTCTTCTAAACCTGTCATTTCTTTAAATGTTTATAAAACATTTTTTTATTATTATTGCTGTTGTCATATAGTGATGAGCTAATCAAACCATCACAAGTTGTTAAAATGTTTTCTGAATGGAGTTTGAAATAAGTTGTCAGTATCTTGACAGCAGTAAAGGGCATTCAAATATGTGGGGGTAATGGCAATATGATTCTGATAGAACTACAATAAGATTTAAATCGTGGTTACTTTCTTTATCTTCATGAAATTTTTGTTTCTTCTTGACATTTCTGTCTTTGGCTGAGTCTTGGTTTTACCTTTTCTGGACTGTACTGATCTCACTTTGTTTTGAAAAAAGAAGAAATGCTCATTTTTTCCATATCAAATAATGTAAGGGCAATATCTTGCAAATATATCAATTAATAAGACTGGAAATATACTGCAGGTTAATTGCAAAATGCTGTCTATCCTGTTTAGAAATCAGAAAAAAAGAGCCTCAGGCCTCTAATATCCTTGAAAAAATAAAGCTATGCTCTTATTCCTAAATGTGTAATCACTTGTTAAATATCTCATATAAGAAATAAGCTTGTTTTTTCATGTAAATGTGAACATCCTCCTTGATAACTCTGTAGATCTTAAAGCAGGGAGTGGTCTGTCTGAATTACTGTTCGACCTCCATGTTCATCTTGTTGCTTTAATTAAAAGTTTTAAAGCAGCTTTGACTTATTTCAAGGACAAACGATTGGAAAGGTTAGAGGAAGAAGAAGAAGAAGCTACCATCTCTGACATTGTTATTAAGTTATGAAAATGGACTATGGACGGCTCTGTTGGTTAAAACCTCAGCCGCCATACTGCAGTGTCTCCTTGTGCTACTCCATTTGGCTAGCCTATATATATCGTCTACATATTATAACATTTAGTCTATAAGATACAAAGACAGATAATTAACCTTCAACTTCGACTTGAGAACGAGGCACTAAGTTGTATCAATCTCTAATTACTCCTCAACCAACTCTTCAGTTTTCTGCCACATCAAATCAGAAACAATATGCAGCCTGTTCCTATAGAGCGGCTTCGGCTTTACCTCTCATTGTTTTCGATGCTTGTGTTTATATATAAACCTTTTTTTACTCCACAACCTTTACCTGCCCAGTGCGGGAAAGTGATGCGGGCATTTAACCGGTCGCTAAAAGCAAACGGAGAAACCTTGAAAGCCTAAAGCAGAAAGGAAATCTTGTTTCTTTCCCTCATCGCTGCCCATGCTACAATACCAAAACCCCCATGATGTATTTCAGGCGTGAGCAACTCATGGCATACATTCTATAGTATCCCCCTCCTCCTCTTTCTCTCTCTCCCGCGGCCAGCCCCTCCCTTTCCTCGCGCCGCTGTAGTAACTCCCGAGTAGTTTTTTACGCACTTCATGAATGGAAGGGCGCGCGCGTATTCCTCTGCACTCCTCCACGCGGAGAGAAAAGCTGAAAGTGCGCGCACGCTGTTATAAGATAACCGGATATTTATGTATTTTTTAAAAGTTGCAATTCAAGCTATTCGAGCCTCTGTTTAACATAAAGATGCCGTTTTAACCATTTCTGATTGTGGAGTATTTGCAGACTGGAGAATAACGCGCGTGTCCGCGAGCGCTTGCGGCGGGAGGTGTGTCCCCGCGTGCATTTAAGCCTGCTCGTTTTCTTTTGAGTTGATACAGTAGAGCACAGCTGTGACTTAAATATCTATCGACCAATTGTAGCCTGTAGCCCTTAGCGACAATTATCTGTCTATGCGACATATCTAGATGTAGCCGACCCCCTGCTGAACACTCATGGCGGCAGCTGTGAGATAAAACAGATGGTTCGGGTGAAGGCGACCCGCAGCCAAACACACCGTCTGCATGATCCCATGTTCATATAATGGCGCATGTGGAACTGGTTGCGCCCCCCCTCCCTCCTATGTGCTGCATGTGCTCTGTTCGGGTGAATTCTCCGCTGTCATGTGACTGCATACTCATTGTAGTAAATGGGCGTTGCCTGGTCAAGATGGCCGCGTACTGGCTCACACATGTATCTACGTGTGTGTGTGTGTATATGTGTGTATGTGTGTATGTATGTGTATGAGAGAGAGAAAGAGGGGGAGAAAGGTGGTGTTTTATTGAACCAGGAAATCTGGCTTTGTCCACACTTGTGGTTTATGCGTGGAACAGTATGGAAACAGCACATATGGAAATAACCTATAGGGAATCCTGAGACGTCACGTGTATTGTCGTTAACCATGTCTCTATCTCCGCCTTAAGAAGGAGTGACGACAAATGATTTCAGTCTAAAAGGAGCATGTAAAGTAATTGACGACCTTCGTCACTGGCCTGTAGATTTCTTCTTTAACTTGAATGACGTTCTAATTTAGTTATATGCAATTTCATCAAGCTATATCTTTATTTTAAAGGTGAATATTTACTGAAAAGGTCGAAAACGAGGCCCCATTCATTGTGTAGGCGTTTCTATAAAAAGTCAACAACTTAAAGCCTATAGGAGTCGTTAGGTTACACAACACGGACAGAATATGTAACTCCGACTTTCGCCAAGTTCCGTTTAATATGAGAACCATGGATTCATTACACCGCCTTCCTGTGGGCTCGCAGTTCCACCCCCTCCGCCCCGCAGTGTGTCCATAACATGAAGTGGTGGCTATAGGCATCACAAAATGGCGAACAGAGGGGGAGGGAGGAGAAGAGACTAAGGGAAGGGCTGGTGAAGGTGTAGAGCATCTCGTCAGCTAGCTCCTCTCACTTTATAGGCTTCAAATTAGAATTAGACTTCTCCAGGAATTTAAGCAATCCTCAATTTTATGGGTTATTTTATGTGTGAGGTATTTAATCAACTCCCTATCAGCACAGGCCTACGTGAGCTGCACCCGCTGCTCTGATTATTCTCCTATATTTCACCACGCAGAGGCTTTTCTCGCGATAATAACGTAACAAAATTAATCTCGAGGTAGACGCGCATAAAGCTATTTCAAGTTCTTTTTAATGAAAAAAAAGAAAAAAAAAGAAGTGTAATTACATAACCACCGGTTTAGTCAGTTCCACCTTCTCAAAATGGAGCCTCTCGCCTCTCCAAAATGGAGGGCTGCCTGTCGCACCAGCTGCAGGCGGGGTCAGAGTGGAGAACACAGCCTGAACTTTGACCCATACTGTTGCACCCCCCTCCTCTTTTTTCCCTAAATGAATTCCAGAACTGAGGCCTCCCTCTCTCTCCAACATGTCGCCCACCCCTATGTTAAATTGTAACTTCACTCATTCCGCATTTTCCTTTGTACAGCAGCAGGTTACTTATTAAAAAAAAAAAAAAAAAAAAAAGTCGCATTGAGAAATTCTGCTGTATATGCGTATGTAGGCTTTTGTGTTACGTGGTATTCTATGTTATGTTACGTTGCTATAAGTCTGCAAACAGGCGGTGCTCATCCGTATCATTCATATCATGTCATGTAATAAACAGTGTTAATGTTTCTCCCAGAAGCCGACGAGGCTCGTTGTAGCCTGTTCTCCTGACGTGACCGTGGGAGCATCAATAATGATGATAATCATTATTAGGAATTCGCTCAAAATTATACAGAAAATGATCATTTAAAAGAAAAAAAGTGTAACTTGATATGTATTTTTTTAAGAGAAAATAGGTTTTTGTTCTGCTGTTTAGGCCAGAGGAATAATTTTCTGTATCTATTATCTTACTATTTTTTTTCTGATTTTATAATAGCAATGCATAAGAAATGAATAGCTATAAAGGGAAGGCAATGCAGTAATGTGCAAGTACACACACACACACACACACACACACACACCCTCACACACATATAAATATTTTATACATGAGTGCCTTTGCACATAGCAGCGCTGTCAGCCCGCTGTAAGATGCGTAAGTTTTGATTGGACAGGAATCACCTTTAAATAGGGTTTTAGTGTAGGGGCCATTGTAGTGAGGGGGCAGAGTGGGGGTAAGTTACCAGGGCCCAACAAAGCCTGAAATTAATTTGACATTATGAGCACAAAATGTAAACTATTGTGTGGGGAATAAATAGTTTGAAAGGTTCCTACTTGTATCTAGTGCTTCTGAGGCCCCTCCCCCCTCTGACAGGTGCTAATGGTTTAGTCCAGTCCTGCGGTCAGATGGACAGGTGAACTTTGAGGCAATCATGTCATTTAAAAAAGTAAAAGTTGGCACAGCTGAGTGAGCACACTATGTCAGACTGGTTTATATTTATATGTGACATGGTTGATGCATGAAGCAGTGTTGCGTTCAGGTTGAGAAGCAGCTGCAGCACCATAATCATCATCTTGTCATGTTACAGAGGATGTCACAGTGTTACAGTCACATCATGAATTGCATGGGAAAATTTATTTCAGTCATTTTCAGCAGTTTGCACTAAGAGGAGATTTGCAACACCATAAAGTTGTCTGTTTTATTGCACAATGTTATTTAAATGATTATAATTTTAACATGCGTGTAATACACAATGCTTTTATGTTTACTGTTATGATTATTTAACATGACTCTCCGTATCAAGTGTTAATACATGGTCTACTTCTTTCATATATCTTTGTGTCTTTAGGTCTGTATAGTTTTATGATGATGCTTATATAGTGTTGCAGGCTGGGCTATAGCACTAGTGGGAAACTAATTCACCTTAATTCTGCAAATAAAACTTGATTTGTGTGAAGTCTTATTTGATATATTTTTTAATTGAAGGAAACACAGTAAAAGAGTAATCCTGAGTGAAGGGACCAGAGTAAGATGTCTTTCTACCTTTGTCCAATGCTCAGGGTTTACTGACATAAATAATATTTTGTAATATTCTTATAGAGTGAAAGCTTCACACAGTGACTCAGTCTGTTGGGAAAATATACTGAGACTTTATTAAATAAGTTCAAAACACTTGCTGATTACCATGATAACCACTACAAATGCACAGGCTTACACTGGTTGATTTAGGTGTTTGTATAGGCGTGGCAGTCGATTATTAAACAGGCACTGCTCTCCGGCTGCATATGTACGGGGTCCAGATGTTTGTGCTGGTTCATTGGACCGGTGGGTTTCTGTCAAGTTAGCGAGATGATCTTGATCTTTTCCCCTATAAATCTGGGTCAATCAGAGAGTAATGACAGTTGTGATAGGGCGGCTATCTTTCTGTCTGAGAGAAGATGTCCCAAATGGCAGGAAATGGTGCCACCCATACGGGTTGCACGGATGTGTGAAATGAGCGCTCCTCCTCATTTACCCTGTAAAAAAAAAAAAACAAAAAAAAAAACACTTGCTCTTTCCCATCACAGTTCTTGTTCACACTCGTGCATTTACACATATTTACAGTTGACGGCTGCCACACTCTCCTCCACTGACTGATGTTGCTGCGCTCAGGTTACCAAGAATTCAGTCTTTCTTCAACTACCATTACCTTCTCCTTCCTTACTCTTCCTCCTCTTCCTCTCTTCTTCCTTCCCCTTGATCTCACCACCTCCGCTGACTGGTTTTTCTCTCTCCTCCAGGTATTAAATTTAAGCTTTTAAGTGAACCTTTGATTGCAATTTTATTGTTGTGTAGATTTCAAAAATTATAACAGAATGAGGAAAACTGGCAAAACACCTAAACAGTGTTTTATTACAAGGTTATTTTAAATTCAATCTCCTTCTTATCATATGATCCGCAGCTCTAAGAAACTGTGTGTGCCTCGCCTCAAAAATACATGATGTGCCGACACTCTCACTGCACATTTCTCTTCCATAGATACCACTTTATGTGCAGAAAATGGTGCATGCATGGTTTTTGTGCGTACGCATCATTTATGCATCTGGTCCCAGGAGAGGGACTGGAGGAAAGGGGAGGAAGGGACAGCAGAGAAGAAAGGTGGAAGAAAGACAAGACAATAGGAGGAGGCAACAGAGAAAGAGAGTCGAAGTTACAGAGAGGAGAGAGCCGGCTTCCTGGATATGAGGAAAATTAGATTATTGGCAGTTCAGCAATTTATATTAATTCTAGAAGTTAAGCTGGACACCTTCAGTTTCTGTTTCCATATAAATGTGGTGCAAAGTTCAGGGAAAAGCAAATTAATTTGTGGTTCCTTTTAAATACTATTACTACTCAGGAGGGGGCGCAGCAACCACAATAAGCAACCTTCCTCTTTGTATTGTAGTGCATCATTACTGTTTCCTTGGTAATTACATCCAGGTTTTCAACTAAACAAGTGGATTAGAAAGTGATGTAATGATAAACCAGACATTTTGATGTTTTTTGATTGTGTTGAACTTTAAATTCAATTCAGTTTTAATTATTTTTATTTATATAACATACATTATCTCAAGGGATCTTACAGAGTGAGAATGAGACCTTACAATATTATAAAGACAAACACAACTCAGGGTTCAGGATTTAGAACTCAGGGTGGGCAGCCATCTTCCTCAACTGGTTTGGTGGAGAGGAGAGAACTGAAGGAGAGAGGAGAAAGACCAGGAACAGTTTTATATATTCAGGCACTATCAGACTGTTTGTTATAATATTAATGATATAGTATATTATAGTGATACTTTTAGGTGCAATAATGTTATTAATAATAACAGCAGCAATGATGGCAGCACCATATAAGAAGCACTGCATCAGTTCCCCCAGAGGCCATAGCGTCAGGGGCTGACTTGAGCCAGCTCTAACTATAAAAGCAAAGTTTTAATTCTACTCTTACACTTAAAACTTCCCTGAAGGCTTTGCCTCCCATTCTACTCTTAAAAACTCTAGAAACCATAAGTAGTCCTGTGTTTAGAGAGTGATGTGTGCTGTAACAGGGTATCATGAGGTCATTAAGATGCAGTGGGGGCTTTGTACATAAGGAGATGGGCTTTGAAATTGCCTCTGGATTTCACAAGGAACCAATGTAGAGCGGCCAACACAGGAGAAATATGTTCTCTTTTCTAGTTCCTTCTAGCATCTTGGATCAACTGGAGGATTTTGGGGTCATCCTGATAATAAGGAATTACAATAGTCCAGTTTAGAGGTAACAAATGCATGGACTAGTATTTCAGCATCCTTTTGAGACAGGATGTTTCTTATTTTCACAATATTTCGCAGGTGGAATAAAGCTGTTAGGTACTTGTTTTACGTGTGAAGTAAGGGACATGTCCTGGTCAGAAATTACCCCAAGGTTCCTTAGATTTCAACTGGAGGCCAGAGTAATGCCATCCAAAGTAATTATATTATTAGCTAATGTGTTTATGAGATGTTTATGGCCAAGTACAATAACTTCAGTTTTGTCTGAGTTTAAAAGTAAACAATCACAGGTCATCCAGGTCTTTATGTCTTCAAGACATGCCTGAAGTTTGGCCACCTGATTAGTCTCATCTGGTTTCATAGATAAGGACAGCTGGGTGACATCTGTGTAACAATGGAAATTTATGTGGTTCTTCCCGATAATATTGCCTAAAGGAGGCATATATAGGATGAAAAGTATCAGTCCTAGCACAGAACCCTGTGGAACTCCCATGACTAACTAACTGTGCATTGGGGAGTCATTATTAACATGAACAAACTGGAATCTATCCAGTAAATAGGATTTAAACCAGTCTAGGGCGGTTCCTTTAATCCCATTGACATGTTACACCCTCTGTAACAAAATTGTGTGATCGATGGTGTCATGTCTTGCCGGACAAGTATAGAGATGAGTCCATTATCTGAG
Organism: Seriola dumerili; assembly: GCF_002260705.1. Taxonomy (NCBI): domain Eukaryota; kingdom Metazoa; phylum Chordata; class Actinopteri; order Carangiformes; family Carangidae; genus Seriola; species Seriola dumerili. The sequence goes on along the minus strand of NW_019174300.1, from coordinate 96,684 downwards.
GCCGTGAGAAATTTGCTGGTAACTTTAACCAGTGCTGTTTCTGTGCTATGATGAGCTTTAAATCCTGATAGAAAATCTTCAAACATACTATTCCTATGCAAATAATCTGACAATTGGTTTGCAGGAGGTTTTTGGTATTTGTAAAGAAGCTCAGAAGTCATTACTACTGATCAGTAGAGCTATGACTCTATCAGCTTGGTTTAAGTGCTGGTGCCTGTGGTTCTGGCATTACAGAAGGCTTTGTTATGTTATTAGATCTTTTCCAGTCTAGGCAAAAATTCCTCTAGATTGGTGGAATGGCACTTCCTTTACAGCTTTCATGATGTCTGTTTTAAAGCGTGCATTTGTGTCTAGCCTCCTGATTCACTACCTTCTTTTCAGAGGGGCAACAGTGTCAAGTGTTGTATGGAGTGTGTCTCTATCACCAAGATCATCAACTTGTGTGGGAATAAAGTTGAGATAGCTGTCCTTCATTGTATTGACACATGCTATTGGAGTAAATAACAATGGAATTTGGTTACAGCATTATCAGATAGAAACCTACTCTAATGGAATGTTTTCCCAAATGGTTCGCTAGCTTTTGCTTACACTTTTCTCTACTTCACCTCAACTCTTCTCTGCACCAAAATTCATTCATGCAGTATCTAATTTACCTGCTGAAATGGCAGTCTTAGCGGTTCAGAAACAGTGATAATGGCTGTGTTTATTGGAAGGGTCTATGGGTGGAACGATAAAGATATTTCGTTGATGGAAAGACATGGAGCTAGATGATAGGATTTTGGCTGGTAACAAGGTTAATATGAATGCGTAATGATGATGTTTGGTTGCTCCTCACCATTAGAAATAAAAAATTCATCTGAGATTTTATGCTGGCCAGATAGCTCTTATAAAATATTAACCCCCTGCACTTCCATGCTCCTCTAGCTTGCAGTCAACGTGTGCTTTGTATTTGGGGACATTTGAGAGCATTGAGTGAGTAGTAAGGTTTTCGTAATGGTAGCAGGTAATGGATATACCGGAACCCACAGTCTCTAAATGTGTTTCATGCTAGTACTCACAGATGGGACCAGAGCATAAAAAATATCCAAATCACACAGTTATCTTTTAACTGCTTCTTTAGAAGGAATAGTTTGTCATTTTTTAGATTATTAATTTCCTGCTGAGAGTTGGAAAAGAAGATTCATACACTCTAAGCTGTCCATTATATATAAGGTTACAACCAATTCTTATTAACTTAGATTAACTTAGTATAAATACTGAAAAAAAGCGAGAAACAGTTAGCTTGACTCTGTCCAAAGATAACAAATTCCACCTATCAGCACCTCTAAAGCTCGTTAATAACATGATATCTCTTGTTTGTTTAATTCATATCAGTGTGCTAAGAAATAGTCAAGCCCCCCTCTAATATGGCAAATTGTTTTTACTTTTTGGTTTTTGTACATATCAAACAAACAAGTAGATGGATTTTGTTAACTGTAGACAGAGCCAGACTAGCTGCAGTCTTAATGCAAACCCAAGCTAACCTTGGCTGGATGGACAGACAGGGTGGTATTCATTTTCTTGTCTAACTCTTGGCAAGAAAGTGAGTAAGCTACAGTGACTCACTATCAGAAAGTGATTAGATGGGCCGAGACTAGCTGGTTTGCATGCTAACTTCAGTAAAAGAAAAGAAGCGTTAGAAATAGAAGCAAAACAAAAGTTAACATTGGGATTGCTTTCCACGGCTGGAGATAGCTTTTGGCAAGTAAAGGAATAAAGTTTGATGCTAAACCCGCAACGTGTCTTCTAGACTGGTAAGTGAACAGCTTTTAATTCTAACAGCTATGTTTGCTACATAGCAATAGCAAACCTTACAAAAGGGGCCTTTAAGGGGAACCTCTTGTATGTAGATGGAAATTATACATTTTGCTGAATCATGTTTTGTTTGTTTCAGAGATTTATAGCCACAAGCTATATTGTTTCCTTATTGTTTTCATTGAATTTTCCTTTATTTTCTCATTTGATTGTCTGTATGGAAACTGTAGCTGCTTGTACAAAAACAAAACAAAACACAGACATTGCATATTTGTGCCTGTTCATTCTAGAGATGATGACTGTGGTGGCTTATTTTAATGTTGAATACAGACTTGGAAACATTGCGATTGCCACTGTTGAATCAACAGTGTTTAGGAAGTTCCTTGTGATACCAGTGAGGGATGCTTTACATTGCTCATGTGGTCGCTTGCATCACTGACCACCTTCAAATGTAGCCTGAATCATCAGGTTTCTGTTGGAAGGATTTGGCACAAACATTTTCCTATTTATCCATTCTTAATGATCATGTCTTCTCTGGACATAAACAACTTGAAACTGTGACTGAGAGTGAAAACTGGGGGTTGGGGTTAGGGCTAGGTCTTAAACCACACAGAATTCTTTCACCTTGTTTATTGAGTCTGTTATGCTCATTTGTTAAGTGTGGCCCCGAAGCATTGTGGGTTTCCACATAGTTTGTTGGTGAAGTCACTTGGGACCCTTGCAGACCAGTGCTAGTACTCAGTGCAGTGAAACTGTGGATAAAAGGCTTTGCGATATATTGACGAGCCCTTGTGTAGCAGTCAGCTGGAACCATAGGTACTTTGTTTTCCTTTCACAGGGAAGGGTTTTCCCAGTTGCATCATCTTGATGTCAGTATGGGTTCCTCTTGCCCTCTTTTCTTGTGTTTGATGTGACATAGCACATTCCTGAAACCTGATTCAACAATTATGGATGAATTAAGTCAATCTGAAATCGAAAACAATGAACTTTAGCTCCACCACACATCTTCTTTTCCTTGCACACTCAAGACTTGTCAATATGAATGAATATTTACCTGAGTTAGCATGTTAAAATGATCACCTGTCATCTGGGTTGTGTACACTCGCCTGAAAAAGTTGTCAGTCAAACCCGTCAAACAGGCCTCTTTCTGGCATTGAAAATTCCCACTGGGAACCATAAGGCACCGCCAACATACACATACTTGAACACATTATCCCTCGATTTCATAGTCATAATTCATCCAAGACTTTAGATGACTGTGTGGCTGTGAGTGGCATCATGCCCATGTTACTGTGTATAGGTTAGGGTTAGTGTTATATGAATGTGTGTCTCTGACTGACTCTTGGATTTATCAGTTTTAAAAGAAGCACTGCTGTGTAACACACACACACACACACACACACACACACACACACACACACACACACACACACACACACACACACACACACACACACACACATAGTTTCCCAGAAACTTTGCTGTTAGTGTAGCTACACTACACAACACCAAGTAGATGAATGTAGATGTTTATAGGAAGGTCAGTAAATCATAGATAGCCCTTTCCAGTGCTTTACTGTGCATTCACAGTGGGCAACCTGATCAATAAAATCACCAGAGGTCCATTCATGGCCTACAGTGCTGAGCAAATAGAAACACTCAGGGTTTCATTGTCATTGGTTTTCACAACTACAGGTCTAACTGGCAACTTCGGCCATAATTTAAACTTTCCAAGTTCTCTATAACTTGTGACGTTTTTAAAGGTGGGTCGACAACATTTCCCATTTCCTGACAAATATAAACCAACTGGATTATCTAAAAAACACACTGTCACAAAATTGAAAACAGGCCAGTTTCAGTAGATATATACACATACATACACACACACATGCGCATATAATGTATATAATAAAAAAAGTAGTTAAGGTACAATTTCTAAAGGAAAGTCAGAAAAACTTTACATTAGGCTCGCTGACCTATATTCATATAGGTCCATGTCTTTTGTTGTATTATGCTTTATAGGTTATGAAACAAGCCCAAACCAAAATTGTTTATACCTGCTGTAATTTGAACAGAATACACACTTTTTGAAAGTTACAAAAATTGTTGAATGCAGTCACTGTATTGTTAAAAAGATGTGGAGTCGGGGGGGGGGGGGGTTCAGATACTGTTTGTCTGCACTCCAGTGAAGCATACTGATGCTTTAAGACTTTCTGAGGTCACCAGGAGCGCCTGACTGCATCTTTAGACAACCATTTAGTAAAGAACAACACATCAACAATATCACTTCACTATCAGTTGGGGTCAGCATGCTAATAATTGGGAGGAGGTAGTTTTGCTGGGCAAGTGTCACTGTGCAACAATCTATGTCTTGTGACAGTTACAGTTGCTGATGCAGTTAATTTTGAAGTAGCACCATGTCTGGAAGTGTAACAAGCAAGTAGCCTATATCTCTATGTCAGTGTAGGGCTGGGTGATGTGACATGACAAATCAATATTTACAATAATTATTTCTAACTTTTATCTTGATTAGAATAAATGAACTTTGGCGCTTATCGGTCACTCTCTTTTTTTTGAGCCATGAACACTTCATATTCGACAATGTGATTGTGTTCCAAGTGATTAAACAACCTTTTGTTGCTGACATAGTTTTTCTGCAGTGTTTGCATTTGATCCTTTTTGTTCGGTGTCGTCTTCACTGAAGCCAAAACGAAGGACACGTCCTCTTTTTAGCTAGAAGCTGCTCGGTTTGAGGCCCAGTGTTTGCGCTGGTGTCGTCCATATCAGCAGCTTCACTTTGAGTGAACGAGGACTAACGTTAGTTGGATTTGGTGGAGGCACGTGACTGAACAGGAGGTAGTATTTTCCAGGAGGGGACAGTTCATGAACGCAGCATTGGGGAAAGTCTGAAGTGAATTAACTGTCATGAGCGAGATGAAGTCGTGAGAGGTTTTTTGTTTAATCGCCCAGCTCTACAGTGTAGTAACGAACATGTATCGCTCTTTAGATCATTAGGTTGAAAAGGAAGTCTCTGAAAAGGAGTTGGAAGCTGCTAATGTGGGGGAGGGGTGGGGAGGTAGGAGGCACAAAGAATGGAAAGGAAAGCAATGTTGATGATGATTCTTTCTCGAAAGATCATACTGATGGGGTTTACATATTCCTCTGTCCTCTTTTCTCATTTAGCTTCATGAAAGGGTAGTAGGCTACAACGCCCTCATATCCACAGACACACCTCATTGTGCTCCTGGGGCCACCTCTGTCTGGTCTGAAGACCTATGACCCTTGGCCTTTGACCCCTCCTAGAAGCAAAAACCTTTCCCTCCCCTTTGGTTCTGTTCTCCACCTCCTCCTCCTCCTCAAGGACCACACTCCTTTTCATTCTCTTGGCTTCTTTTCTTTCTCCTCCTTCTTTCTCTCCGGCCCTTTTGTCCTGCTGGAGGCCGGAGCTGAGCGTGGATTTAATGCCTTCACAGCTGAGGGAACCTCAACAGCTCCAGCTTTTACGTTCACGACTTCAGACATTCTCAAGCTTCACTGACAACGTGTTTCCATCTTGGATGCATATCAACAAGGAGTCACGGATGAGGGTCCCAGTGCAGTGTTTCCTCGTTTCAGTGGTGCAAATTTATTTTGAATGAAGCACAATAATTATGTTACCCACCTCAAATTCTATTCAACAATTTGTTTTTCAGGTATATGTGCAATTAACGGCAAATACGCCTGATACTAATGACATTGTGTTAAGCACTGAATGATAATACAACGGCATGTCACAGCGCTTGGAAACAAAAGGTGCAGAATCATAATTTGAAGGGTTTATTTGGCATTCAGCTCAGGGTGACGGAGGATGGGCGAGCTAACAATGCAGCCCACCTCCACGTAGGTAGAAGTCAGAGATATTTAAAATGAAATGAGAGAACAGAAGAGTGAACGAGCGTGTAAGCAAATGTGAAGCGTGTTGTTTTGTTGTCCGTCCACTCGCCCATCCATCGTCTTTCCCCACCCATTCCTAACCTGTTGCCATGGTTTCAGCCAATGGGGGTAGTCAGTGGGTTGGCAGGCGGCGACGACAGGGGTCGAACAAGTTCGCTGATGTTGGCTGGATGGGGGTTGGGATGTGTATGTGGGGGTGATGGTTAGGAATGGCGTTTGAGAGGATAATGGGGGGTTGATGTGTTGATAAGGTAGAACTGCATGTGTGGGGTCACGGGGGCCTTTTGGCGTGTATGGTGGGAGGTGTGCATGTGGAGGTGTGGGGAAGGGGCCTGTTTTTTATGTGTGTTTGGCAGGTTTGGGGGTGGAGTTAGTGATACAGCTCAGCATTGATTGAGGATCAAAGGGATTTTCCATTTTTTTTTTTTTTTTTTGGATGGGGGGGTGTCAGGTATTCTGGATGCACAAAAGACTATTCATCTGTGCTGGAGCCTCCTGGGGGTTTGGGTGGGGTTTAGTTGGGGAGCTGGAGATGGGGGTTGGTTGTTGTTGGTTTGGGTTTAGGGCCATTGATACACATTTGGGCGGGTTGGTATAGTAGAGATAGTAAAGGATAGTAAAGGGTGGTAAAGATGGGACACTGCACTGTTTCACATTATTATTTAGAGTCATTTCCAATGAGTCCCCATAGCACAACTCTTCAATATAAGCAGCTTCAGTAAGGAGGTCAAAGGTCAAAGGTTCAGCACTAATACGACAGATGCAAGAACAGTCCTATGCAGGGATGGGTTTCCTTTAGTTGCAACTAAAGCTCATGTCAGAAGCAAAAGGAAAATTGTTATGGTTTCCTGTTTATGCTCCATTTTCAGTAAGGCAATTTAGAGAACAAGCTATTTAAATCCATGCTATTAAATGCATATGTAATCTTTTTTATGTGCGAAGATTCATAATAAATAATTATTTCCAATCAGTTTCTTCAGCATTTACTTTCTCAGAGTCAATAATGAAACCATGACTGATACGATACTCAAGTGTGAGAGTTCTCCAGCGATCACTCCGATCAAAACCCAAGGTCACCATAAAAGAGCTCTTTGTGTTCCTAATGTATTGAAGGCTGGCGGGGAAGGAGGGTCGTTACTGAGGATGTTTATCTGCAACAGTAAAGCAGTTTCTACCACTTGGGTTACCAGCCCTGTTAAGACAGAGATGCTCATACGTTACTTAACTTTTAATCAAGCAAACACACACACTTAACCATGTTTGATACATCGTCTGTTTTCAGTACAGTGTAGTGCTGTGGATGAGCGATGTGTTCAGGGACGTAGCTGCAGACTGTGTGAATGGTGACGGACTGGTAAAAACTAAAACTACTATGTTTCGAGCGCCTAAAACCGACACTTTTGGAAACGCTGACTGCCGCTCCCTATTGGTTCTTATCAGCCTCGATACCAGTGAAAGCAACATGAATAATGAATTACTAGCTTTACTGTCATTGTTGTCTTTGCTAACAGCTGTTGAAGTTAAATTCTGCATTTTAACACTGAAACTTCCTTTTCTGCAGTATTTTTCGCAACTAAATAACTGTAGAGATCTGCTTCCTGTTTACACCAGCTAGCTCGCACATGCCCAGTGTAGGTGAAGAGACGTGTATGTGTGTGTTTTCAGGTGTGTTAGTCTGGACAGAGATTGTTTCTGATATGGAGCTAAAACGGCCATCTGGACAGAGATCCTTATACCTGTGCTCTTTGTGCAGCACTGGTGTGTATGTGGTATGACGCTGTGTGATGTAGTGGTGATACACCAGTTTGATTTACTTGTTTTCCTCTTTCCACCTGTTTATCTCTCAAGTAAGTTCTGGTTTCTTTCACTTCGTTTCACTCTCTCATCCCCAAACCCTCAGTCTGGACAGTGTTGCACCTGTCATCAGTGTTTATTGTGTTTCAATATTCATTTTTTTAAACTTGCTAACATCTCGTTTGTTTTCTCTCTTCAGGACCAGGAAACTGCAGATCAGAAACATCCCACCTCACCTACAGTGGGAGGTGAGTTCACCCTCATCATTTCTCTTGTTTGGTTCATTTACACAGTGTATCACTGTGACTTCACTCTGCTCACTACACACACCCCATTACCACCACACACACAACATCTTCTCTTGACATTCAGTGAAATCAGTTGTTCTGCTGTATGGATACAGCCTCTTTAAATGAACAAGCCCTCACACTGGCATCTGTAACTAACAACTTGACATGGACGTTTTAACTTCTCTTCTGAGCTGGCAGCAGTGTGTGGCATGGCAGGTTTCCACTGAGGAAACTAAAAGTTAGTTTCTTTGTGTAAGAATTTCTTTAACCAGTCAGCTAGCCAATATGCCTTTCCTTTTTTCTCTTAATTAGAAATGTGACACAGTTCTTTCCCCTAAATATGATTGCTGACTGAATGTCCCATTCACCCCTGTGGTGACTGCAAACAATGTACAATGCTCAGTTTTATTTACATTTGAAACAGGGTGTGTCCATCTAATAACAAATACAGGAGGATATTTTTTTCACCATTTTTCTGCCTCTGTAAATTATCACTTGGACTAATCTTGACTTTTTGATTGTAAACTCCAAAGAAGAGACAAACTTCATGACCCTGTTCATAAGGTTTCAAGAACAGCAGCCAGGAACAGTGAGCAGCTTTGGGTCATTTTCAAACTTGTGCTTACAAAGTTCTGGCACAATCAAGGTCCATATTTTACACTCTGGTGTTTTCTTTGAAGTGTTGATCCATTAGAAGATATATTTGTGGTTTTAAGAACCAAAAACCATATCAGTGTAGTTTTACATCTCCTCTCTCAGGCTTCTCTCTGGAGCTCTAGTTTTCTTCTCTCGCTGTTTTCTTAGTGACCCAGTAAAAATATAGCAGATTTAAGGAAAACACTCAGAGAAACAAAATCCTGCAATGTTGGATGGTGAGTCCAGTTGGGCGGGGCTTGGTGCATGACTGAGAGGGGTGAGTGCTTTGTTGTGACATCACAAAGTTACAGAAGTCCTGACGGCTGCTTTATAATCAAACAACACACGGACATCTGCCTTTACACTATATTGACCCTTAAGGTAAACAGTCATATTAGAATTCACAAACTTGTGGAAATGTAAGTTTTTATCTGGTGTTGCTGCAGTTTTCACAAAGTGATAGGTTTTCTATTGAAGTGAACCATCCTGAGCAGTTTCAATCTGTAGCTCTTAAAGAGAGTCTTAAAATACAGAGCAAATGAGTCGAGCTTTGTGCCAGCAATGAGCTCCACACATCAGAAGTCTAAGTCATGTCTTTGCACTGAAATGTTCTGCCAGTATAAACCTTATCAGGTCCAACCTGCAGCACAAAGCAGGAGTTATAACAGCACCAGTATCAGAGCGACAGCCAAAAATTTGAATTGTACATGAGTGCAAAGAAGTGATAACCATGCCACAACAGCAGTGGACAGTATTTCTTTGGTTGTAGATGAAGAGGCAATATGCACAACATCATCCTGATGCTCTGGACTGGCTCTGATAGATTTAATAGCTGCCTCCTCCCCACTTTCAGACAGCGAGCACAGGCTGCTGCTAACCGCTGTCTGACTCGTAAGAAGAAGAAGAAGAAGAAGAAGAATCCTTTATTATCAAAGTATGTTCTTACACACACAGGAAATTAGAGCTCAGCATTTAACCCATTAGTAAGTGGTGAACAAGCAGCTCCAGGGAGCAGTAGGGGGGTTAGGTGCCTTGCTCAAGGGTGCTTCAGCTGTGCATGCTGAGGGAGGGGAAACAGACAGCAGCTCTGTATACATTATTTATTATTATGCAGAAAGTGAAAGAAGAGGTGCAATAAAGGTAAACTATAGATGTAATGTACATTTTTATTTGCCTGCATGAAACCAAACAATGCATCAGTTCAAAAGCCTTACACTCCACCACCAGCTTCATCACAGCCGCTGAAAGATGTGCTGTGACTCCGGTTTGCATGCGAGAGTTAACGACATCAGGACACTGACAACATAAACCATGTTTAAAGACTGGACTGTTGCATCTGAAATCAAATAGATGGACTCAGCCTGCGGGGCGGGGGTGGGGGGTGTGGGGGTGGGGGGGGTTGCATTAAACAATTCAATTGCATTCAAGTAACTTTTAAAATGGTTTCTTTAACTTTTCGTTCTCCTCTTTTTGTCGCTCCCTGACTCATGCAGTAGTGACTTTTCTCTTACCCCTCACCACAGCTTTAGAGGAAGGAAACTGTTCTCCACCCAGAAAATGGGGTTCGAACTCTGTTACGTGACACAATGAGCTGCATCAAAGACGTGTCTTTTATAGTTCTCTCCACAGTTTTAGACTGACTCTTTCCCTCTTCAGTTTAGTTTACCATGCATCATAGTTACTATTATCACACAGAAGCTCGGTCATTTTTCTGGCACAACTTACAAGGTGCACGGAGAAAAGAAAAGTTTCAAGGGATCGAAACTCCAGTAACACTTGAAGTAATCAGAAGAACTTTTCTAGGGTCGTCATCGCAAAACACATCACAAGTAACATTTAACATATATAACAACCAATCATATGTGAACGCGTACATATCATTCTTCAGAGACGGGCTGGGCCTGCGGTCATGTGGCTCCGGGCCAATCGATGTCTCAGGCTGGTGGGGAATGTCCAGTAGAGGACACTATGTTTAGCTCATGGACTGCAGAAGTGATTAAGCCAAAGAGGTGGCACCAGAAGTGCATCTAAAGGGTTGCACTTAAGTTTGTACAGAAGGGTACTTACTCCAAAATGTGTCCATTTGATGTGTCAGAGGCCAACCCACCCCAAAACACTTGGATTTAAATAAAGTGCTGTTTATTTGAAAGGAAACAAGATGCAACATAAAAACTAGTCATCATAAAAATTCATAAATAAACACAAATACACCTAAACCACTGCAAATCCAAATAATTGAGATATACTATATTACTATAAAAACTATAAACACTATAAAAACGTGTTAATTGAATAAAGTCCTCATTCATGCCCCCTTGAAATAAACTTCTTCCTCACAGAGTCAACATTACCACCTCTTTGGCTCAATCACTTCTTCAGGCAAGGAGCTAAACATGGGGGCACCCATGTCCTCTATTGGATGTTCCCCACCAGCCTGAGACAACGATTGGCTTGAAACCACATGACCACAGGCCCAACCCCCTTTGAAGAAGCCCCATAGGCAGATATGTATGTGTTCACATATGATTGGCTGCTTTGATATTTTTCAGTCTCATACTTACCTTATTTAAATGTTACAATATATATATATGTATGTGTGTGTATATATATATATATATATATATATATATATGTATATATATGAAACAATACATACATATGAAACAAACTAAAACTATACTATAATATAAAGAATATTATAGAATAATTGTTTTTCCACAGGGCTGGAAGACCAAATAGATTCCTGACAAAACACAAAAGCATTTAAAAAATACTGTGATTTTACTTCTCTCACTCAAACCCTCCAAATGTCTTCAAACATATCATTTCTGTAGACTGTAGAAGTTGTATAAGAACTAACACTATATTTCAATAAAAAATACAAAGGACAAACTACACTTGATGTTCAGAGCAGCCAAATTTCTGCCTTCACTTCATCTTAATCTGTTGATTCATCAAACAGCATTGAATGCAGGAGATGAGGCTGGACAGTCAGTAGGCTCCATACACGTGTGTGTGTGTGTGTGTGTTGTTGTGTGTGTAGCTGTGTGTGTGTGTGTGTGTGTGTGTGTGCGCAACGTTACTGTTTTTGTGAGGGTGTGGCACACGGCCGGACTCTTCTGGCGAGCAAGTGCCTGCGGGATGTCACTCTGTGAGTGCACGTGTCTGAGTGCATGTGCACTTATGAGTGCGTGTGTGTGTTTGTGTGTGTGTGTGTGTGTAGTGTATCGCCAGTTCAATTTATGCTGGATCCTCTCCTCTCTTTTTTTAATCTCTCCGCTGCTCTGATGCTACAGACTGTGTCCACACGAGGGCAACATCTCACCACAGACCCGACTCGCATGTGGCGTTTACATGCTTCTTTTTATTGTGTTGGTTAATGTCATTGATCCTGTATTTATCATTTATTAATGTTATTTCAACATCTTGACCTTTTCACTTGTTGTTAGCCCCTCACTCCGACACACAACACAGTGTGTACTTAAAGCAATAAAGTGAGTAACAATATAAAGCTATTACTGATCATAGTGTCTGTCTCCATACATCTGCATATTCACATACATATTTATACTTTCAAATGCCCACATTTATAAACACAATACAGAACTCATAATTAAGAGAAACACAAAGTAACAGAAATGATAATCATAGTACGAACAAAAACCTTTGATATTTCATTATATAGAGGTAGACCTGCTACTGCTACAGGTTTCTATTACAATTTCACATTGATTACTTAAATCATCTTCTCTAAACATGATCTATCCGATGTTTCATTAACAATTATATAAGTGTAATTCATCACTTACCTTTGCTTTATTTAATTTAAAGGCCCATCTATTTTCCAGCACTTTTTCTTTCTTACTGATTTTATAAGTCACTTTTCCATACTGTAAATGTCTTCTACTGTTTCGAGCCACGCCATTTGCATGTTTCTGATCTAGGGCTGAACAATATGCACAACAAATCATATTTTGGCAAATGTTGTGATTGTAATATTAGTCACGATTTCAGTTGGAGCCGTATTTATACATTTAATTTCACTGAAGAAAATTATACAAAATATGAGATGTTAATTACCAAACCATCCATTTTCTTTAGTCCACTTATTTTATGTCTGTTGTGACAAATTTGACCTTCAATTAAAAAAAAAATGAAAAAAAAATGCAGCTCCTGCGACATGGATGTTGCAAAATATTTGGATTCAATATTCTGAACAGTAATGAACACGAAGGGTAAGATCATGAGCACATCCAGAGAGAATGAACAGCTAAGAAAGACAGAGGAGCTGACGCCTGAGGAAACATTCTTGCCCTTCAAAAATAAAGCACATTAGGTAAGTAGAGGACGCAAAGAGGGAAAACATCACCTGGAATCAAATAGAAATATGTAACTGTAAAAATGTAGATGTTACATTTATACAATTAGGTGCAGCATATTTGAAAACACAAGCTCTTCAGGAATTCTTATTCTGTCGT
>NW_019174300.1:0-66328 GCF_002260705.1 Seriola dumerili | reverse complement strand
GTACTTACAAGGTGCACGGAGAAAAGAAAAGTTTCAAGGGATCGAAACTCCAGTAACACTTGAAGTAATCAGAAGAACTTTTCTAGGGTCGTCATCGCAAAACACATCACAAGTAACATTTAACATATATAACAACCAATCATATGTGAACGCGTACATATCATCTTCAGAGACGGGCTGGGCCTGCGGTCATGTGGCTCGGGCCAATCGATGTCTCAGGCTGGTGGGGAATGTCCAGTAGAGGACACTATGTTTAGCTCATGGACTGCAGAAGTGCCAAAGAGGTGGCACCAGAAGTGCATCTAAAGGGTTGCACTTAAGTTTGTACAGAAGGGTACTTACTCCAAAATGTGTCCATTTGATGTGTCAGAGGCCAACCCACCCCAAAACACTTGGATTTAAATAAAGTGCTGTTTATTTGAAAGGAAACAAGATGCAACATAAAAACTAGTCATCATAAAAATTCATAAATAAACACAAATACACCTAAACCACTGCAAATCCAAATAATTGAGATATACTATATTACTATAAAAACTATAAACACTATAAAAAACGTGTTAATTGAATAAAGTCCTCATTCATGCCCCCTTGAAAAAACTTCTTCCTCACAGAGTCAACATTACCACCTCTTTGGCTCAATCACTTCTTAAGGCAAGAGCTAAACATGGGGCACCCATGTCCTCTATTGGATGTTCCCCACACAGCCTGAGACAACGATTGGCTTGAAACCACATGACCACAGGCCCAACCCCCTTTGAAGAAGCCCCATAGGCAGATATGTATGTGTTCACATATGATTGGCTGCTTTGATATTTTTCAGTCTCATACTTACCTTATTTAAATGTTACAATATATATATATGTATGTGTGTGTATATATATATATATATATATATATATATATGTATATATATGAAACAATACATACATATGAAACAAACTAAAACTATACTATAATATAAAGAATATTATAGAATAATTGTTTTTCCACAGGGCTGGAAGACCAAATAGATTCCTGACAAAACACAAAAGCATTTAAAAAATACTGTGATTTTACTTCTCTCACTCAAACCCTCCAAATGTCTTCAAACATATCATTTCTGTAGACTGTAGAAGTTGTATAAGAACTAACACTATATTTCAATAAAAAATACAAAGGACAAACTACACTTGATGTTCAGAGCAGCCAAATTTCTGCCTTCACTTCATCTTAATCTGTTGATTCATCAAACAGCATTGAATGCAGGAGATGAGGCTGGACAGTCAGTAGGCTCCATCCACATGTGTGTGTGTGTGTGTGTGTTGTTGTGTGTGTAGCTGTGTGTGTGTGTGTGTGTGTGTGTGTGTGCGCAACGTTACTGTTTTTGTGAGGGTGTGGCACACGGCCGGACTCTTCTGGCGAGCAAGTGCCTGCGGGATGTCACTCTGTGAGTGCACGTGTCTGTGTGCATGTGCACTTATGAGTGCGTGTGTGTGTTTGTGTGTGTGTGTGTGTGTATGCCAGTTCAATTTATGCTGGATCCTCTCCCTCTCTTTTTTTAATCTCTCCGCTGCTCTGATGCTACAGACTGTGTCCACACGAGGGCAACATCTCACCACAGACCCGACTCGCATGTGGCGTTTACATGCTTCTTTTTATTGTGTCGGTTAATGTCATTGATCCTGTATTTATCATTTATTAATGTTATTTCAACATCTTGACCTTTTCACTTGTTGTTAGCCCCTCACTCCGACACACAACACAGTGTGTACTTAAAGCAATAAAGTGAGTAACAATATAAAGCTATTACTGATCATAGTGTCTGTCTCCATACATCTGCATATTCACATACATATTTATACTTTCAAATGCCCACATTTATAAACACAATACAGAACTCATAATTAAGAGAAAACAAAGTAACAGAAATGATAATCATAGTACGAACAAAAACCTTTGATATTTCATTATATAGAGGTAGACCTGCTACTGCTACAGGTTTCTATTACAATTTCACATTGATTACTTAAATCATCTTCTCTAAACATGATCTATCCGATGTTTCATTAACAATTATATAAAGTGTAATTCATCACTTACCTTTGCTTTATTTAATTTAAAGGCCCATCTATTTTCCAGCACTTTTTCTTTCTTACTGATTTTATAAGTCACTTTTTCCATACTGTAAATGTCTTCTACTGTTTCGAGCCACGCCATTTGCATGTTTCTGATCTAGGGCTGAACAATATGCACAACAAATCATATTTTGGCAAATGTTGTGATTGTAATATTAGTCACGATTTCAGTTGGAGCCGTCATTTATACATTTAATTTTCACTGAAGAAATTATACAAAAATAATGAAGATGTTAATTACCAAACCTGCATTTTCCTTTACGTCCACTTTATTTATGGTCTGTTGTGATAAATTTGACCTTCAATTAAAAAAAAAATGAAAAAAAATGCAGCTCCTGCGACATGGATGTTGCACAATATTTGGATTCAATATTCTGAACAGTAATGAACACGAAGGGTTAAGTATCAGACCATCCAGAAGAGAAATGAACAGCTAAGAAAGACAGAGGGAGCTGACCCTGAGGAAACATTCTTGCCCTTCAAAATAAAAGCACATTAGGTAAAGTAGAGGACGCAAAGAGGGAAAACATCACCTGGAATCAAATAGAAATATGTAACTGTAAAATGTAGATGTTACATTTATACAATTAGGTGCAGCATATTTGAAAACACACAAGCTCTTCAGGAATTTATTCTGTCTGTGTTTGCATATTGTTCACTTTGTGAAAATGTTTTAGAGACAAAGAGACAAAGCACAGGAGGAAAAACTACATTTTGCTATATAAAAGTGTGTGTGGAATCACAGCTTTACATCAGTATTTGTTGTGCTGTGTTGTGTGCACTGGGATTTTACATAAGCAGCAGTTTACAGTTAGAATCTGCGTCTCAGAAAACAGCCTGTGAACCCGGGCCTGTGTTTATTTAACTGAAAGGAAAACTTTGGTCTTGACTGAAAGAACAAAATAGTTGGTTAAGAGAAGATCCTAAATGTGTGCAGTACAGAAACAGATGAACACACACCTCATGAGACATGTTCTGCAATAACTGTACAAAATATTGTTGGTCCTAATAAATAAACTGTAGCTGAAGCAGCATGTGTACTTCATTAAAAGGTGTTTTCAGCCTTTTGTTTGCCTTCGAGTTGAACATTTGATAAGATGATGCCACTTTTTATTATTTATCAGGGAGGATAACAATACAAATGAAGCTGACATCGATTCTGTTTGTAAAATCAATCAATTTCCAAATATCTTCTCTTGTAACCGTAGAGATAAATTCTCCCTCTCATATGATTTCTCTGATGTACTTTGTTGACCAGCAGCAATATCACAATATTAAGAGACTGTCAGTTTCACATGTTATTTATAACTGAAGATATGAAGGATTTCACACAAATAAAATGAACTTTAACACGTTATTTTAATTAATAACATCACTGCATAAAATGAAGTATAGATCTGATGTAGGTTGGATCCTGATCTCGGATTGGCAGCTCCTGCTCTCAGCGTACATGTGATTAACCATGTGATCACTGATCTGCTCTGAAGTTACTCAGACACTTCACTTGATAAACATGTCTCACACCCAGTAAAGACGTCTGTGGTTGGCTCTTTACAGATTTACATCTGTAGAGTTTATGAGTACGATCTCTGAGGCTGGAGTCTGTGTGCAGCTCCACTGTGGCTCACATACACACAGTCAGCCTCTCTCCCTCTATCATCACCACCTGCACAGTTACTGCATTTGGACACAAACTATTTTGATCCACAGTGGACTGAACCATGTGGCCCTTTCAGAGAGGGGGGAGGTCCCCTGAGATCCTTCAAAACAGTTTTAACACTCTTTGAAACTATTTATTTGGCCAACAACAATACTTGTAATGAATTAAAATTAAAACAAATTGTATGACACTAAAAGGTTTCTTGCCCTTGATAGTTTAGATCCAATAAACCTCTTCATCCAATCATCCAACACGTCTTTTAAACCTTTTAAACTTCTTTTATTTGTCCCCGCCGCTCGTTTTCTTTTCATTTGTGAAATGAGTTTCCAGCCACTGTCTCAGTGAAGTGTGTCAACATTTATTTCTTTGATAAAGATATATTTGTTTTTACATTTCAGTTTTTTCTTTTATTGTTTCATCTTCACTTATGGACAAAACTACAAGATCAAACTCATGTCTTGTAAAATCTTATGTGTATTCATTGAGCTTATGTTGTCAACAGAAGAAGATGAACTAAACTGTGTTGATAAGTTTTTGTCTTTTCCTGTTTTTCTTTGTGCTCAGGTGGATTTATTTTCTGTCTGTATTCTTGTGCTTTTCTTGCAGTGGAGGCTCAGTAATCATCATGTTGTATTCTACATTTATTTATTTTTTCCATTTTTCACATGTACTAAAAGTGTTCATTCTTTTCTTCTTCTCTCTCTCTCTCTCTCTCTCTCTCTCTCTCTCTCTCTCCCTCACCCTCTGTGTCAGGTGCTGGATGGTCTGTTGGCCCAGTGTGGGACTGTAGAGAACTGTGAACAAGGTAAGACCTCTGAACACCAGGCCTGTCTGAACTGTGCCCTGGTTTGTTGTGTACTGACCTCTCCTACATACACGCCTTATTATCTTACATACAGCTAACAAGTCAAGAGCAGGGGCAGGACAAATCACTCCCCCTCATCTATATACAGTATATGTGACATGTGGCACTTTGCTGCCCCCCAGTGGCAGCAGGCTGGTAACTGCTACGCTCATTCTCAAAGTTCATTTTCTCAGACTCAGACTCGCAGACACACACAGTTCAGGCTAAGTGGTGTCATTGGACCAACTGTATCTCTAGCTCAACTTTACTATAATGTGTAGAAATAATAAACCGCAGCCTGACAGGGAAACACCTGACACCTGAGGACTGCTGCTACAGATACAGATTTATTACAGCTTCAAAACATCACAGAATCTGACTGATACGAATGAAACCAACCAATTAAGATTTGCTGATTACTGAAAGAACAAAACAAACGTGAGGGACCAACAACAGCTGTGTCCTAGATCAGATCTGTAGTTAGTAAAAAGGTGCAGGAACAGAGTTTATAGGACTGATGGTAACTGTGACTGTGCAGCTGTTTGGGAATTTTAACTAAATTTTCCTGAATGAACCAGGATGAAAAATGAAAAAAGAACATGGGTGCCTGCAACTAATAATAAACTTTTAATCTTCCAATCCAAGGTGATGTCCTACAATGCATTTTATCCAACCAGATATTCAGTTCATTATCACACAAAAAAAAAGAAAAGCAGCAAATCATCATCATTCACAAGCTAGAACAAGGGACAGTTAATAAGATAATAATAATTAATTTAATACGAATAATTTCAATGTTTATTTTATTATCAAAATAGTTGCAGATGATCTTTTTGTCAATTGACTATTTGATGAATCATTTCAGCCCTAAAATAAGAGGAAGAAAAGAAAAGCTTTTTGGGTAATGAAGAAAAAAAGTGTTTTTATGTGGCATAATTGCATGAATGCATGATTTGGATTACACACCCATCTAAATATCTAATTCTATGATTAATATGAACATTGAAAAAGAGTCTAAGTTCCTGCTGCTATTTCACAAGTTTGCTAAATCTACCCTAGTGCAGTTATGCAGTAGCTGACAAACCACCAATCAGATACCAAGAAAAGAGGGTGGTGTCAAGTTAAAGGGACACACCTGTGCTTCCTCTGGAGGCCTTCTATCTCCTCTCTCCTCGTCTCCTTCAAGACACATTTAAGGGACAGGAACATGTTCAATGTCCATCATGATCCTCAATGGTTTTCAATGACGACCTTCATCAGTTTCCGAGTCACAGGCTGGAGGATGGAGGAAGCAGAATTAGCTGAAAGGAGAGGCAGCCAGTTTAAGTGGTCTGGAGCATTTGATGAGAGCCTCTCTGATGTGTGCTTGTGGGAGTGATCCAGGCACATCCAGCTCAGTGGAGACCCAGGTGTAGAACCAGTGTATCCCACTTCAATCCTCCCTCAGATGGACGGATGGATGTTTATCACTGATTCAGTTAGAGACGGCACTAGACTGTAATCTATTGATGCAGAAACCTTTAAGAAGATTGCTGTGCTCACAACACAACACTATTAATACTACTGTATATTACTATATACTATATACAATTATAATGTCACCTCCCAGTCAGTCAGATTAATCACATGAACCCATAATGCCCCAAAGTGTCTGTGAACTGGTGACAGAGGTATTTTTTGTTTTAAATACAACAACAACAACAACAATAATAATAATAATAATAATAATAATAATAATAATAATAATAATAATAATATTATTATTATTATTATTATTATTTAATGTTCTTCTAATTATTATTTAGTAATTTTCCGTTGTTCTGTAATTGTTTCTCATCTCTTCTTCCTGATATGTTAGCACACTAGACCTACTGCACTACATGCATATATTTCATCCCTCCAGTAATTTCTAATTTTTTGTTGTTACTTCCTTATTTATGCAATAAATAATTGATCCCGAAAAAAGAATGGATTGCGAAGTGTTGTGACCCTCAGCTCGAAAATTAGTGGCAATACACAAAGATCCGTTGCACAGCCTCACACTCAACACAAGATCAACTACATTAAAACAATACTATCAGCAATGTGTGGTAGTTTCCCTGTATCAAAATCAAATGAAGTTCGGTTTTATTAACTTGTGTATAGATTAATATTGATAAATGCACTTTTGATGCATTTATCATGTTGGATATTGTGGACCAGCTACAGATCGGCTGCTGCCATGAACGCTTATATATTTCAGTTATTTTCCTACATTGTTATGTGTTTGCATTTTTAAATTGTCTTTAAAATTGAGAGACAAATTATGTGTCTTGAATTGAATTGAATTCTAAGATGCAGAAGACTAAAAAAATCCAATACCGGAGAACAAGTCTCTGCTGTTTCTGGTCCAATGCTGTTATTTAATGGCAAAGCCAAAGTTCTACGTGCATTAATCAGCAATATCACAATTAGTAATAACTAACTTAAATGTGGAATAGTTGAAACAAAAGTTAAATTTGAAAAAAAGAGCTCTGACTCATTATTGCAACGTCTTATTGTTCTGAAGACATGTCAGGATTTTACATGTTGCTTGTGTGTGTATTTGTTCATTGTGACCAATGTGACACCAGAGTTCAGTCAACATTATGATTAAGTAATAATAGATAATAAATAATAATCCTGCTGTGGTCACCCAGTGAAGACAGATGAATCCTAGTCTTTATGGATTATTAAACCAAGGTGTGTGTCTCTGTGTCTCTCCTCTCTCAGTGAACACAGACAGTGAGACTGCAGTGGTTAATGTCACATATGCATCCAGGGAGCACGCCAGGCAGTAAGTTCCTCCACACTCACGCTCTCTGTATTTCCCACTTCGTCTCTTTCTGTCACTGTGTTAAAAGTCTTTGTTTGACATTTTAAAGAAAATGACAAAGTGTATTTTAGAGGGATTTGTATATTCATGAACTTCATGTTGTGTTCTTTTAGAAATGTGACATGTGAGATCTGTGTAGACACTCAAGATAATTTAAAAAAAGTCATTCATAAATATCCAAAGTTCCGATATACAAGTAAAGATGTGTAGATAATTATATAATCATTTATCAGAGTGAGTGTCTGAATAAAACTGCAGTAACAGCAAGTTGTATGTTTTAAGCTCCACTTGTGACATCTAGTGGTCGTTTAAAGGAACTGCAAAGAGAAATAAGAGCTTTTCTTTTTCTTTTCTCAGTCTCATCTCGTCATGACATTGACATCAGTAAAAATACTGCACTATAAAAAAAATCTCTCACAAGTAAAAGTCCTGCATTCACAGTTTTACTCGAGCAGATTTACAGATATGAGCGGCAAAATGTTTTTAATCTGTAAAAGTGTCAATCAGGCAACAGAATGTCCAGTGTTTTATTCTATTACTGGATTATACAATATTTCTATACAACTTCATATACTGTTGAATAGTTAAATAACCACACATTTTATCAGCTGATTGTATGTTTAACAAGTAACAGCAGCTGTCAGGTAAACACAGTGAAATAAAAAACACAGTGGTTACTAGGTTAGGTTACTTGTGTTTAAGTTACAATAAGGAACAAGCTAGATGTGTGTGTCTTCAGTTTCTTGTCAACATAAGCTCATAATGTAGTATTAAATATATGATATTGAATATGATATTACACTTTTATTACTCTTTTGATGGACACTATTATTATTCTGGATAACTAAGTGGAAAACGTCCAGCAGCACATATTTCCCCCTCATCTCACTTCCATTTAATGTGTTCGCCAACTTATTAATCAATCAATCAATCAATCAATCAATCAATCAATCAATCAATCAATCAATCAAACTCTATTTGTATAGAACTTTTCATACAGGTTAGTTCAAGGTGCTTCACAGAAAAAATGACAAATCAAATAAGAAATCTGACAATGAGAGACAATAAAATAGATTTTAAAACTTTAATAACATTAACAAACAGAGAAACAAAAAACTGCTTATTAACCGTAGACTCAGTAAAACTTGGTGAGATTGTGACACTGTGAGTTTGATAATAATCCTGATCATTATAACTGAACAAAAAATAAAAAATAAAAAGTTTTGTATTGTCTATATAAAATGTGTAGGGTGTCACCTGTATGAATGACAAACTGCTGTAATGATCTGGTGTTGTCTCTCTCTCAGAGCCATCCAGAAGCTGAACGGATACCAGTTTGAGAACAACGCCTTGCGCGTCTCCTACATCCCCGACGACATCTCTGAGCTGGAAGGTCAGCGGGGGCCAGACAATGGCCGTCGCCCTGGCTACGGGCCTCGCGGGCCCCGTGGTGGGTCCCCGAGCTCCGGGATGCCCTCCAAACCGCCGCACGCCGACATCCCTCTGAGGCTGCTGGTGCCCACACAGTACGTCGGAGCCATCATCGGCAAGGAGGGGGCCACCATCCGCAACATCACCAAGCAGACGCAGAGCAAGTGAGTGCAGAGTGTATCTGTGTGTGTGTGTGTGTGTGTGTGTGTGTGTGTGTGTGTGTGTGTGTGTGTGTGTGACATATATTCAAAAATAGATATGGTTGTTTTTCAGAAAGAAAACAAGAATAGTTTTCACTGCGTAGACAAACACACTCCTAGAGTCAGTCTGGGCCAGGGAGATGGTTGATGCTGAGGGACTCACGTCATTTGGGAAAAGGAGGCAATAAAACCACTGATTTGACACAAGACTTTGTCAAATAGACATTACTCTGACAGTGAAGGCAGCCGTACCTCAGAGCTGGAGTTGAGTCATTTATGAAGTGTCCGACACTGACTTTCACCAGGAGGAGAAAGTGAGACAAAGTAGAAACTATGATGACGTATTATGACACTTGTGTTGTGGGGCATAAGTCAAAAAATAAAGAAAACAGCAGACTTGACAGACCTTTAGTAAACACTGACAGGCCACTCTCATTTCTTAGAAAGTATATGCGGAGTAAAATTTGACCTATTGTCCTTTTCATCCAATCCAACTGTTTTACAATGCTTAGTCAACAACTTGGATCTGATGTACAGTTCTGTAAGTGCAGCAATGATGGTGTAAACCCTGTGTGGTCTGGGCAGGTCTGGGGGAGGGTCTCCAGGGAGATCAGGGAGTCTTATACTTCATGTCATGCAGGTAAACTACAGAGGACACAGAAATGTAAGACTATATCTATGACACACAGAGCTTTTTTCGTCTTGTCGACCACTCAAAGTGCTTTATACTACAGGCCATTCACACTCACACTCATACAACTATAAGAGGCAATTTGGGGGTTAGTATCTTTGACATGTGGACTTGGAGGAGGTGGGGATCAAGCCACCAACTTTCAGTTTAGTGGAAGACGCCGCTGTGCCTCCTGAGCCACAGATGCCCCATTTGCCCCCCTTTACTCCCTTTACTATTTGTAAACTTGTGATGTGTGACGTGCATCTTAAAATCATCAACACATTAATACCTTGATACACATTAATGTGTCAGTACAGTACGCACAAAGAACTGGCCTAAAACAACCGGTCCACTGGGATTTCTCCCACTTACCACTGCATCACTGCAGACATTAACCTTTCATTTTTAAAGATGTGATTTACAGTACACAACAGAACTGAGTACACCCCCGGTGCAACATCACTAACATGCTAAATAATTCAAAACAGCATCGGCTTAGTAAGAAACCAGATTGAGAGACAGAGATGGGGAAAACGTACAAGAGCACCAGCAGGCTACTGACCATGAGCTACACACAGCCGCTGCAGCGGTGAGGACGTTTGGGAAGAGCCGTACGACCAATGACAGAAGACGCAGTGGCCGTCGTTCAAAATATGATGTCACCCACCATTTACTGTTTACACAACCTCGCACTGAAAAACAGACGGGTTAGTGTTTGTGACCTGACACTAGGATTCAGTCACTGATCCGACAGTGAGGAGGACTATCGAAAGTGCTGGAGAGAACTCTGCTGAATACATGTATCAGGTATAATCAGTCTGGTTTAAAAGGTAAACGTGGCACTGATGTGTATTTTTACCTTGTGTATGGGCAGAATTTCACAATTTTTCTATGTTTAATTGATGCTTCTGAAGCTTCTGACTATAAAACTCATGAAAAATGAGAGGAAAAACCAGAAGAGAAGTTCCTAGATTCCCCGTGAGATCCCTGTGTTTCTGGTGCACATGAGACTATGCTCCTGTACGTAGCTGTTTGACAGATGTCTTATGTGGGTCCTGGTCTCGATTATTGTTCGACAGAGTGGTTTTTTTTAATCTCCTTTTCTTTTTAACATATCTACATATGATCTGTCAGTGGAGGTAAACAGATGTGGAGCAGGTTGTTCAACCACTTTGTCTGCGGATTATTTGGTGACTTTCTGTCCATGTAGCGCTGCTCTTTTATCAGTTATTCAAGGTTTGTTCACAAAAGATATAATGTGAGTAACAATAATATTATGATTGTAATGAGTTATGGAGCTGTTCTTCCTGTATGATATTGATATGATATTGTCTTCGTGGTGTGTAACATAACTGATGATTCATCAGAAGAGAAGGACATTTGCAGACGGTATTGAAACGGTTGGACAGATGTTGGCTCATTCACTGGCTTCAGAGAAAGTCAGGAAACAGAGACTCACAGCCAAAGCCACATGTTTGTCACCTTGCTCCGCTGTCAAATGAAACCATATATATCTATAGATGAACTGTATGTGTAGGTTTGTGCATCTGCAGATGATATATAACCAACCCTGAACTGACCTCTGTCAGGTTCTTGCCTACTGTCATTCTCTGTACGAATATCTGACCATTGTGGATGCTTTCGATTTGTTTTTCATTTTTTTTTCTTAGACTGTATTTATTTATCGATCGATTGGTTTATTTGGTATAGATTCTTTCATCCTATGAGCTGTGTCTTTTAGTATTTGAATTTAACTGAACTGAATGAACCTGAATGAAATAAACCGTGATATCTTAATCATTTTCCCCGTTGCTGCAGGATTGATGTTCACCGTAAAGAGAACGCAGGTGCTGCTGAGAAGCCGATCAGCATCCACTCCACCCCCGAGGGCTGCTCCGCTGCCTGCCGCATGATCCTGGACATTATGCACCAGGAGGCTAAAGACACCAAAACGTAGGTTTCAAACAATGACTAAAACAGTGTCACATGATCCTGGACACGGTTTTTAATTCTTTGTCTGTGTTGTCAGTTTTTTTTTTCAACGAGTGAAACGTTGGTGCTTTTTGTTTTGTGCAGAGCTGATGAGGTTCCTCTGAAGATTCTGGCTCACAACAACTTTGTGGGACGCCTCATTGGGAAGGAGGGACGCAACCTGAAGAAAGTCGAGCAGGACACAGACACCAAGATCACCATCTCCCCGTAAGACACACACACACACACACACACACACACACACACACACACATACACACACACTGAACTCACTGATTTTTAAAGACCAAATTCAACCTCGTGAATCAGTTTATTGGACATGAAGTTGATTTATGAGATAGAAAAATCGAACTCACTTTAAGATACTGATCACTGATCAGTTTTATGTATCAGTAACGACCCCTCTGGGATGTGCACAGGCTCCAGGACCTGACGCTGTACAATCCAGAGAGAACCATCACAGTGAAAGGCTCTATTGAAGCCTGCTGCCTGGCCGAGGTGGAGATCATGAAGAAGGTCAGGGAGGCCTACGAGAATGACATTGCTGCTATGAATGTGAGTACACACGCACACACACACACACGCACACACATGCACACACACACACACACACACACACACGCACGCACGCACGCACAGATGCACACACACTAAATTGAAATTGTTACTATCACTGATCATGACTGAGTCTGAAGCTTTCATTACATGTATTTGTCCTCCTCTCTGAGCGGCCATTATTTTCTAAACTTAAAACATTTGAGTTTCCAACACACTCACACTTCAAACCTCTTCTCAGACCTCCATGTTTTCCACGTCTCTCTCTAACCTGTGGTCTTCTCCACAGCAACAGACCCACCTGATCCCTGGTCTCAACTTAGGTGCTCTGGGCCTCTTCCCCTCTTCCTCCAACATGCCCCCACCCCCACCTGGAAATGCTGTCTCTGGTGCCCCCTATGGCTGTTTTGGGGTAAGAATATTTGCTGAGTACAAACCCCCAGAGGGCAACATCTGTCTGTATCACTGGAAGGACCTGTGGGGTTTTTTTAAGCTTCTCAAACCAGAGTCCAACATGCGTGGCCGCCAAACAGAAAATTAGTACTAATATTATTATATAAAGTTAGTAACTCAACACTATGATTGTCATGATCTGCCCCTGTGATGACTGCGTTTGCACTTTGTATATATGATTTTCTGTTTTATTTTGAAATTATTTTCCCTGTGTCCAGTTACCTGTGCCTTCCTTATGTACTTAATGCCAGACTTACGCCAAACGATTCACCTTCTTGTGCCTCCCCAGAGTCGCCTCCGTGCTCACTATCATCTCTGTTTAATGCTTCCTGTCTGGAGCTGGAGATGTCTATCCTGACATCAGTCAGAGAAGAAGAAATATCAGTGTGGACACTATTTTAAGTAGTCAGTTGTCTATGTTTGTGTGTATTGACTGTTTTCTAGAGCAGCGCAATGAAAGTTTGGTTTTAGGTGGATTTTCCATTTCCACTTCTGGATCACCCCTCAGATTATGATACACCGTTCCTGTCTAACCACGTCACAGTTCTTCATTCAGGACAGATTATTTGTATGTTTCTTAAATACTGACCGAAGTCTCAAACAGACATTCAGGTTGTGTAATGAAGTGTTTGCTTTGTGCGTCTTCAGGCTCCAGAGCAGGAGACGGTCCACGTCTACATCCCAGCGCAGGCTGTGGGAGCCATCATCGGAAAGAAGGGACAGCACATCAAACAGCTGAGCCGCTTCGCCGGGGCCTCCATCAAGGTCTGTACTTTACCAGGAGTTTACAAAACCTGCCACAGGTTGGGTCGAGTAGGGTTTCCACATACGAGGAATTTGCTTTGGTGTTTTTTTTGTGCATAACAACAAACACAGTAAGAAGAAGAAACATCAACAGCTTTGTGAATTCTTCTGCCTGTCACACTGTACATACGACACTAGGGCCGTTGAACTTGCTGAGACAATTCAAAGCTTTAGAGGGCGGTGTACATGTGTTGTGTGTCAAAAAAATTCTTAGTAAAAACCAGGAGTTGGAGGCTTTGTTTAAAGACGCTACATGTACCTGTACCTGTCAGTGCTGACTGCAGTGACTCCTCAGTGTTGGAAAATAAAGACTACAATCATGTCTACCCACATCGCCCTCTCTCAGCTAGTAAACAAGCCTCCAGAGGTGACATGTCAGAGCTGCGTCATGGTGAAGTCTACCCATCAGACCCTCCCCAGAACTCGTCTGGTACAGCACCAGGCGGTCCTGGGTGTGTTTTCCACACGACTTGAACGGACGGCTCTGGGTGTCAAGTGAAAAAATACAGAGTGTAAAAGCAGCATTGTAAACAACATGGAGTAATTAAAACATACTCCACATGATTTGTAGTGCTTGAATCCAAATAACAGTGAAATACAGAAAAGGTGCTGAAGTGTGTCTGTCATGACTTCAGAGCTGTGAGGAGATGAAATGACAGTATAATTAGAGCTCAAACTTTGATACTTTCATGGACCAACTGAATTGTTTTGATACCATCGAGGATAGAAAAATGTCTCGTCATTCAATACCTAAGGAGTAAATGTGCAAATGTCATCAGGGCCGGTGAGCCAATCGGCATGCAGCATGCTCGGACCAAGATCTAATAATGCTGCTGATTGGCTGTTTATTTACATGAACATGTTTGAGTGTGTGAAGAGACCGAGCTTAAAACTAAAACTAAATTAAAAGTAATATTTGTACAGTAATGTGTGATGTCATTTTCTTTTTGTTAAAATAGATTTGACAAAATTGGTATCAAAAAAGTATCGCACTGACAGTATTAGTAATGACATCTAAAATATAGCATTTCTATCACCTGCTGTTGTGAGATTCTGCCTGCAATCCATTAACCCTGGTTTCCATTTTATTTTAATTTAATTATGTATGTTTCAATTTATAAAGCTTATAGAGTATAAAATATATTCCCAACAGTTATATTGACAATATCGGTATCTTCTTCATGGGATGTTATTCATAAAAATTCTAAATGTCTTTTATTAAATGATCATTAATGATCGATCTCTCCTCTTCTAGATCGCCCCAGCTGAAACTCCAGACTCTAAAATGAGGATGGTGATTGTGACAGGACCCCCTGAGGCTCAGTTTAAGGTAAACACTAACAGGACGTTGGCAGCTGTAATGATAATTACATGTCTTCTCAGCTGAGACAATAATAAAATGGACTATGAACCTCTTTGTCGCCCTCCTTCAGGCTCAGGGCAGAATCTATGGCAAACTGAAGGAGGAGAACTTCTTCGGGCCGAAGGAGGAGGTCAAACTGGAGACTCACATCAAGATGGCTGCCGCCGCTGCAGGGAGGGTCATTGGAAAAGGAGGCAAGACAGTAAGTTACCTGAACCTTACACTTCAGTCTCCTCTTCTTTTAATAGCAAGCTTTGATTGCTGCAGTAACAACTCTGTCCATGAAGCGTTGGCGACCCTCCACCTTTCTGCCATCAAATCTACAACACTCCTCGGCCTCCTAAAGTGACCAAACTGTGTGTCTCCAGGTGAACGAGCTGCAGAACCTGACAGCAGCTGAGGTGGTGGTCCCCAGGGAACAGACGCCTGATGAAAACGACCAGGTCATCGTCAAGATCAACGGACATTTCTATGCCAGCCAGGTACTCCTCCCACTCTGCTCCTCATGTTTCACTTTTCCACAGCTGACAGTTACTGCAGCCGCGAGGTTTCTGGCGTCTTCCCCCCCAAACTATGGCAACATTAGCCTGCTAGTCTACTACTTCACTATAAAATGACACCACTCTGTCAGGGGCATATTGGACTGACATTTAAAGCTGTAGCTAGTTACTATAACATCCCAGATACAGCTAAAAAATAATGAATGTAAAACACATTAGTTTTTTTTTTTTAAATACAGTAATGTTTCTGCCTTTAAACTTTTGTCCAACAGGCTATAAAACGATGCTAATCAGGGCTAATTTGTAGCTATGGCTAGCTTACTAGTTACAAAAATGAAAGTTACAGTATGTCAGTAACAAATGTCATGCATTTGGCTTCCCTGGCTTGACTCTTGACAAGTTTTTCTTTTACCCTTTTCCCACCAAAATGAGTGACCGCAGTGTAGCTGTAGTGTTTGTAGTGACAGGTGTTTTTACACTGTTAGATGTTACAGCTCAGAAAAGGGGCGTGCATGTTGTTGATGTTGTTGTTGTGTTTACATCAATGCCGACCGGAGCCGGAGCCGATAAATACCAGCGTCTACTGCAGAGCCATTTGACCCGGGTGTGAACGCCAATTGTTCCCTTTTCCATTGCAGACAAAAGCCCGATGTTAGGAGGTCTTAACGGGTTTTTTGACCAGGGGTATTTTGGTGGCCGGCCACGCATGGTACACCTGTAGTGCACTTGTAAACCTGGTGGGATCAGAAAAAATACTGTAAACATGTTAGAACGGTGGCTTATTTACACAGGTGTCCACCTGACAAATGTACCCACTCTATTTTATCTCCGTTTTGCTCTACACAAACTTTACCTGTCTACCTTTTGCTGCTGGTACAGATAAGTCATATTTTTACTCTGGATTATTGCAGCCACAAACCATCCTCATCTCTCCTCTGTCCTCCAGCTGGCTCAGAGGAAGATCCGGGACATCCTGACCCAGGTCAAACAGCCACAGAAAGGCGGGATGGGCCCCAGCCCTAATCCCCAGGGCTTCACAGAGATGGGCAGTCCTACACAGGGTCTGACTCAGGAGCACCAGCCACGCAGGAAGTGAGGGTCCCCGCATCCTCCTCAAACGCCGTGGGGCACCCCCTGCCTGACGGACAGACAGACAGACAGACACATGCACGGACGCATAGACAGACGGACGGATACAGGAGAGCGACACACGGACCCAGCGATAGACAGGGAGAGATATAAAGAGGGAGGGAGTACGCCCGATAGCCAGAGAGAAAGATAGGTGTTTAGAGAAGGAGAGATGAATAAAATCAAAAGATGAAATGAATAAAAAAGAGGATTAAGATTAAAAGAAACTTGAGAACAGAGACCAGATGCCAGGCCAGAAGAGACACTGATTGAAGATGGAGGGATAAAGGAAAAGAGGGACGGAGAGAGGGAGGGGTGGTGTCCTCCTAGTGTGCCTTGGTAGGGCTGCAGCCAGCTCCTCGTCTGTTGAAACTTTGAACAGATCCTGCGTCAGACAGGTTTAAACAACACGCGACAACATTATTCACCCCGTAAGGTGGAGCCTTACTGCTGTTGTTTACACCTGTCCACATGGGTTCAGATCTGGTGCAGAGGGCTGAGGCTGGCTCCACAAATCTGTGTTTCCTCAGACACACTAGTAGGGGCCCATTTACACCCTCTGCTGCCTCCTACAGACCTCTCCAACCATCTGCAGTCAGTCCTATATTTTAAGGGTGGTTTTTTTTAAACATAGAGATATATGTATAGAAATGTTTTATTCAGAGCTATTATTGATAATATGCAGTGAGGCGGAGCCGGGAGAGGGAGCAGGGGAAACTGCTGCAGAGGCACAGAGGGATAGGTCACAGGTCTGGCACTAGCCCCACCCACCCCTAACCCCTGAGCCAATGAGAGTCTGGAAGAGGGGCCGCAGATGTTAACACTGCTCTTTAAAGACCTCTCTGAATAGCGGAGAGATTAGAAAAAAAGAGAAAAAAAGAAGAAAATATGAGGTTGTAAATATATAATCTTCATGTAAATGTTAAGAAATGCTGCGTCTGGCCGCCTTGCCTTTCTTTCAAAGGGGTCCTCCGTATATTTCCCAGCCCCTCGTCTATGAAATGTAGCATACTGTAACCTACAACAGGGCCCGGGGCTGGGGAGGCACTGAGCACCCCCCTCCACATTCAGCTGTGTGGCGGAAGGCGCAGCAAGAGACAGTAAGGGGAGCTGAGGTCGCAGCTGGTCCTGCAGTTCTATTGCAGCGGCTTAGCTCACACATGTGAAACCTTTATGAAAACAACTGTAGAAAAATGCCAGCAGCTATGCTAGCTGGCTAGCGGCCCGCACCTTAAATGGCATATTTTATATATATTATATATATATGATATGTGAGTTAGCCCGGCCCCTCGGGTGAATGTATTGAAGGCAGGGAGTCAGGTGTGAGGTTTCGCTACACCTGTATGAAAAAGTCCTGCAATGACAGACAGACAAGGTGTGTCTGAGACTTTCTGCTCATTGCCTTCTTCTAGCGCTGGACACTCAAGGCCAGTCTTGGACAGAGAGGATGGGGTTCTCCTCAGAAGAGCTGAGGTCCTTAAGACCATCCCTGCATTAAAGCCATCTTTGGCCTCTAATGCTTAGAGTAGTACAGGAAGTCTGAGGCTGGCCTTGGCTGAGCGCCAGAACCAAATAAATAAATAAGGCGAAGTCTTCCAAAGCTCCTTGCCTTGAGCTCAGAGAAGGTAAAATCAGACTGAAGGGGAGCGGCTTCCTCGTTCTCTCTCCCAATCTGCCGAAGGCCTGTGGGCGGAGCCTCCAGACCCTGCCTGCGTATGATAATGAGGGGCGGGGTCTACACCTGGACACTCTCGCCAAGATTAGAACAGATTAGAGAAGAAATGAAAAAGAAAAAAAACTACCTCAGGGTAAATTTACCTCAGTATTCCTAACTTTTTTTTGCTTGCTGGTGTTTTATATGAGAAGAAAAAAAGAAAAGAAGAGCTGATAGTCCTGAATATTCTTATTTTTTTAAGGAAAAAAGTATTTTTTTTTAGGTATTGTCTTGTTGCTTTGGTTATTTTTTTCTGTTTTTTTTTTTTCTTTTCTTTTTTTTTGGTGTGATGATGGTTGAATGAGCTCAGGATAAAGAAGAGGCAGTGTTGAGATGAAACGCTGAGAGGAAATGGTTGAGTGCCATTTTACCTTTTTTTTAGGTGAAAAAAACACGCCTTCTGTCTTCCTGAAGTGTGATTGGAGCAGCCATTTGGCCAATGGGGAGTGGTTTAAACTCGAGAGGGGGTCCTAAAGTGCACACGGTGACCGAACATGCCACTGGGGGTCTCTTTTTACTGATCTTACGTCATCATGGGGGGGGGAGGGTGTGGGGGTGGGGGGGTGTAACTAATGATTTTGACCATACAGAATGACTGGCACATTCACACAACCTCATCCTCAGGTCGCATTAAGTCACTGCGAGTCCCTTTTCTTGTGGCTGCTGGCCCACCTTGAAGGACCCTCCTCTCCTGCCTTATTGTGATGACATCATCATGACGCTCCAAACATTATGATAGGGCTTTAAGTGTTCAAAAATGACAACAAAGAGGTGATTCACATGTGAAAGTGAGCTTTAAAAGCCAAATTCCACCTTTTCTTTTGTTTTTTATTTTTATTTTTTTAACCTTTCTCACCTGGAGGTCGGCAACTTGTCAGATCAGAGTTGTGTTGAATGCAGCAGCAGCAGCAGCAGCAGCAGCAGCAGCAGCAGCAGCAGCAGTAGTGATCCATCTACAGCATAACTGTACATGGAAACAGGAGAGGACATTCTACCTACACACCTCTACCTACACACACATGCCTGAACTCGCTTCTCTGAATGTGAATATTTATAACCTGTGCACTGACCATGACACCTCAGATGCTCCCTTTTGGCTTACATGAGTGTATGTGCGTATGTGTGTGTGTGTGTGTGTGTGTGTGTGTGTGAAAGTGAATACAGGTGTGTTTGTGTTCACTGGTTTTAAATGTTCATTTTTGTCAGGGGATGTGGTGAAACTTATAAAAAAGCAGAAAAAAGTAGGACGAGAACCTATGGCCCTCCGTCTGTGTGCCACCTGACCGAGGACGGAGATTTATCCAAGAACCTTTTAAAAAAAAAAAAAAATGGGAGAAAAAAAAAAAAAAAAAAAGCAAGAGAGTTTAAAAACAACAATAACTCAGCTGAATAATAGATTAAAACCTGTACATAAAATGTTCAAAAAAATAAGATCACAATACTTTTGTATTTTTGGAGAAAAAAAACGCGTAAAAAATCGAAATGGGAAAAGCCGTTGAGAGAGGAAAGATTGCGCCAAGTCACTGAAGGACACTGCCAGATAACTCTAAATCTTTTTATTGTCTTACCTGCGCTCGGCGACATACAGTACACCTGACATACAACCCTACATCGGCTACCCCACCAGCTCACCATCAGACAGGGAGAAGTCTATTCTAATGTGTCTATGCTTCCATTTTTGTCCAGAGGCGGTAACTTCACAGCGCAACACTACGGAAGCCAAGAAAGGCATACTACTCGCAAATATATATTTGTTGTTATCCCGAGATAACGAGATATTAACAAGATATTATCAGGAGAAAACGTTTTGTTTTTTGTTATCCCGAGTGTTACTTGTGAAGTGTATGAGGTTCAGTCAAAATGATTTTCTTCTGATAATATCTCGTTATCTCGGGATAACTAGCTTTGTTATGTTGAGATAAGAGGATAAAAGAATAATTTGTGAGTATGGCCTTTCTCTGCTTCCATTCAACACAGTTTGTCCTGTGTTAAGTTTCCACCTCTTTCCCAAACCATAGAGCTCTGTTCACGACCACCAAGACATTTAGGATTCGTTATTCAGCCTGCAGCCATTTGGATCGGTTCGGTTCGGATTCATGTGTTTTTTTTTTATTTTCTTTTTGGTTTTTATTTGGTTTTGACAATACAGCAAGCTTTATTTGGACGTGACATCTGGGGACGTACTGTTGCACTAATTGATGAAAATAATGTCGACAACGTCAAAACTATCGAAACGACTGAGAACCTCCTGTAACACCTGATGCAGTTCCTTAAAGAAAAAAAAAAGGGTGGAGAGTGACGGGAGGAGAAGGAAGGATATAGGAGGAGGGGAGGAAGGAGGGGAGGTGGTCAGACATCTTGGGGATGATGGGATGTGTTGAGAAACCTCTCCTTCCCAATTCTATCAGCAACTAAATCCCACCATCTCTTCTCCTACTTCTCCTCCTCCTATCCTCTGTACTCTAGGAGAAGAGTGAGATGTTTTTATTTACTTTTATTACGAAAAAAAAAATAAAAAAAAGATCATTTCATTTTTGGAGCGGGCAGGAACGTCAGGGTCCCTCGCCCTCTCTTGCGCTGGTCTCCACCGTGTTCGTTTCGCTCACTTCTGTTCAAAAGACCTTTTCGATTTCTTACTTTAACCACCTTTTTTTTCTTACTATCGTTCTGACTCTTTTTTTTTTTTTTTTTTTTTTGGAAAAATGAAAAATAGTTGGATTTGATAATGTTTTGTTCTTTTTGTTTTTGAATGCACAAATAACAAAAAAAAAAAGCAGTTACTTAAATACGATGAAGTACTAACACGTGGTACATGACGGTAACTGTGCCAAACACACGGGAAGGGGCTCAGTCCAAAATGCAGTGTGGAGCCATTTTGAGCAAATAACTTACAAATACTGAACATAAGGTCTTAAGATAATTTCAGTCATACTTCAGAATGAAAGTTACTACATTCAAATGGTGGTATCTCATCTTGGAACTGAACTCCTCTCATCTTGTTTTTGTATGTACAGTAGAGACAGTAGAGAGAAAACATTGTAGGGTCGTTGTGTCTCCAAAGACACACACACACACCATGCTACCTGTGGCACTAAGAACCGCTCACATCAATCTTAGCCTGCACCCTGACAGGGACAGAAATCAGCCATTTCTGGGCCCCAAAGTGATACTGTCCTTTTATTTTATTCAAGTTGAGTGATAAGTTGTATCAGCGAGTGGACAGAGTTTGGCAGTGTGAGGTACCACACAGTGTAATAAAAAAAAAAAAAAAAAAAAAAAAAAAAAAAATCATTGCCACACACTAAAACCTAGGCATCAAACTTTGATGATTTTGTCGTATCAAATTATTCCAAGACTGTTTTACCCCATTTACTATAATTTGCTACTTAATATTACTGCTGACCATTTTCTAAATCATATCATACATCACACATCATATATATGTATACATATATATATATACACACACACAGTATATCTGTACCATTACATACCATCAGATTTAGATTTGTATCTATTGGTTTCCATTTACTTCACTATGAAATTAAGACTTGAAACATGCTAGACTGAGATAATGGATCACATTGAACATGGCCCCACCATGACCTCTTTGGGGGACCTGGGTGGGCACAACCCCACCCCACCTCCAAATATTGTTCTCTGGTGACTGTGTGTCACTACCTTCACATTCTCCGTAGTAATTTGATCCATTGTTCATATAGCAGCTTTAAGTCTCTGCAGCCAGAAGGACATAGAGTAATGAAATGCACGGGAAGTAGTGGATAAAGCCTGTGAATCTAAAATACAACGGCATGCTTTAGAACATGATCAGCATCGGTGTAAAGTACACACTGAATGGGCAAAAGTCTACGGAAGCTGAGAAAGGCCATACTCGCAAATATTTTTTTTATCCCGATATCTCGAGATAATGGTGCTTTGGTATGTCGATATAAAGGAAAAATTATCCCATTATTTCGAGATAATACTTATCTTGTTATCTCAAAATAACGGGATAATTATCTCGGTATCTCGAGATAAATGAGCATTTTTATGTTGAGATAATTGAATGATGTTGAGATAATTGAATAATTATCTCATTATCTGACATAATGGAATAAATATGTTATCTCGAGATAATGGATAACAATAACGCGATAATTATAACATCATTATCTTGAGATAATAGAATCAAAAATGGGATAAAAAATATTTGTGAGTATGGCCTTTCTCTGCTTCCGTAGAAGTCCACATTAATCTTAGTGATATTGTCCTTTAATATAAAGACTGGACTCTTGGAAATTCAGAATTTAGGGTTAAACCATCTCGCTCAGTTTCTTGTTTGTGGCAGCGGAGCACAGCTTTGCTTCGTAGACCTCACAGCATGTAGCTCAGCCCTGACAGACGGAAAAAAAACAGACAGTCTCCAAGCTCTTGTGAAGATGTAGTTTGCCACAAAACAGCGCAAACTCCTCCATGTCATGTACCCCCCCCCCCCTATTCCCTCACCAGAAATGGGCTCGAGGGACACGCTACCGAGACGAAACAAAAAAAACCTCTTGACACATAACTTGGAACGCTACCTCAGAACATAAGCAAACTCAGCTAGAAGATTGTTTCTTTTATTTTCTTTTATTGCAAACAGACAAGAGCAAACAGTCAGTCAGTCAGTCAGTCAGTCAGTCAGTCAGTCGGACAGACGTGCAGACAGAAAGGATGGACAGTCTATGTTACAGTCACAGTTTTTTTTTCTTTTTCCACTCTTTAATTTATTTTTCGGTATTTGAAATTTTACTTCTCCAGCTTAGAGATGGGACTGTAAAAATAAATGAGTAAATTAAATAAAACGACAAAAAGACAAAAAAACAACAAAAAACAAACAAACAAACACATAAAAAAAAAAAAAACCCAATATGGATACATAATGGTGCAGGGTGGCGAGGGCAGCTGGGACGAGGACTGTATTCATGTGTGTGTGTGGGGGGGGGGGAGGATTTTCAGTAACCTGATTGGTCCAGGTGTGGGCCAATCTTAACGAGGCGTTAACAGTTTCTATTTTACAAATTTACTGTTAAAAGCTGATTCTAGTCAGTAACCTCACTTTGTATCAGAACTTAATGCCACAGTTTTTTGACCTGCCTCCAACTGCTAAAATTACCCACAATCCTCTTTCAGCTCCGTCCTGCAGCTCCACTTCCCCATCCCTGTGATTTCACCTTCTGAATCAAGGGGCATGACACCTGTAACCATGTAGGCCTAATTGTTTTGTTGATCTACCTCTTAGGAAAAAAATAGGTAAATGGTAATTTTTTTTTTTTTGAAAAAGGACACAAAAATTTAAAAATGCAAAAAAAAAAAGTTGCTCGAAAGAAACATAGGTAAATGAATAACTGGGTAGCGGCATATCCATATTCTGTAGTGGATAGTCTATTAAAGGAAAAATCTTTTACTTCTTCCAAAGATGATTTTGTTTTCTTTCTCCATTCTTGTTTTTAAATGATTATGAAATGGAATAATAAACTGATAAGGGGAGACAAAAGCTTACATCTGTTTTTAATTTTTCTTCTTTTAAAAAAAACCCAACATAAATGAGATTTCTTTATCCAATTTGCATTTTCTTTACATTTCATTAAACTTACACTTTTTTTTTTTTTAATTTCAAAAATATACTTCATGTTTTATTTTGGTTGACTTCTAATTTTTCTCTCTTTTTTATGACAGCAGATTGTATCTCTTGTGTTTGGGTGCATTTAGCATTTTCTTTCTCTCTGTGAAAAGCCTACAGTTAGAGCGCCCTGCGAGGACCTTCTACACTGATCGATGATCTATTTTCACTTCTGATGAGTTGTTTGAAAAAGCAAAAAAGGACCTGTTGTTTTAGCTGACTGTGTTGCTGCAGGTGGAAGGAGGGAGGCCCCGTGACATCTCTGTCCGTCTCATGCTGGATTCAAACACATTTATCTGATCTGGCCTCAAAACCGAAAATTAAAGATCTCCATGTGCTCCAACGTGCAGCCATGTTGAAACTCTTCATGTCCCGGCAACTTCGATGCAACGAGAGAAGGGGTTGGGTCTTCCTCCTTCCACCAGATGGCGCCTTTGGTCTTCACTGTATGTGGACTTTCACCCTCTGCCTGCCTGATTCCTTTAGTCCTCATCAACACTTGTTTTAAACTCCTTGTAAACAAAACAGAGCATAGATATGAATGTGTTATTAAAAGATGAGAAAACGGACTCTGACTCCTTCCCTTTGTCTTTTTTTTTTTTTTTTTCTTTTAGCCGTGGAAGTTTTTATTTACTTTTTCAATATATACAAAATATAATGAAACACAAAACCGCTCATCACTGTAAATGAATGAGAAATAAATAACGCATACAGCAGAAGAACACTAAACAAAAAGTTTATCTGGCCACAAAATTAGCTGCAAGTACAATAGAAGGAAATTGGAAACTGCACACAAATGAAGAATTAAAATACTAATGGAGCAACATGTTTTAATAATCGTGGAAGCACATTTACTAAAAAAACTTACTGCCCGTTAGATTCCATCCTCAGAAAATGAGTCTTTATAATCGTCATAAAACTTGCCTTGGTAATTATCAGTCCTTGTGATTACAGACTTCACAGAGGCAGTGTGTGGTTTATGTCTTATCTATTATCTATCATATCATATAATAAACAGATTCTATCCAAGACAAAATGCATCAAAGTTAAAAGAAAAAAAAACTGATGGCAAAAAGAGCAATAAATCAAATAAAAACATAAAATCAGAATCTGATAACATAATATTGACAAGTACAGACAATGAAGATGCATGGAAACTTTACAGTTTATGAAATGTACAAATTGATAAGCAGACTATTCTGAAGTATACATGTTGCTTCTGCTAATATCGTCTACTCTTAATCTCTTAATGATCAATTATATTTTGTACATTTACTCCCGAACATGTCTCAGAACATGTGTTTGCTCTCCTCTGTTTCTGTCCTGCAGCTGTAAATAGCTTTTGGTGACTCTTTGATTTATAGTCATTTCATTGTATGAATCAGATCCCAATAAAAAACTCACTGGTTCCTACTGTGGTGTTCCCACTGTTCCTAAATGTAGGTACAGTGAAAGAAACAAGGGAGCAACTCCACATTATCATTTTTTTTTTCTTTCTGGAAATAAAAATAAATCATATTTTACCCACAGTCCTGGGAAACAAAAAAATCTATGCAATTAAATAGTGAAAAAGGGAGAACAGCCAAACATTATGTTAATGTCTCTGTAAAGCTGGTTCTTACCTCGTGTGAAGGAGAAAATACGATATAAAAGAGGGATGCTCAGATTTTACAGGTGTGCCATCAGCAGGTAGCTGACGTCTCCTTCACTGTAAGATTCAGAACACGAGAAACAGGTGAGAAAAGGGACTGCACTTTTGAAAATGTGCTCCTCTGTGCTGGAGTAGAAGATAAACTTTACTTTCTCCTGTTCACAGCTGTGTGTCATGTCATGTAATAAAGTAACACGCAGATGGATCAAAGGTAGCTCATCTTTAATGTTTAATGACTTGCAATGATCATTTTAATTCTTTTATTTAGGCTACACAGTAAGACCCGAGTATGAACCAGGCTGTATTATCAGCTGTTGACTGTTCTCTCTTTTTACTCTTTAATTAGACAATAAATGCAAACTTCATTTTGATTTCTCAGTATTTGTAAAAATACAGATTTTTTTTCCCTAAAATTACCAGTTGTTACTCCCTTGTTCCCCATTGTCCAGACCCAGCTCAAGGGAAGACCACACATGAGTGATTACTAAAAAATTAGTTATGAATATTAAAAAGTCACATCATAGTTTTGTTTTCTTCTGCTGAACTTACATTTAACTTCCAGGAGAAACCAGTGAGTATAATACTGCTACCTGATTCATACAGATACTGTACTCCTGTAAATCGCAGGCTGTATTCTGAAGTGTTACCTATGTTTGTGTGTCTGTCGTTGTGTCTTTTCTGGAGAAAATAAGTGTGACTGTTGCCTCTGCTGCTGCAAAGAGATTCAAAAATACAGCAACACTCACACTAACAGACATCCACATCATCCACAGGTGTCATCTACCTCTAGATAAGCGGGCAGATGATCCATTACTTTCTTAGAGCCAGACCATTCACAGCCTGAAAATAATCAGCGACAAATCTATTATTGACACGCGTGTAATGTTTCGAGTCCTACCACTAGGTGCCACTATGCACATATAGATAGAATAGAGATGAATGGCCAGCAAGTATGAGCAGCCATGTACTGTATGATGTTGTTGCCAGTTGCACAAAACACCTTAAATTTGACACTTAAGTTTGACACTTAGGGTTCACAAGGTTTCATTTCTGCTTAGCTGAGGGAGTTAGTTCAGGGTGTTGCACAGAATCTCTTAA
This sequence comes from Seriola dumerili, assembly GCF_002260705.1. Taxonomy (NCBI): domain Eukaryota; kingdom Metazoa; phylum Chordata; class Actinopteri; order Carangiformes; family Carangidae; genus Seriola; species Seriola dumerili. The sequence continues at coordinate 39,629 of NW_019174300.1, read as the reverse complement.
AAGGTTTCCTTAGTTAAGGAAAAAAGTTTCACAGCAGTAAAATTCATCCTGCAGTTGTTCTGACAGGAACTTCTTAGGTCACTGAGGTCTGAAGTTTAAGATTAAGATACAACTTTAAATACTTAAGTGAACATGTTAAGGAAACCTTAAAGAGAATACTTAGGGGTGTTTTGTGCAACTGTTTTTATTTGAAGGAAACCTTAACTCAGACTTCATGGAAAATCTTAACTCAAGGTGATTTGTGCAACCGGCCCCTGATCTCTAACATGGGATTCCACTCATAATCAGCATAATACTTGCATGCATGCAGGTGTGTCATGTGTCAGTGAGTTGATGGTTTAACAAAAGAAAGCCTACAATGAATGGGGCTGATAAATCCAGGCATTATGACATAGTCTATCAGCTATAAATCCAGATGTTTGCTCCTGGAATGACAGCTGTCACAATCAGCCCACTGTGCTGCATTGAGACACTGAAGGCTCTGAGAGTGAGTGACCTGACAGAATATATAAAAATAGCAGTTAGCTTCAGTTTCAGTTCTATAAGGAAGGAGCACTGAAGGAAGTGAACAAGTTGTAAGCTGTTTTGCATCTGTTTCAGTGATATGTAGCAGGTGAACGCACCACTGCGCTGCTGCTGTCATAGTTTGGCATTTTGTTAACGCTGAGGTTAATGTGTGCCGCAACAGATTCACACTCACATCCTCTCTCTGAAGTGTGCACTGAAATACGTATGTTCTTTTAATGTTAATAATGCTGCAGTGGATATTGTGCTGCAAAGTGTGTCTACAATTTACCCATATGTTCAGTATCATTATATTTTGGATTTACCAAATGTGTAAATTAACACCAGATCGTATCTGCTGTTGCAGTTTAGTTGTACTCGTTGCGTCCACTCTTCTCTACTCCAGCTTTAACAGAACAGACACACTGCTTTTGATTTGCAACATATTATTTTAAATAATACGACAAATTAAAATAGCTCTGACAGAAATGCTGGGACCGTGTTGGAGCACATCCTTTTGAGACGTTCACTGTCCGTCTGAACTCTTCCTGATCAAACTGTTCCAGCTCTTTCTAAAGATCTTCAGTTGGACTGAGGTCAGGCCAATATTTTCTTCTTCTCCATTCTTGGCTTCTTTTAAGTTTTGGGTCATTGTGCTGTTGGAGGAGCCGTGACCTGTGACTGCGACAGACCTCTCAGACACTGAGAGTATGTTTTACTCCAGAACTGATGATGCTTGGCAGTTCTTCTCTTCCTTATCTCCTCTGACAACTCTGCTTTGATTCCCTTTGTCCATGTTCAGTGATGTGCACACAATGATAACGGAGCACTTTTCTCCCTTTAAATACACTGAATGACTGATCATAAGATTGAAGACACCTGTGATACTAACTGAAGACAACAGTCGGCTTAAAATGTCACTACAGTCCACGTATTTATCACCACTTTGTCATGGTCTGCCCTGAGGGGACTCTTACTTTTGAACATGTGGACATGGGTTGGACTTTTGGTTTATTTCCTGTTTTATTTTGAAATCACTTCCCTTGTGTGTCTAGTGGTTGTTATACTTTCTGTCTTCATCCCGAGACTAGTACACATTTATTTTGGGATTGCATGTTTTCCAGAAATCTTTGGATGGAACTGACTGATTTTATCACGTCCATAGTTTGTAATAAGTTTTCTCTTAAATGGGAATATGTATTGTTTGGATTCCATGACAAGTACTGAAGGTGACAGTAAGTTTTAATAATTTAATAATTTTTTTTTTTAATGCAAACTTGCACATTCATAAGAGTAAGCTTTCAAATAATAAGCCATTATTTCCTGTTTTGATCATACAAATTGTAAAATATACATCCGCCATTTCTAGAAGTGCAACAGGCTCAGAGGAAAGTTTCAACATCTTGTAGAATCCACGCCACAAAGAGCTGAAGCTGTTATGAGAGCAAAGGGAGGAAGTACCCAGTGTTAGTATGGTGTTCCTAAGTTTCCTTTTTCTCCTCCAGTGAAATATATGTAATGTGTGGGCATGGAGGCTGTCAAGTTGTTTAAACGTATGTAATGAAAAATGGAATAAGTTACTTTGAACTCATTTTACTTTGTAAAAATATAACTCAACTCACTAATCAAGTAGGCTCTATATATGTAGGGTAACTGAACATTTTTTGACATCATATAAACGTGAACCACGTAAACCATGTTATAGCTGTTCTAATGTTTTTATTATGATGATTTTCCAATTCAAATTTCATCCTTTAACTTCTCTTATTTGTTCATGTCACTAATCCACGTCAGTTGCATGTACAGTGCACTCAGAAAGTCTTCAAACCCCTTCACCTTTTTCACGTTCTTATGTTGCAGCCTTCTTCTAACATCATTTAAATTCATTATTTCCCTCATCAATTTACACACAATGCCCCATAATGACAACGTGAAAACAGAAGTTTTAAGATATTTTTAAAAAGGAAAAACTGAAATATCAAGTATTCAGACACTTTGCTATGACATTTGAAGTTTAGTTGAGGTTCCTCCATTTCTCTGGATCATCTCTGAGATGTTTCTACACCTTGACTGAAGTCCACCTGTGGCAAACTGATTCAACTTGATTTGGAAAGACAAAGTCTCACAGCTGACAATGCAGATCAGAGCAAAAAGGAGGACGGAGCTGCCTTCAGAGCTCAGTAAACAGTTTTAGGATAAATTCTATTATTGTTATATGATATTATATGATGACTTTTACAATAAAATAAACCAGTATGTATTGTTGTGTATTGTCTAGGATGTGAGCTCAACAATCTCCATTCAAATATGGAGATTGTTAATAGTTTTGGCTCTGACCACTAGAGGGCCTCATTGTACCAAACAGTGTCATCTTTTCATTGTGGTGCCAAGGTTCAGGAACATGCTTTTTACATGGAGTGAGGACTCCTCTTGTGGTTTTGAAGTGACCCCGACAGCTTTGTGCAGATCAGGTGATTTATCATTATAGTGATCAGTGCTCATGAACTTTGTGTGACAGTCTTTTAATCTGCTTGCACTGCTGATAAATGATACACTCGGCTATTACTTGGCTTTACTATTAAAATCAGACATGTATTTTATATATATATATATATGTTGATATACATCAACAATAAATTTACAAAAAATATTTATAATACATACATTGCATTTTGCAGGATTGACATAGGCTACCAAATTTAAACAATTACAGAAAATTGTGAACATTTTTACAAATATTTAAAAATAATAAAAATGATAATAATAATAATAATAACAACAATCATCTTTATTTATAGAGCTTTTTTCAAAATCCAAGTTACAAAGTGCTTCACATGGCAGCAAACTAAAACAGTCATAAAATAATCCGATTTAAAAGAGACTAGATAGAAACAATTTGACGTATAAAATCAAGAAAGATCTCATGCAGATTGTCCCAGAGCCTCGGGGCCCTGATTGCAAATGCTCTGTGCCCTGTAGTTTCCAGCTTGGTCTCTGGAACAGATAAAAGACCTCTGCCTGAGAAACCCAAAGTAGATACCAGCATGTAGGGTACTAACAGGTGAGAGATGTAGGATGCAGAGAGACCATCAAGAGTCTTCAAAGTAATCAGTAAGATCTTAAAATCAATTCTATAACATACAGGGAGCCAGTGTGTTTAAAAGTCTCACAGCTGAGTTCTGTACAGTCCATAGTTGATCAATAGATTTTTGGTTCAGACAAGTAAAATGGCTCATGCAATAGATGAGATGAGATGAACGTGTGCTGGGTGGTCTGTGTCTTTAAAAGTTTAAATACCATGTATTTGTAAAGTAAGATGATAAAAACATGATTACACAGACTTTGTGGTGTGCCGCTCAAAGATGAAATTACTGTCGAACCACTTCATTCACTCACACTTGAATGAAACACTTTTGGACACTATTCGGCTAATATTTTTCAGTGCAATCCATGATGGTATGTATTGCTTGTTTAGTGATAATTTTGTACACTACTTTTTATGATGCATTGTGGAATACTATGGGTCCACTATATAGAGTATAATAATTCTCACTATGCATTCACTACAACATGGCAAACTCACTACATAGTGGACTATATAGTGAGTAGTGAGTGATTTCTGACATAACCCAAGATATTCCATGTGACAGTGATGTGTTCCTCTATAGAACCAGCAGATGGCAGAATTTCCCATGTGCTGGGATCCAAAGATAATAATTTTTGTTTTGTTTAAATTTAGCAGAAGAAAATTTGTACAACATCATAAAGGCAGGGATTAAGTGAACTCAGCTTTCCAGCAAAGCAGTGGAAAGAGACACTCCGTCTCTGAATAATGTGTTCAATGGAAAGCATGTAAAACTGGTCCCAGAACTGACCCCTGAGGGACTCCATACTTAACACAAGAAAATGAAGAGACATAGTTGAAACAATGGTACACAGGTGCCCCATGGAGATACGCTCAACATATTAGAGTATGTATTCAACAGCACCACCTTTGGTTAGTTCTTAAGCATTTTACTCATGAACTGTTACAGGAAATATTTTCGTACAGTGGGTTCCCTGGATGAATTCTACGGTGGCACTGAGAGATCAACACACTGCAACTTAAACAACATGCAAACAGTCAAAACACAAACAAATTCAGAGAACAGCTTTATTAATTTGACAACAGATGTGCTGCAAATACAACACAACCAAATACACAAACATGCTGCAAGTAGCCGGAAGTGTTTTCAGGGGTCACTAAAAGTGATGAACCCAGATGGGGTGCACATGTTGTTCAATGCTTTGTGACTTTTGAAGTTAAAAGCATTGAATTAAATGTATTATTATACATCCATGCAAGTGCGCCCCAGCTGAGTGCATAACCTTTGTTTCCACACACTTCCGGGGTCATCTGCGCTACTTGCAGCATGTTTATGTATTTGGTTGTATTGTGAGTATTTGCAGCACATCTGTTGTCAAATTGATGAAGATGTTTTCTGAATTTGTTTGAGTTTTGTCTATTTGCATGTGTTTTTAAGTTGCTGTGCATTGAGCCCTCAGGGCTACCGTACGATTCGATTGATATGGGCAACGCATTTTTTAATAACATAATATGATATTTCTACAATTCTGTTGTATTTATAAAATGGAATATCAGAAAATTGTAACTATGTCCCTTGTGCTTACTGTGAAAATGCAATATATGTTTTGACAATCTACACACATTTGATTAATGTGAAGTAACAGCAGCAGATGTAGCAATCACACAGATTTTCTTCAGAAAATGCACCTATTCTAGTTTGACTTCAAAAACCATTATTGCACATTTACCACAGATATTATCAATCAACCGATATGACTGGTTAAAGGTATGTAATAACAAAATACAGTATATACCTGAACCTTATTATTAATTGCCAATCTAGAGTCAAGAGAGATCACCTCCAACCTTTGTGATTTGCTTTACAAATGTTCCCTCTATCATTTTGACATCTACAGGCTGATTTTTGTTCGTGATTGTGTGTCTTTTTTTTCCAAAACATATTTTTGGATCCTGACTCTGAGTTCAAGAAACTGTACATGACTGTACAGTTGCAGTCTCACAGGAGCTCCAGAGGCCTGGTCACAGTGGCCTTGACAGCTGGGGCAAAGTGCAGCAAAAATGATCCAGTGCTTCTTATGCTGTGACAGGGCAGGTTGCTCTACTAGTTAAATGGGCCATCCACTCGATGAAAGGTCACAGGCTTGATCCCAGTGCAGGTAGACAATATAGTGGTTGAAGATTTACAGGAAAGGTTGACACTGCTGTTGCCCCATTATGAAGCAGAAACCACCACAGATGCCTCAAGAGGCAGTTCCTATAATGACCACTAGATGTCCCTAAGAGCGCAGGAGTCATGTCCAGGCTAGCTTGTGTTCCACTTGCTTCTGTAACTCAATGCAATCTTTCATTAAACATTTCCTTCATAGGTCTTTCTGAAAAAAAATGAGAAAAACATGTTCCTGAGGTTCACTTTCTATACTCTAAGATAAATCAGCTCCACTACAGCAGCTGCTATTAAAAATTCAAACCTTCAATAAAATTCAAACCAGGTCAAAACTGGACTTCCTCTCTTATGTCAGGCCATGATGTGACATGGGATTTTAAGAGTTTCTTCTTCCAGGACAAATCCTGGAAGTCTTCAGTTTCACTTTGGATATGTAGAGATATAAACCAGACACATTTCCACACTTATCCTAACTTTCTTTGGAACAATTTTGAAAATATTTCTCTTTCTAAAAAGATATTAACGCTCAGGATTTTCCCAGATTTGGATTTTATGGCTCTATAAAAACTGACAGAGCCTTAAATGCACAAAAATTGAAATGGTTCTTTAAATGCATCTGTGATTGTGTCTTTATGTTTCTATGTCTTCGTGTGAGTTTATTCATATTTATTTTCTGAGTATTTGTGTGTCCTGTCACTTCAGCCCTCTGGACCTCCTGGAAACATCTCTGGGCTCTCTGAGAGCGTGGCTCGCATTTTCTTCTTTTCCTTAAACCTTCCAGAGTGGGACACCTTGACATGGCGCCCCTTGCTGGCCGTTGTTTTATCCACGATCCTCTCCAACCGAGCGTCCAGCTGGGAGTCGTGCATGGTTACCTCTGCATGGGCGACGGCTCCGGTTGCAGCCCCCGACCCATGCTGGCCACTAGTGGCATTGGAAACAACATCTGCAGGGATTTCATACAGAACCTTGGGTTGGGATTTTTTTCTCCTCAGGAACGTGAACTTCCACCAGCCTGAAGATGGCTCTGTCATGACTGATGAAGAGTGGGATAGATTTATCCTGAGAAGAGGATAAAAAAGGGTAAAAAGAAGGTTAGAATAAAAAAACTGAGGATTTAATTAAATTGCAGCGATAAAACAAGAATAATCTTTAACACTCAGACACTGCATCCACCTATGTTCACCTGACTGTCTTTAAAGCTCCATATTTTCCTTTTCTCTGTGTTTTATTTGAAGTGTTGATCCATAAAAAGATATATTTCTTGTTTTAAGAACCAAAAACCATCTCAATGTAGTTTTACCAGTTGGCCCTAATTAGCATAGGTAAATGCCCAAAAATGCCCTTAAAAGGGCATAACACTGAAGGGTCGTGTGCAGACACAGACAGAAATCATGAAGAGATACCGTAAGGGAAAGCTGAGAAAATGACAAAACGAAAATCTAAAGACGGAGCACCAGAATCAAAACGCAAATGGAACTTCAGTAGCTCTGAAGTGGAGGTACTGCTGCAGGAAGTAAGCTGCAAACGAGTGGTTAAGTGTTAATGTAGCGTTCATATTTTTTAAAAGACCTTTGTAAAATAACAAAAGTTTTTTTTTTAAATATTATAAATTACAAAAATATTATTGTAATTTAAATAATATAATATTATATAACTGTAGAACAGAACATGTCAGCATAAGAGTACTCTTGAGTGTGCGTAGATTCTGTTCTTACCTAAAAACAAATCCCAATTAAGAAAACATTGGTGAATGTCAGAATCTTCATAAAAAGTGTGTAAGTGGGTTTTAAGAAGAAATTTCTTTTTAAGAATGGTTGGTGAATGAGGCCGAATGATTTCAATGTGGACAGTCTCAGGGTTTGGCATTTGGCCATTTTGGACCATGCTGAGCTATTGATTTTACTGGTGCCCCTGGTAACACATTGTAAACATTATATTTTTTGATACTCGGACAGAGCCAGGTGAGCTGTTTTCCCCTGCATTCAGTGTTAATACAAAGCTGAGTAATTTCAGGTTTATATTTTGATCACATGAGAGTGATATTGATCTTCTCACCTAACACGTTATACATACATACGTGTAGCTAAAAGTCCCAGTGCTGTTGTGCTCTATATCAGCACTTATGGAATGTCTCTCGTCCAATCAAATTACTTGGTTGGAACTAACTGTTGTGGAAAAAATGTTGTCACTTAATTTTGTCCTGTACATTTGAGTTAAATTGTTTCATAATTAGTGAATTAATTTGTGAGTTATGACCAAAAATGTGTTATGTGAGGTCACAGTGACCTTTGACCTTTGACCACCAAAATCTAATCAGTTCATCTTTGAGTTCAAAATGAATGTTTTTGCCAAATTTGAAGAAATTTTCTTAAGGTGTTAATGCGATATCGTGTTCATGAGAATGGGATGGACAGAAAACCTGAAAACAATAAGTATATAAAAACAACCACAGACCAACACTACCAGCTTATGCGTATAGAGGTGTCCACCTTAGTATAAAGTCCATAACATGGATGTATGTTCACTACTAGACTATAAACAGTATAAGTAACTGAAAATCAGTAAATTAAGGATCAAAAGAGCCTTAAATGTAAATATACAGAGATATAAGAAATAATAATAAATAACAATGGAAAATATGAAAAAGGAGCAATGATCCATCAACACTAACACCACTTACAGACAGCTGACCTGCATATGACACAGGTAAACTCACTGTGTGTTTGACCTGTGATGGATTCAGTCATGTGACAGCTGTCACGCTGCCCCTCAGTGTCACAGAGACTCCAGTCTGCAGTTTAGTTTCAAGCACACAGCTGATAAAACTGAGAATTACTTTCATAATTCATCAAAAAAATGTATCTGCCCTCATGTGGGACATATCTCTTTCTCTCTCTCTCTCTCTCTTTCTCTCTCTCTCTCTCTCTTTCTCTCTCTCTCTCTCTCTCTCTCTCTCTCTTTTTGTCTGTCAGTGGGTTGGTTAATGAAATTTAAATGTCACTATAATTCAATTTATTTCCATTCCTGTTTGCAACTGTTTGAGAGGAAGGTTGTGAAGGAGGGTCAGCTGACGTCGGTTGATCTGTACAGGTAGAACCCTGAGGCAGGTGTGACCAGTAGGACTGTGTTGGTCTGAAGCTGTACTGTTGTCCCTCACCTGTAACTCTCTTTGGATAAAAACGCCTGCCAGATGAATAAATGTAAATGTAAGATGTGGCTGCTTGTCGAGATCAACTAGCACGTTGGTTAATTGTTCCATTATTTGGGCTTTAATAAGATTACCTTCTGATAACTCTCCCAGCTGGCATGCAGACTGCCTGCAGACCAGATCCTGATTACCTTCTGGCCCTGGGGCAAGTTTTTACAGCAGCTGAGCAAACAGAAACTAAATCACATTATATTTTGGTTTCTTTTCTTCTCTCACTCTGTTTCATGAACACGTGATACGCTCAGCTAACTGATTGATGTAGAAGTCTCTTTGTCCCTTTTGATGTCGGTTCTATACAACTTTGAAGTGATAGAGTATTGACGTGTAGCTGCTCTGTGTTTGAATGCTTTGAGTGGTGCAGTAGGAGGGAGTGTGGGGGAGCAGCCATTATGTTGTTTACATTTTGTGCAGGAAAGAATCCGAACTGTGAAATGAAAAGAACATTTTGAAAGATTTCCAAGGTGGTCCCTATTTGGTTTTACATCAGCTCTGTGCACCTGCAGAGTCAGAATAAATGGTCAGTGGTGGCTGCATGCTTTCATGAGTAGTAACATCTTACTAAAGGAGACAGTCTGACCAGGATACATCATTTTCAGAAGTCACTTGAGGTAACTGTGCAGCAGGTCAACATCAGAGTTTCTACAGCTAGATTAAGTACAACTAGCAGTGTATTGCAATACATATTGTTCATCTATTATGATCATTACTGCTGTAGTTGCTATAGGCTACTCCGGAAATATAGAGGTAACCTGTTTTTATTATTAGCAATACTAGCAGCAGGGCTCTAGAGATGGGAATGATGGGCTGTTGGTTGGTCCAGCACTAGACTGCAACATCTCATCAACTATTGGATGGATCCCCATGAAATAATTTTTTTTAAACTTTATTTCCATTTTCAAACAGTAGCAGGCAATTAACATTACAGAACAGAGCCACCTTGAGACTGGGCTTCACCTTACATATATGCACCTACACAGATGATGGAAAAGCACCTTGCAGGAGTAGGACCATCACACAAATACCTCTATTCAGATATGCATACAAATACATACAGATCCATACACTTGCATACATATGCATACATACATGCATGCATACACACACATACATGCACACGTATACAGATACAAATACATAAACAAAGTGTGCCATCATATAGACATGTTTGACTATTTCTAGCCACTGAAGGATTGTGGGAAGGTTAGGCTTCATCCAATTAATAGTAATTATTTTTCTTGCAACCATTAGCAGAACATGCAGTCTGTAACACTGATCTGTACCAATGTCCCCATGAAATTTTAACATTCACATTCCTCAGAGGATGAACCACTGACTTCAATGGTTGACAATTAGGTTGACATTTTAGTTTTTTATGAAATATCTCAACAACTAATGGACAGATGGCCCTGAAATTTGGTACAACATACAGTATACAATAGCTGCTAAACATCAGACTCTTACTCTTATTATTATGTATAAAAACAGCAGCATCAGCTCTCTTAGACTAAAAATGGTGGCCATAAAATTCTTCTTTATTGCTGTATGTATTTCTCTGACAAATGCCAAGGGGATAGTTTGAAATTAAGTGAAACATAAAAAACTTACATATATTTATGTTAAGTTATCTAAGAAATATTTAATGGTTTAATCAATGAGACCGTGGAGTTGCTGCACAACGGTAGACTAGCGGAATGAAAGATGTAATATCACAGTGATAAAAAAACAGACCAGATCTCTCGCTATAAAAAATGAAGAAATCTAAACAGTTGGAAAAATAAGAAACGAGTAAGAGCAACTGCAACAGGCTACGCACAAAACAAATGAACAAAAAAACCCCAAAAATAATCAGCATCCTCAAAAGTGTAAAATATTAAACAAAAATAAAACTGCACAGAAAAAGTTGTAGGTTTTTCTGAAGCTGGTGGATAACTTTCTTTGAAAGCATGTGGTTTGTTTGCAATGAGGTTAACTCCCTAATATTTTGTCTCCCTAACTTTGTTTACAAAGGTCAACTTACTGAATAAAGGTGAGGAAAGACTGTAACAATGGAACTGAAATGCATTAAAAACATGGACCCTCTAAATGAAGAACCGGGCTTTCTGGAGTCCCTGGCTTCCTTTGGAAGCACAACCCTGAATTTGCCAAAGACGTAGCCTTCCACAGGTGGATGCTCTTCTTCAGCTGATATCCTGTTTCTTCTAAGTCTAACAACTCTACCACCTGTCCAGCCATACCGCATGCTTCTATCCTGTTCAGCTAGCAACAAACATGATAGCCACCAGTCTGCTTCTCATGTAGCTAGCATTAGCCATGCTAGCAACCAGCCTGCCTCCCAGTCAGCTAGTCTCCAGCCTTGAAATGCAACACAGAGGCTGTCTACAGGAAAGGACATAGCAACAACATGTTGCAGATCTTTTACCAGAATCTTTTACCAGACTTCTCTCGACCCCTTGGAGTTAGTTGTAGAGTTGTAGAGGGGAGGATGCTGCACAAACTGAACAGCATAGAGAACATCTTGATAGCCGTCTATGACCTGCAGGTCTAACAGCAGCGCACCTTTCTTTTCTGTAACAAGGAACACTGCAGGAAGTAATTCCTGACAATTGCTGTCACTGCACAGAACACTGATGGGTTGACCGACCAAGGAGCATTGAAGCTGTTCTGCCTCTCAGAGGACAGAACAGATTTAGGCCCTTTGTTGCTTGTATAAGACAGTGGCCAATGGCAAACTGTCAGACCCTACATTAACATTCCCCTTCATGTCAATCTCAAATGACTACAAGCATCAGATCACTAGGACAAGACCACATTGAGGTTGTTTGAACGGCTAACCTGTGACATTATTAAAGGGACACAGTTACAGAGGCAGACATACAGACAGGCAGAAGCACATACACAGTGAATAAATGATAAACCTTTGTGCGTCATGCCATTTTACTTTCAAACCTAACAGGATGTTTTTTCCTTGCAAGAGGACAGACTGTTCACCTGGACATTTATCACATACAATATTGTATATCAGATTAATCTGATCTTTCACGGTTCGTGCAGATATATATACAGTATATCCACCCGGGTACGGGTCTCTATTCATTTGGTTCAGTTGTCGTGTATAATTTAGCATTTAATTACATTGTTTGTTACTCATTGTTTTTGTGATTTATGTAAAGTGGCTGCTGCAACACTGCAACCTCCCTTCGGGATTAATAGAGTACTTTATCCATCCGACATATTGATGATACTATTTAGCCTGTTGAATAGGTGTAAAATAGTGGATCTGTATTTTCATGCATACTGGCTCTAGAAGTTGGATACAGTTGTATGTGTTCTACATCCTATTGCTTAGCAGTTAAAGTTTTACATCTTCATATTGTACCAGTTTTAGGCTTTTTATGCAAGTGGAGCAAAAACTATGAAAACAATTAAACATATTTAATAAACATATTAGTATGACAGTTTAAGAGACTGGGAGAAATTCTCAGGAACTAAGGAGAACTTTCTTGATTAAAAAGTCAAATAACAATGAGGTAGCTAGTTATAAGTAATGTTTTGTATTTTGCATTTCATCATCATCTGTCCCCATGGGAAGCTGCAGTGATGGCAAATACACTGTTGTCTTGGGGAGAAAGTGGATTAGCTGTTGATCAGAAACTAATAAAGCCTGAAGCAGGAGAAAATATTGGCACCAGTGAGGAAAGAATAAATACACAGTACCATACGAACCAAAAGAAAAATTCCTTCAGCAGGGGAGGAAGATAATATATATCATAAAAAAAATCACCAGCCCACCAGAGCGCTTTTAATCAACTGAACCTGGATCAGTTAAAGGCAGGTCTTATTGGCCTTACTGCCTTTCAAAAGTCCAAAATGCTACAAACATCAAATCAGGGATTGTACATATAATTAAGCATGATGGTCCAGAATGTAGCAGCCGGTCTGGTCTTCAATCAGCCTTAAGGGCAAAATGACCTCCACTGGCTACCCATGCTGCCTTCACAGTGACTTCTGGGTCTGCACCATCTAGCTGAACTCAGTCATTCAGCCTGATGCTAACTCTCTCCCGCTGTGTTCCTCTAAAGGAATGTAGTCCATCATCACCATCCCTGCACACAAGACGGACTCAGTCCAGACTGTTGTGGTCTGTCCGCTACCTCTCCGCTACTGAATCCTATCAGAGCAGAGTATCCCTCTCTGCCTTCAAGAATCTGTTGAAGACTCCTCTCTTCAGAGAGCACCTCCTCTTCTAACACCTCTAACACCCTGACGTGTCCAACTAGCTCTTACTATACACCTTCACTTCTTTACCTGATCTCCTTCACTTATCAAAATAGATGTAGTGGGTAATACTTACATCAAGGTCTCCTACTGCAATGAAGCTGTAGGCTAGGGCCATACTACTACGGTTTCATTTTAAAATGCATTAAAATGCATTTTTGCCCCCACCCACCCATCCCCAGTGCAGTGTTTTAGTCAGGATGGGTCGCTTCCTGATTGGGTCTTATCAGCTTTGACTACCAAAACAATATGGATAATGAATTACAAGCGTTACTGACCTTGTTGTCTTTGCCAGCATCTGTTGGTCAGTTAAATTCTGCATTTTAAAAATACAACTGTCTTTTCTGTTCCTCGTCAGTCGCACATGCCCAGTGTATGTGATTGCTCCAGGTATGTATGTGTTTTCAGGTGTGTTAGTCTGGATGGGGATCGTTTCTGATACGGAGCTAAAACGCTCGTCTGGATGGAGATCTTTTTCATTTTCAAATGAAAACGTCGTAATGTGGACATAGTCTTAATGTTGTCCCTCACTTGGAAGTTGCTTTAGATAAAAATGTCAGCTAAATGAGTGAATGTATATGTAAATGATTATGTAACTGCATGGCTCTAAAGGAGAGTACTTATTAGTCCTTTAGGATACAGGCAAGTAGATATGAAGCCTGTCCCTAACAAATATCTACTGAGACCATCACACCACACCAACAAACCAGTGAGCTAATGATAAAATACTCTTTCTTCTTTGTAGGAGATGCTCCCTTAAACATGACTTGTGCCAGTTGAGCAAACCATTCATGTAGATTTATGCAGTGGTGGGAGAAATATCCACATTCTATACATTAAAGTAAAAGTATATGTTGAAGCAAAACAAATCATCATCATCAGCAGCACAAAGTTCTTAAGATGCATTTTTAGCAAAAGAAGTTCTGCAGTAAGATGTATTTCTTATGTATGAGATTACTGGATTCTTCCTGATGCATTAATGTGAAAGCAGCATTTTGCTGTTGTAACTGCTTGAGGTGGAGCTAGTTTAAACTACAACTACTTATATAGAAATATCATTTTATTTAAATTAAACCACATGAGTAGTTTAGAGGGGAAATGTGTGTTTGGTGGAACTGCTAACAACTCAAAAAACATCTGAAACATGACAAATGGCACAAATGACACTCTGGCTTTTTTTGGGGTCATGAGCCAAACAGGTTTAATCATCAACAACGTGTTTTGTGATGTTTTTGTGATGCAAAATCTCAATCTGAAAAGTAACTATGTCGGTCAAATAAATGGAGTAACATGTAGTACACTTACAAAGTATAAAATGAAAATACTCAGGTAAAGTACAAACACCTCACTGCTTTGAGTAAATGTGCTTGCAATGCTAGACTCACCTGATTGAAACAGATGTGGAGCCGGCTGTTGTATCCTTCCAGCTGTGGTTGAGCTCAGCAGGTTTCAGGACCAGTTTTTAGCCTGCTCTTTCCAAAACTCCTGAATTTCGTCTTCTAGCCACAAAAGCACACGGTGAACTTTGCATTCAGTTCTCACTGTCCTGTTGGCCTCTGCTATACTTCTGTCAGAGACAGAGAGTGGAGATGGGTTTGAGAGGGAGCCAGTTAATAACAAGCTGTCTAAGCAAACTGTCAGTCTCACCTGATAGCTTTTAAGAGTCCATAATCCATTTTCTTCATCCACAGCTCCACTAAACCCAGAGGTCAGAGTGAAATTACATCTGGTTCTCTGTCAGAGTAAAATGGTGAAATTAGCACATTTGAAGAAAAATGTCCCAACAAACTTCTAACTGGAAATAGATAGCTTGGTTTGTTGTCCACCCTGCTGCAGAATTACACCTCTATCCTTAAAGTGGCAATAGCAACTGACAAAAAACTACTAGAATGAGCTAAGATGAGCTGCTGGTTGGCCACAGCAGAATCACCATCCCTCTGTGTTGTCATTTACCCTCATCCTCACTCTCCACACTTCCTCTTTCTTTCCTCTACACACTCACTCCTCTGTCTGTCTCCTCCTGTAAGTGCTGCAGGAGTAACAGGTGCTGTGGTTGGCCCCTCCCACTGACACACAAAAACATACAAACCCTGCTATGCTTGTGAGGACCTTGGCTGTACTAAATAACATTGAGTACAGTCCACTTCCTAACTTTAAACTAACCTTCATCTTCACCCCTGACTCCTGCCCAGACTTGATTATAATCTATGACTGTGCTGCTCTCACTGCAGCTCCATTCAAACACTAACAGGCTGCATTTGAGACATTAATAGTTGCTGCAGGATAACATCAGACCCACCCTGAACAAATAATGGTCCACACCTATTAATCGTTTTCATTCAGCATGTTAAAATGCACTCAGGTTAAACTCAGAGCCAGTATAATGCATGACTTGAATATTAATTTATCGTATATTTAGATTTATATTATATTTTTTATAATAGGCTACTAATTTAGTACTCTTGGTGTACATACTGTAGTATACATGTTGGTTACACTGTGTGATTCTGTGCCACAAAAGTCAAACAGTGCAAAGCATCACGCTTAAACTAGAAAAGGCTGAATTTTCTGAGGGCCCTATTTGCTTGCTCATGAACCAGAAGACACTAATATGTGAAGTAGGTCGTAGCTGAATTGTTAAGGTGTTCAGTTTTGTTTGTAAATGTGTCACTAGATGATTGCTGGGGTGCTCAAGAAGATTGTTAGACTGAATTAAACATTAAAACAACACAGGGAGCTGTGTTGGTGTTGGTGTTGGTGTGTTGCTTCAGATATTGTAATCTGTTCCAGGAAGTCCAGTTGGAGTAACAGATGGATGCGTTTAAAAGCTTATCAGATGCAAAAACACTGCTGATTTTACAACTTTGGAAAGTTACCCAACAAGTCGTGCAACCTAAACAACCATCACTCACTACCCTCTGATACTACCGAAAGGAGGGTCTCCTCTTTAGCGCCTCTATGGTGGCAGGAGGTATGCTGCTGATAAACTGAAAAATTAATAACTAACTTGTTTATGATGTAGCAATGCTATAAAAAAAAAGTATGGTATACATGAAAACAACTTGGTTAGGTTCAGGGAAAGTAAATCCTGGTTTGGGTTAAAATGTTTGGGGATGTCCATCGTCATGGTTACAATAACAAGGGGTTAAGATCATGGAACAGTTCTAGTCAAAGATGCCAGTTCCACGGGTGCTTGGGATCTCAAGACACCCACAAGAAATGATGATCACACATGGGGAAATTATGGTATATTTGAGACATAAGAAGAGAAATAGATGTGGTGTCAAAGCAGTGAGTTTTAGCTTTGTATCTGAAGCAACTCTTCTGTATCAGTAAAGCTGTCAGTCAAGGGACACTGGAGGCAGCAGCAATGCTAGCCAGTCGAGCTAATGTTAGTGTTAGCACCAGCAACGAGCCAGACCCTAAAAAAAACTAAGGATGAAGCTACCAACTCTCATGGACAAACACATGTCACTGGATCAACAGGATAAAAGACTGTTTCCATAAGTTTAAATCTGGAGGCTGTTGCAGATGAAGTCAATGAGTGCACGGCCTCCAGGACAAACTTGTGAGGGATTGTAACATCTGTTTTGGTGAATACTGTAAACCTATAAAGGCAGCTGTCTAAGTGTCTGAATGAAATTTAGGTTGGCTGCATTACTTTGTTGCGTGTTGAAATAGCATTCCGTGTAGGGATCTAGTGCCAAAGCATCTGTGCAACATACATGGTGGATTTCATTGTCATTGGGCTCTTTTTTTTTAGTTATGTTAGATGCCAAGCCATGAAAAACCTGTAGTTTCTATCTGTTTCCAGATTTTGCTACATGCTGCTCTTGCAGGACTTCGTGATGGCTCCATCAGGAGGTCAGTCTGTTTGAAGACTAAAGTCCTCATTTGATCCCAAAATGAATCTAACCTAAATCCTAGATTATTTTATCCCTTTTATATGCTTGACTTTACTTCACATCCTAATTCTAATTTTAATTCCAATCCCAGGTGGTAACATGTAACCATTCAATGACATTAATTTATCTTATTGGTTTGTAAAACATTAACACATTCAGTTAACACATAAGGTGAACCCTGCAGTGCAGTCTTGCATCTTCTCTTCAGTTTTCATGGATACTTCAGAGGGATTCTGACCACAAACAGGAAGGCTCAATGTTTTTCCACTGGGCAAAAAAATAAATTTAACAAAAACAAATTAGCTGCCCCACCCAATACTAAAACCTCCCAGTTATATCATACCACTCTTATAATTGATCATCTGTTGCTAAATGGATTACACATGAGATTATCCGGCTGTAAATGAACAACAGTGCTGCTGAATAAACTGTTCTCTGTACAGTATGTATTCATATCTGCTGTCAGCAAGTGGGACAGGAGTTAATAAGTAACCAAGTTATAGTCAGTCAGCATGTTCACTGAAACTAGAAACACACACACACACACACACACACTGGCTGCGGCGTGGCTGGGATGTGTTTACTCTGTCTTGCTTTTATCTATGTATCTGCCCTCCTTCTACACAACACGCACACACAAACCCACACATACACTCACAGAAAGGTTCTACATGGTCATTTGTGTTTTTGAGATCATCTTCATGTCACAGGTATATGCTGCCTTCTTTGAATGCAGAAACAAATAAAGCAATGTCAAAGCCTACGAGATTTGCATTTATGACTCAATTTTCATCGTGAAACTGTATTCAAATTTTTTAAAAGTTCCTCTGCCAGTTGCAGTTTACTCTCCAATACAGGTGCCATAGTGTACTGGCTGTCACATCTGCTTACATGCACAGAGTCCTGGCTTCAAAACCCAGTGAATCTATTACTCTAGGTGTGTGTTAGAACAAACATAAGAGTTTGATTTGCATGTCATCCACTCAATGAAACTGAACTTTGCACTCTTACATCAGTGGGCGTTAATCATGAAATGTGAAGGCGGAGAGTTTATATGGGAGATGACTATATTTATTTCAAAGCTGGGGTTCATCAAGGGGGCAGCTGATTTGAACTACTTTATGCTTTTAAGAAGGATTCTCAACTGGGACAAAATAGCATAACCTGCTAAGACCTGCAAACATCGGTCTTTTGTCGGCAATGGAAAAGAGCAACAATTAGCATTCAGTGCCGGGTCAAATGACTCAGCAGTAGTCCCAAGTATTTATCAGCTCCAGTTCTCAAGAGAAGACGCTAAATTCGCCCCTTTCCATGCTGTGACATCTTTCTGAGACAGGGATGAAAGAGTGAGCTGCAGCCCCAAAATAAGTTTTGAAAACTCACAATCACCAATGAAGCGTCTCACACTGAGGCTCCAACACTTTTACTCCCTGAAGTTTTGTATGTCTCAGTCACCTTTTTTTAGAGGGTTTACCCGCATTTGAAAAACCCACTAATTTTCATGTAAAAACGGTATACATTTCCTTTGGAAAGATGCCTCAAATGTGTGCGACTGTGGCAGAAAAAAATGCAAGTGAATGGGTGAATGTGGGTAGTGATGCAAAGCACACTGAGTGATGGAAAAGACCAGAAAAGTGCTCTATAAGTGCAGTCCATTTATCATTCCCTTCAAACTTAGTGGTTTAATCAGCTGCTCACATTGAATCTACAGTGGGGGTGGAGCTGATGAACATACTGATAAAAAAATGTGTCTGTTTCAACAGTAGTGCCTCATGCAAATAAGGAACAATAGGACTGCAGTGATCCTAATCCACTTGTGCTCATCTCTTGATCCAGAACACTGTGGCGGCCATTAAACTGTTTTTCATGAGCGAGAATAAGCTGCTCTTTGCTCTTTTGTTTTTCATTTCCTGTATTAAAATAAGGCTGACAGCAGCAGCACAGTGGAGGTTTCACAGATGGACACAAGATATCCCCACACAGTCACAGATAAGGTGACACCCTCACTGATAACAGCTGAGGCATTTCATTATTAAGAACAGTGGATTTCAGTTATGTTGGATCAATCATACATCCACACAGTAGTAAAAGTAATTTAACCTCTGTGGTATATTAAAATCTATAACTAGAGGGTATCACTGTATAGGACAGTTAGGTGACCATCATCTCTCTCTCATCAAGCTATGCACAAATCTGCATTCACATCGACTGGACTTCCTCTGCTGATGCATGGAGAAAAACAGATTTTATTTTTATTTTTGATTTTGATAGTGACAGTGAAAGCGAGACAGGAAAGTTGGGGAGAGAGGGGATGACATACAGCAAAGGGCCAGAGGTCAGATTTGTAGCTGGACCAAGCCTTCTTGGTATGCACTCTACCAAGTGAGCCGCTGAGGCCCCCCCTGAGAAACAGATTTAATAAGACATCTTTAATGGACTCAGGATGAGACAAACAGAAGGAAAGAAAGAAAGAAAGAAAGTAACAGTAACATTTAAGAGCAGCTCTCAAATGATCACATGTATTCTCAGAGAAGTAATGGCCAACCAGAAACAAGGATTTAACCTACATCAGCCGGGTTGTTCATACTTTAATGGTTCCTTACCTTCTTTAGACAGTGATGTCAATCTGTTGTTGATCCAAAATGCTGCAGCATGAGCACTGACAGGAACTAGAAAATTTAGGAAATGGTATTTCTCAAACATTAGCTGTCAGCCATTAGGCTCCTCTCCTGTGGAACCATCTTCCAGTTTGGGTGCAGGGGGCAGAACCACTCTGATCTCATCTCACGTGATCTCATGGGGCAGATGCAAACAAAATGGAGACGGTGGTGCAACAGCTTGTTGTGAGAAACTAGACTTACCTTCTTGTTGTTGTCTGTCTCCGTCTCTCAGAGTCATATAAACATCAACCATTTGTGTGAAATTTTGTTGTAATTGCTGTGTGAGTTCTTGAGTAATGGCTAAAAAGAGATTTGTGAGGTCACACTGACCTTGACCTTTGACCTTTAGGTACCAAAGTCAAATAAGTTTGTCCTTAAGTCCAAGGGAATGTTTGTGCCAAATTTTAAGAAGTTTCATCGAGGCATTACTGAGATATCGTGTCTCAGTTTCAATATCTGTTCAGCAATAGTGTAATAGCAATAGCCATCTACCTGAAGGGACAGAGCTGGCTCTTTTTCCTCAGGAGGCTCAGGTCCTTTGACTCTGCAGTGAAATGCTGCACGTGTTATCAGTCAGTGGGTGCCAGTGTACTTTTTTACATTCTGGCAGGACAGAAAAGCAGCTACATCTATCTATCTATCTATCTATCTATCTATCTATCTATCTATCTATCTATCTATCTATCTATCATGTTAGCTAATGTAAGTGCTACAATGTTTACAGTTGCTTGGCAACACCATCAGCTGCTCCGGGACTGATGTAATAATATTTGTGATCATCCGCATCCAAACTGTTAGGATCTGCAGTACATTGACTATTCTCTCTTGTTTTGCCAGTGTTTTTTCCTCTCCCTTCTCGTTGAATGTTTGTTTCCCCCGTCTGTTTGTGTGTGTCTTAGGCTGGCCGTGGCTGACTCTGCTCTCCAGCTGAACTCCTCACACACCTGCTGATCATATACTCTGATTGCCAGCTACCTGATTGAAGCCTTGGGAGAGAAGAGACCCTGCTGCTGCCCTGTTTAATATTGCAAACTGTGCATATCACCTGTCTCTCGTGTCTGCATTTTGGGCCCTGATATAAATTACATCATTCATCATCAGTCTTCGTGTGTGACACAGTTTACATGTAGCAGACTAACAGTGTGAGGGAGAAGCTGTTCTGAAGTCTGTTCATGTTCTGCAGCACCAATTTAAAAAGGTTAGAATACGTTTTACACTGTGGTTTTACAGTTCAACGTTAGCTTACACATGCTAACTTCAGCTACGATAACGTTACAAGTTACTCCTCATACATATGATATTTGCCAAATGTGGGCATATATGCAATTAGCCTCTAAGACTACTATAACAGTTGGCTATAAAGTTAACCTCGAATTGTGAGAGCTAACGCTGTTAGCAGTGTCTTCGCACGGCTCAGCCAGGAGCCTGTTGCTGTCAGGTTGCCGGTGTAGGTGGGCGTGCTCAGTGTCCACGGCGACACAGGTCAGATCCACCCCTCACTCCTCCCCAGCTCCACCCTCTCGTCCAAATATGGTTTCTTCTTGCTCCTAAAAACCAAGATGGCGACATCCATTAAGCCAAACTCGAGGCTTCAAAACGGCAGTTAACAAACCAATGGGTGACGTCATGGAAGGTTGCCACTTGGTCCTGTGTCATATTTCTTCATTAGGCAGGATTTTTAACCACCTCTTGTATCGCCTATTAAAGACAGTTCTGCATCGTTTTTCACGACTGGCTATCAGTCACTGTCACAGTGCTACAGCCATGACACACGCATGCACGCACGCACGCACGCAAGCACACACACACACACAGAGAGAGAAAGACTTACACGTTTTTATGTGCACACATGCCCAGATAAAGACACACAAACAAAGGAGCACCACACATGTACATTTAATGCTCTCTCACACACACACACACCACACACAGTAGTAGCATGCAAGTATGCAAGGATCCATTTGTCACTGTGGTACAACCTGGCTGTGTCTGACGAGAGAATAGATGGAGGGATACAAATAGAAAAGGTTGAGAAAGGAGAGAAGACGAGGAGGGAAGGATGGAATGATGAAGTAAGGAGAGAGGGGAGTGGATGAAAAAAGGAAGAGGAAACAGAGTGGTACAGAAAGAGAGAGTTAGAGGCAGCAAGGAAGTGAAGTTCAGGCGGTTAAGGATGGAGGTGTGGAAATGGGGAAGGACAAAGGGTTGGAGGAAGGCATGGGAGGAGGAGAGAGAAGGTATCATTAGTCCTCTTTAGTTTCTCTTATGAAGATTAAAGTGAAGACTGCCTGTCGATCTTAACTCTTTCCACCCTCCGTATGTTGGAGTCTAGCTTGCCTCAAGCACTTATGAAAGATGTACACTTGACTTGATGTTGGCTTCAGAAACTAAACAAGAATTTCAGGGTTGAAGGTTGTCATTCAAAAAGAATAAATAGAAACCAGAAAAAGAGAACACCGGTCTTTCTACTCTCAATTCTCCCTTTTGACAACCAATCAAATTCCTGCACAGCTGTACAAGTGGTACAATGGTTGTTTGGCACAAATAGACATGGATGTGGCCGGAAAGTCTGTTTTGCTTAGGAAGGGTCCTATCTGAGTGAAATGACCCGAAAGTATCTTAACAGCAGCCATGATAACAGCTGGTTGAATTCTCCAATTGGAAATGAGATAATGCTGTCCCACAATTCTTTGCTGCATGAACATTTAAAGCAACTCAGGATTGTAATTTTACCAGACCCACATAAATGTAAAAAACAACAGAGCATCTATTTTATGCTTGTGATATGATCCACTAATGGATCTAAGGAATGGGAATCCTTGTCTGATTGGCTGAGATCATAGACTGTATATAAAAATGGACGTAGGCTGTGGTGAAGCCAATGCGGAAGTGACTTTAAGTGCAATACCACTGAGGGTCACTGGGGGCTGGTTCCAAAAAACTCTGGCTCCAATACACACCCATTCAAAACATTCCACTTCTCTACTGAAATACTCAGTCAATACATTTTATCCACAACTCATTGCGTGTGATTGATTATAATCGCACAGAACAGATCTGCAAGCAGGAAACTTTGTCTCAGGGAGCCTTACTTCTCATTTCATGTACATTAATACATGGGATGTCTCCACAAGTAGTGACCAACAATATAAGACAGATCCATGCTTGAATACATGAGTATTTACAATTCCATGACAATGAATTATTTTCCACTGTGTAAGAAGTTCAGTCATGTCTCTCTCTCTCTGTCTCTCCTCTGTCTATTGAGATCCAAAGTAACTGAAGATGAGGCATTTCATTATTAAGAACAGTGGATTTCAGTTATGTTGGAATAAAAACACCTCCAACACAGAAACACACAGTTTAGCAGTAGAAAAAGTATTTCACCTCTGTGGTATATTAAAGTTTATCACCAGAGGGTGTCACATGTATTCTCAGAGTCACAGCCAATCAGAAACAAGGATTTGACCTAAATCAGCTGGGCTGCTCATACATTAAAGGTTCCTTACATTTCAATCAGTGATGTTAATTTGCAAAACATTGTGATCTCATTTTTTAAGCTAATATCACATGTGTGAATTCCTTAATATCTCCAGTCACAAATAACCTGTGAAATGAACACTATGACAGCAGCAGTGACAAAGAGTGGGATGAACTTATTCACAAAAACAGAAACATTTAAGCATTTAAAAACAATAGAAATGTATAAATGAAAATAAAAATAGGAATACTTAGGACACCATTTTAAAATGGGTATTGTCATTATAAAAGATCTCAGGTGTTCAGGAAGCTCGTTCCAGAGGTGAAGAGCAGAGAAACTAAAAGCTGCTTTACGTGATTCGGTTGTGACTCTGGGAACACCGAGTAAACCTGTCCCAGATCACCTGAGGGTCTGGATGCTTCATATGGTACAAGTAGATCAGAGATGAATTTTGGCCCACGACCGTTTAGTGCTTTATAGACCAGTATTAGGATTTTAAAACCTATCCCTTGACAAACAGGAAGCCAGAGCAGTGATATTTAATATTTTTATTCAAGAGGAAAGTTAGTGAGAGAATTTGACGTACAGCAAAGGGCTGCGGTTCAGAATTGAACCTGGGCTGCTGCGGTTAGGAATAAGCCTTTATGGCAGCCTTTCTCAAAGTGTGTTCTGTGGACCACCAGTGGTCTGCAAGCGACCCCTAGTGGTCTGTGAGTAAATTAGTTAAATATCATGTTTTACATTTAGTGTTTCTCAAACTGAGTGACCACAAAGCCTACCAGAGAGTACTGTATATGTGTTGTTGTCAATATTAAATCAACACATATGTAAATTCCAATTCAAACATTATTAAGCCTGTATGAATCGGCTGTTTTACAGTGTAGTTGGACTTCACAAGGACCGTTTTGTGAGTCCGCCAACTCACATAGCTTCGCCAGTTTAGTTTGTTTTGCTATTTATGTTAAAAATGATCAGTGCAACATTTGAAAGGAAATGTGGATGAAGCTGACAGTTATCCTGCCCTGGGATTGTGCTAAAGTTCACCAGTTATCAGCCTGTTAACTATCAAACACGGAAAGCAGAAAGATGGTGGACTGAGGATTAAGACCGTGTCAGTTGACAGAAAAACAAATGAAACCTTCAACATAAATGACACAACAGGAAAGTGTTTTAGTGTTGAGTTTTAGTAATAATTTAGTCACCATGATGCGTTTGATGACATCTGGCCAGTGTTCTTGTGTGTGTGAATTTCTGATGTTACGTAACTAACAACACTTGTTGCTGTGCAGTGTGTAAGCTGCAAGGTTTCGTGATAATCAAAACACCTTTACCTGCGCTGAAATGTTTTATTTCTCTTAAAATTCCTCTGTATTAGTTTTTCTACACCTAACTGCTTTGTGTTTTTTTCTTCTCTGTTGATTTTTAGTATTTTGCTGCCTTTGTCGATCACTTTGCAATGTGGATTTAGAAAAATGC
Organism: Seriola dumerili; assembly: GCF_002260705.1. NCBI lineage: Eukaryota > Metazoa > Chordata > Actinopteri > Carangiformes > Carangidae > Seriola > Seriola dumerili. The sequence goes on along the minus strand of NW_019174300.1, from coordinate 14,865 downwards.
TCCATAAATAAAAATGATTCAAACAATTTTTACAAATGTAGTAATGTATTCATTAATCTATTAATATTACTAATTACCACATGATTAACAGCCTGTAAGTTAAAGAGTTACTGAAAGTATTAGAATGGACAGAGTAAAATATCTTTAAGATAGATTTATTGTTTATTTAACAACTTTAGAGATGTTAAGAAGTAATTGTTTTGTGGGAGAAACCGGAGCACCCGGGGTAAACCCACTTGATGCACTGAAACGTTGTTCATTTGTGAGTGCAGTCCAGCTCAGTCAGTTCCGGGCAAATGTGCAGGGATGTGCTCCCTCACTGAGTGTGTGATACCAGTCATTACACATTTGCTTGCATGTTATTGAGAGCTGGACTGAGCTGAGAAATGAAAGCATCGCATCAATTTGTTCACCCAAAAGATTTGTGTGAGATTTCTTTTGAGTGAATCCTTTGTGAATTATGCTTTGCTCTTCTTTCTTTTATTAATGGGAGGGAGGATGATAATGTTCTTTTTCTTTTCAGGCTGGGGCTGGGGTTGAGGCTGGAGCCTGGGGGACAGATTGTGGATGTGAGCAGATTTGGACTCAGAGGGGGGATGGGGCTGAGTGAAAATGGACAAACCAGGTCTACTTTGTATTTTATGAATTGGGGGGAGGTGGAGAGTCTCTGCATTGATTTCTGACTGACACTGGAACTTGACGGACCTGAGTGGGAAGCGTGTGTGTCGTGAGAGGTAAACAGACTCTGAATTTTCCTCAGAGGGGGCCTGGGCCTCACTGAGAACAGGGGACAGGGGTCTGTACCTTGATTTCTCTCTAGTCTCCAAGTTGATTTTCCTCAACTCATCTGACAGCCTTTTGACCTCTTCTGTCTTACTCTTGTAATTGTCCTCATATGCCGTGAGCATTCCCTGTAATGCCATTAATTTTTCTCTGAGCTGTCTGTTATCCCATTGACACACGTGGAACTTCTGCACCGCCTCCTTTGACCTGCACTTCAGCTCCTCGATCTCCTGGTTCTTTTCCTCAAGCAGCTGATCTTTCTCATGTACCTCATCTGCCTTCTTAAGACGGGGCAAAAGATGTGTTTTCCTGGTCTGGGTTTTCTCTTCGTCCCTCACGTATTTATAGGCAGACTGGTTAATCATGTGCGTGGTCAGTATGTCGCAATTATTCTCAAGTTCCGTGTTCTTGAGCCTGAGAGACTTGAGTTCCAATTCATATTCTTTGAGGGTATTTCCTTGTTTGATCTTCGCAGCTTCCTGGACGTTGATCTTCTGTTGCTGCTGCACTAGCTGTTCTTTGTATTGCTCTAGCTCTTTTTCCAACTTTTCTTTCTCTGCTTCTATCATGGCCATGTTCTTCTGTGCCAACAACTGGTCTCTATCAGCAGTGGTTGAACACATCTCTTGCGTTATCTTGGTCTCTGACAGTTCCTTCTTCATTTCTTCCAGCTGGTTCTTCACAGAACGATAGTCCCTCCTAATCCTGATCACCTGGGTTTTCTTTGCATTGATCTCACGTGTCTCCTCTCGAATTTCAGCATTCAGTTGTTCAATGGCTTTGTCCTGCTCAGTGAGTTTTGCCTGAGCTGTGAACAAGTTTTTAATGGCGAGGTCTCTTGTACCCTGCATACTTTCATTCAGGATTACTTGCTGTCTTTGCTTACTCTCCAATTCACAAATGATAGTCCTCATATTGATGATCTCCTGGTTTTTGGCTTGACTGTGCCCAGCTTCTTTTTGCTTCCGGTTTTGGAGTTTATGTTTCAGCTCATTGTATTTGTTAACTTCATGTTCCAATGATAGTATTAAGTTACGCTGTTTTCCAGCCTCATATATCTGATGTTCTAATTCTTCGGTCTTGTGTTTACTAGCCTGAGTTGCCATATCCAACTGGTGTTCCATTAATATGTGTGAATTTTTCAAGTCGTCAATCTGGCCTAGGAGGTCTCTGATCTCCATCTTCAGATGATGTGCTTTTTTCTTATCAGCTTCAATTTGTCTGCGGTATCTTTCGTTTTCATGAACCCGCCTCTCAGTCTCTTTTTCTGCGCCCTGACATGCCTCTATTGAACAGACCAGCTTGTCATTCTGTTCGTGGAGGTTTTTTACAATGGCTCTTTCGATATTTAACTCGCCTTTAGTCTGCTCATGTTCCACATCCTTCTTTTTCAACAGCTGTTTCATTTCTTCCATTGTTTTGACGGCAAAGTTTTTATACCCTGTCAGCTCTTGAACCTGATGATGCAAAGTCTGCCCCTGCAAGGTGAGTTTTTTCTTTTCCCCTTTGATTTGATTGAACAGCTCTAAGTCCTTCTCCCTCTGCTCCCTCATCATCTTCTCCACCGAGTATTTGTCCTGGAGTGTGTGACATTGCTTCTCCAGACTCACAATTCTCTGCTCTGAAACGGTCTTTTCTTGAGCTCTCTGAGTCTGTTCGTTGACTAAGTCAGTTTTGACCTTATGTAGGTCTTTTCTGAGCTTGTCCACGTGCAAATCCTGTTCCCCGGCTTTACGCTTTAGTTTAGCAACCTCAACCTGTTCTTTTTTCAAAGACGTCTCGGCTTTAATAAGGAATGAGATTTGTCTTTTCAATTCCTTGTTTTTGTCGATCAGCCTTTTCTCATTTTTCTGTGTCCTCTGTAATTCCTCTTTGATCTCAGAAGCATTCATGGTTTCTGTGCTAGTGTTATAATTACCACTTTGAAATGGAATTATTCACTGTGTAATGTATTCGTCTTTCCACTGTTGCACTCACTGTGTAGACTGTGTGTATTCTAACAGAAACTGAGAGACTCAAACATAAACTGTATTCTAGTTCAAAGTCAAACATTCCAATGACAGGCAAATGGCTTTGATCTATGCATTCCAAGATGTCATGACTTTCCAATGGTGACATCACTGTGATGTCACACACTTCAGAGGACAACAGTTTAAACTGACTAATGGATCAGGGGGAAAACCCCCACACCACTGTTACCATGGTTACCAACATATAATTACAGGTTTATTATAAGATTGAACAGTTCATGGTTATTAAAGGGATTTAATTGTACTCTAGCTTTTCAAATCGTGATAAAATCTTTATGTTTATTGCCTCAATATCCTCCACTTGTTTTTGCACTACAAACAAGCTGCACCAAAGTCTCTGCCCAAGTTTCTGCTGTTTGAAAACACTTCCTTTTTGTGGATACTGCTTTACAGCAGAAATGCCAGTCTGAATAATTTACATCTTAAAGTTATAATCTGTAACTTTTCCAAATTAAAATGTCTAAAAATGATTAGGCATATGATATAAATGAATGAGTTGTGTTCTTACATTATCCCAAATTTTTCCATCAATTCTCAAACCTAGAGAAATACATCATTTCAATCATGGTACGTGTCATTTGGTCGCCTGCCAATGACATCATATCCACTATGCACATATGTCAGTGTTGTTTGTCTGACAGATGCTCAACATCGACTTTTGTCTAGTTTTAAGCCACATACACTTTTTACACCTTGGTTGTTTTCATCTATATGTTTGAACCAGATGAAGGATTTTAGTCATTGCTCTGCGATCGTTTGCGCAAGAGACGTGCGTTTTTTTTCTCCTTAAACCAGACGATCAGCGCTTTCAACCAAGCCCCTGGTCGTCCATGTGTCATCACAGACTTAGATGGACACACTAACATTGATAGTTACTAAATATTTGGAGTAGTTTTACGATCGATTCTGATCTGCATTCTTTGACAGTGACGTTTAGTATCACACGACTGAATCAGACATTCCTATTGGCTCCAGTGGGTGAGGTCCCAGTCAGAGTGTCTGATTCCCAAGGCTTGGCCTGCCTTTGCTTTATACCCAGACTGAATTGGAGGAGTGCTGTTTTACTCTGTTATCAAAGTGAGGAGAAGTTGTTTAGAGTTTATTAAAATGACAGAATAAAGACAGCAGAGGATTTGGAGCTGATTACTCAAGGAGCAGACAAAAAAAACACACAATAAATACTGCTCCAGAGAATGAGCATATCTCATGAAGATAGATAGAAACTTTGAATCACCTATAGAACAACCCAAACAAATAAATACAATTTTCTGTGTTGAAATTGTCTTCTTTATTATGGTTTACAGTGTTTTTATCTATAAAATAAGGAAAAATTCAAGGTTTGTTTTTTGTTTTATGGGCTAGTAACTTCTATTATACTGTACTAAAGTATTAAGAGTGACGTAATATTAGCTGAGCTTATGCTGATTATAAATATGTGTGGCAATGGGTGAAACTTAAAAATTACAATTGTATTAGGAAAAACACATGTATAAAGAACGAAAATATTGAAATATAAATGACAGGTTTTTGAAATTCATTTTAGGTAAGTTCCATGCTATATTAATTGAGTAATAAAAATAATAGATTATTTGAAAAAATAATTGATAGATCAATTGACAAACAAATAATCATTAGGTGCAGCCCGAGACAGCTCAGCTTCCAGCCGCACAAGAGGAGAGAGCTGGCGTCAGTGAGGAACTACGCAGACAGAGGCACAACAAGACGAGCAGAGGAAGGAATCGAGAGCCAGAACGAGCATCGGAGAGGCAGTGGCAGTCTCGAACGCCAGCAAGCAATGGAAGGAAATCCAGAATCCAGAGAGGCGACATATACGCAGCGGCAGAGTGAGGAGGTCTGCCCCGCGGTTTGAGTATCCCTTGGGGACATTAGTAACACTCTGGTGTTTGAGGACAGTGTTTTAGTGTTGAGATGCTGTATACACCGTACTGGTAGAGATTTTGCTTTGTCATCAGGTGGTCCGTCCTGCGAGCGTGTCCTCCAGAGTCAGCGCAGCCGTTAGGAGGTTCGACAAGTGAAGTGACCGGCGAGGCCAGCAGCACCAGGACGCACACGGTCATTTTATCCCCCTTTTTTAAGTTGAGTGACTTTATAGCCTCCTGCATTTTAATATTTTGGACATTTTAGCTCTCCTCATCCATCCTTTTTTCATTTTTGGAATTTTAATTGTTTTTAGTCCATATTATCAAAGACATTTTAGCCATTTTATTTGTGTGGGCTTATCTTGGTGCTGTGTAAAACATAACAGACGTAATAAATCATTGTGTTGCACTAGTACAAAAGGCTGAACTCTTTTGGTCACTGTCAGAGTTGCTCTCACCCCAATAAAACAACAAGAATCTGCCATTAAATTTTACATTATTCTCCTCGTTCCATACCCACCTTACATCCCACTTGGCATTGTTGACAGGATCGGGTATTGAGAGCACCTGCAGTGATCAAGGAGGGACGCAAAAATGATGATGCCTGTATACCCTGGCGCCCCTTGTCTGCTAAAGTTTAAAGGGCCAAATGATGACTTAAAATACAATGATTGGAAAGAGCTATTACAAGGGTTGCTTGGCTTGCAAGAGTTGGCAGAAGCCAGAAAAGTGGATATTGTGTTGGGTGCACTAGCTGGGGAAGCTAAACGGCAGGTCAGTGTTTTTGAGGATATTGAGAGGGATTGTAAGGTCCGTAAAATCTTTTTGTATTTGGACTCTCTCTATGGAGATACAACCCCCACAATGGTGTTGAGGTCTCAGTTTTTTAGCTGTGTTCAAAGGCCTGATGAAACAGTGCCCTCATACATTCTGAGATTACGAGAGCTACTTTGCAGGTTGTGGCGACATGACCCAGACAATGCCCCCTCCGATACAGCTCTGAAGGTCTACGCCCGCCATAACCCAGATGAAACCTTTGCTGCCATCAGACACTAAGCGCTGCTGTTGGATGCAGAACATGGAAACCCACAACCTGAGGTAACGTGCTTCTGTAAATAACCCACATGTGCCTCCATCACAGAACACTAGCTGGAGAGAGACCCTGAAAAAAGAGATCACTGAAGATGTGAAATTGCAAATGACAGGACTCACACAGGAACAGTTGAGAGAGATTAAAACCACTCCTCCAGCCAGCCATTGCCGAACCACAGCCCCCAATACAACCCAAGAGAGAGCAACGGCGACCAGCTTCACAGGGAAACAACTGGGATGAACAAGGCAGGACCATTTGCCGCGTATGCAGACAAGCAGGTCACACTGCTAGGTTTTGTAGGAGGCCAGCTGCCTCTCAGTCAGCTTTGAACTAGCTGTCCCTGCTGCTGTGATCCAAGGGGGCAGCGGTTGATGATGCACCAGAAGAGAATAGGGCCACAGAAGCATTTATTGGGAAATGTCCAACCATAAGAGTACACATTGAACAGTTGAAGCAGTGAACTGTCTGGACTGTTAGACACGGTGTCTCAGGTCACACTAATGAAAGAAAGCTGGGAAGGACTCCTGTAGTTATTAAGTTGCAGGCAGCCAATGACCTTGAGATCCCCTACACCAGCTATGCTGAGTTAGATGCGGAGGTGGAAGGTGTTTGGATACCTGGACGAGGTGTTGTGATAGTTAAGGATGGACAGTGCACACACCCATTCATCGTTGGAATGAATGTTGTGACAGGTTGTTAGAATACTCTCTTTAACTGGCCCAACAGTCTGCTTTCTCCCCACAGAAGTTGAAAAACCAGGAAGCTGATGTGCACGGACCTGGAGACCTGAACCTGTCTCTTGAAGATGACTGTTGTTGAGGTGGCGTTGGTGGACCTGACAAGGAGAACCAGGAGCTGCCAAAAGAGGAGAGCATTTTTGCTAACAGGTCTGATCTGTCGGAGAAGAAACAGGAGGAGCTACGTGCCCTGCTGCTGAAGTGGAGAAGGGCGTTTGCACAACATGATGAGGACTTTGGACGCACAGACCTGGCAGAACATTGCATCCACACTGGCGACGCACCACCTGTCAGGGAACAATATCGATCTCTCCCCCCTACTATGTAGGGAAGATTAGTGTAATGTGGGACATTGACTAATTTGGGACACCTAAGCTCCAGTGCATTTATCTCTTTTTCTACAACATTAAAGTGAACATGATTGGTGTTGAATCCAAGAAGGGGTGTCATGTTACATAAATCATGTGACTTTGTGGGTATGATGTCATCAATGGGGGCGGGAATATTGTCACAAAGGAGGCAACCCTTGTGACGTCTACTGAAGGGTCAGTGACATAGGATTTACACAAAATCAGTGTTAAGGATATAATTTTGTCATAAATAAAACAATGTTCCTGATTGCTTTCAAATTATGTTTGTGATGTATTTGTGTATCAAATGATACAATAATATTGTGAAAATGTGTTTAAGTATTTTCTATTTGAAGAAATCTTTAGTCGTCCCACTTTAGAACCAGTTGTTTCTAAAGTGGGACAGTATGGTTTGACTAATGTGGGACAGTCATACATTATGTTATTTGATCGAGAAAATATGCATTTATGAAAGTTAAATGTCTCCATGTATAGTTATTAAACTTTTGGGCTGGAAATGTAGCAGTTGTATTTGTTTTAAGATCAGGATTTAAAACACTGCTGTGATTTACCTCTTAGCTAGCTGTTAGTGTACTGTTTAGCTAACTAGCTACCTATATAGCTAAATCAAAGAAATAGGTTTTAGTCTGACATCAACTGCTTCAGTGCATTGAACAAATATATTTTATTATCCATCTATTAACTTAATTGATTACTAAATGCAATGTGTTACAGACTACAATGGCAAAGCAGAGAGAGCAGGCAGGGAGACAGCAACAGAGAGAGAAGGAGAGAGGACACAAGAAAGTATGCCAGGGCAGGAAGTTGAATCGGTGGAGTGAGGACAGGATGAAGGGAGCAATAGCTGAATACAAGGAGATTGTTGAGGCTGGTGGGATCCCTAAGCTAAGGCTATTAGCCAGGGCCTGGAATGTCCCTAAGTCAACACTTCAGCGCAGAGTAAAAGGAGCAGGTCATCATAAGCACACCATTGGGAGAAATCCAATAATTTCTTCTAGTGATGGGGCAGAGCTGGCAGACATGATAACAGTCCTCGGGAGGCGGGGGTTTCCCTTACGGATGCAAGACATTCAAAAACTTGCATTCCAGTTTGCAAAAAAAGGGGGGCTAAAAGGCTTCAGTACAGTGAATGACATGGCTGGCTATGGCTGGTTCAGGGGATTCATGCGGAGGAACTCACATCTGGGGATCAGAAAACCAGAAGGCCTCTCTGCGACAAGGGCAGCAGGGTTCAACCCAACTGTTGTCATGGACTGGTTTGATAAGTTCCAAGACCTGATAAAGACCCTGGGATTAGAGGACACACCATCGCACATCTGGAACTGTGACGAAACTGGGCTGCAGGACCACTTCCTCTCCACCAGGGTGGTGGCTGAAGTTGGATCCCCCTGTTTTGAGGTGACAGGTGGGGAAAAAGGGGAGACAACAACCTGCCTGGCTAGCCTCAATGCTGCTGGTGGGTATGGACCCACCATGATTATTTTCAAGGGGAAATGTCTGAAGGCAGAGTGGCTCCTGGGGTCCCCACCCAACACCACAGTGAAGATGTCAGATAATGGGTGGATTAACAGTGACCTGTTCCTGGAGTGGGGCAAGCAGTTTCTTTTGCATCTTCAAAAAGATGACCCACGACCACATGTGCTGCTGGTAGACGGGCACAGCTAACACATTTATAATTTGGAATTTCTTAAATTAATGAAAGACAACAATGTCTTTGTTTTTAGTTTGTCCCCCCACACCACCCATTATCTGCAGCCAGCAGACAGGGCACTGTTTAAAAGCCTTAAACATTACTTGAGATAGGAAGGGTGGAACATCACCAGCGAAAGTGGTGGCAAAAAACTAGACAGGACATTGTTTATGCCACTGTTCACTAAAGCCTGGGTGAAGTCAGCGACGGCATCAAATGCTCAGGCTGGCTTTTGAGGGTGTGGCATATTTCCATACAACCCAGGTCAGATCAAGGAAAGCTTGTTCGCTCCTAGTCTGACAACCGAGCGACCCCCCCAGCAGACCAACGAGCACTGTGGAGAAGATGCACTGCTCCCTGTACCTCCAACCTCTCTCTGTCTTGGCCTAAATTCAAGGCATGCTATGGTGCAGACCTCCCCGCATCCACTGCATGATGCAGTTCAGCCTGAGATTTCAACTCCACATCAAACTCCAGCCAGCCCTCTATCCTCCTGCACTATAACCCCACCACCTCTCGCACAAGAGGTTGAGGTAGAGCTCCAGCCTGCTTCATTTAAAACTCTCATTAGTTTGCCTGTGAGAGAGAGACCCAGTACCAGCCGCCAGAGGACCAAGCCTCCAACGTGGCATTTGACAAGTAAGGAGCATTTCCAGTATGTGGAGGGGAAAGGGAAAAAAAGCAAGGGGAAAACCAAAAATGCAACAGAACAGGACCAGGAGCCATGCACCATATGCAAATACACATATGGTGACAAAGAGGATCCCAGATGCACTGAGGAGTGGCTCTCCTGCACAGTCTGCAGCCAGTGGTTCCACCAGTCCTGTGCAGAGGATAATGGCATCCTAGATGACAACAAGTCCCTGACTTGCAAAGACTGTTTATTTTTAATATGAAAAGTTTTTACAGTTACAGTTTGCATTACACCTGTTGTTGAAAAAACATGTTCTATGTTCTTGATTTATTATTGATTTATTCAGATTATACATGTATAAAGGCATTCCATGTTGTTGCCTTATGGTCTCTTTTTAAAAAATTTTTCAGCCTATATTGCTGCTTATTCAAATAAATCTTCTATGAAATTATTTTAATATCTTTTTTCAAATACAATGTTACATTTATAAATGAATTACATGTTTATTGTAATTGTTGCTGCCTGAAATTTGACATTTGTAATAAATTATTTTGAATAAAAAGTAGTGTCCCAGATTTCAACACGAGGTGTCCCAGATTAGACAATTCTGAAACAAGATTATAAAAGGAACATTAATATATGTGCCATTTTTCCTTTGAGTACAATATCTGAAAAATGTCTTCTGATTTAATAAGTGAACATCTTGGGGATTTCAAAATGGTATAAAGTGTTGATATATTGTATTGGCTTCAAATATAAATATGGTACAAAAGTCAGAATTGCAAAAAGTGTCCCACATTACACTAATCCACCCTACAAAGAGATGAAGACCCTACTCAAAGGTATGCTTGAGAAAGGAGTCATCAGAGAGATCTGTAGTCCATGGGTTGTGCCCATAGTACTGGTGGGAAAAAAAAACGGCCGTTGGCGATTCTGTGTCAATTACAGAAAGTTGAATGCAGTAACCCATAGAGATGCCTTTCCCCTGCCCAGGATCGAAGAGAACCTGACTAGCCTGACCCAAGTGGAGTGGTTTTCCACTCTCGACCTGGCCAGCAGCTACTGGCAGGTTGAGATGGACCCCCAAGATCAGGAGAATACAGCTTTTACCACACTGCTGGGGCTATTTGTGTTTGAGCACATGCCATTTGGTCTCTGTAATGTGCCAGCTCCTTTCCAACGTTTGATGCAACAGTGTTTAAGTGGTCAACTGTCAGAATCCGTGCTGGTGTATTTGGATGACATTATCATTTACTCACCTGACTTCTCCTCCCACCTGCAGCACATAGACGAGGTGTTCCAAAGGCTGTGGCGGCACAGTTTGAAACTGAGTCTGGACAAGTGCAAACTTCTGCAGCACAAAGTGAAGTTCTTGGGCCACATGGTAGACCAAAATGGGGTGAGGCCTGACCCAGATAAGATCTCGGCTGTGCTAGATTGGCCAGTCCCCACCACCATAAGACAGGTACGAGCCTTTCTTGGATTAGCTGGCTATTACAATGATTTGTGTCAGGTTTTGCCAAAATTGAATGACCCCTGAACCAGCTACTGACAGGCATCCCAGCTGATAAAAAAGTCTGAAACCAGAAAGGTGCAGTGGTTTCCTGATTGCCAGAAGTCGTTTGATGCACTGAAAGCAGCCTTAACACAAGCACCTGTTTTGGTGTACGCTGGTTATTCTCTCCCATTCATTGACTACACAGATGCCAGCAACCAGGGGCTAGGAGCAGTCTTGGCCCAGGTTCAAGAAGGGCGAGAACATGTGAAAGCCTATGCTAGTTGTAGCCTACATTCAATTGAACGGAATGATGCTAATTACAGCTCTTTCAAAAAAAAGAGCTTCTGGCCCTCAAGTGGGCAGTGACTGAGAAATTCAAAGACTACCTGACTGGAGCACGATTCACAGTATATACTGATAATAACCCTGTTGCTCACCTACACACAGCCCGCCTCTTCTGACTACGACATCAAGTACCGCTCAGGTAAAAGTAATATCAATGTAGATGCACTGTCCAGATTTCCAGCCAACCCCCTGCCCTCAGATGCCTCAGGCCGAGAACTTGAGATGGAGACTGCCCCAGTCATTGCAGCCATTGAACTGACCCCCGCAGGAAGCAGTGAGTGGGAGGAGGCACAAGCTAGTGACCACCATAACACCTAGGAAACCAGAGCGCCAAGCGTTATCTCTCAGAGCCCAGAGATTGTTGAAAGGCTGAACTCTTTTGGTCACTGTCAGAGTTGCGCTCACCACGATAAACCACCATGAATCTGCTCATAACAATAACTATTAAATTTTACATTGTTTTCCACATTACATACTGACCTTGCATGAGCATGGCGGCTGACGTCGCTGAACTGTTTGGGAGAAATAGGTTTGTGTGTTCACAATGGCGAACTAACAACACTTGTTGCTGTGCAGTGTGTCAGCTGCAAGGTTTCGTGATAATCAAAACACCTTTACCTGCGCTGAAATGTTTTATTAGTGCCACGGGTGCTCAGCTCCGAGGCACTCCTCTACAGCTAGAATAGCTGAGAGGAGTGCAGAGCCCCGAGGCATCTATTAATATTCCTAGATGGCAAAGGGAAATGAAGAAATTAGTTAAGGAAAGAAGACAATTAAGAAAGCAGTAGCAGTGGAAACAAGGGCAACAGAGGAGAGAGAGGGGGGGAATTGATGTGTGTGCTAAGAAGATTGAGAGGCCAGGGCTAACAGTACTTGAGAAGGGCTGAATATCTGAGGAAAAAGAGATATAGGAAGAAAGAATCTGTAAGGACAGGCGTTGTTAGCAGGGACCCTTTCAAGTTTGTTAAAGGATTGTTTACAGGAAAAGGGAGGACGCTTAAGGCAAAAGGTAGAAGTGGAAAGATTTAAGAAACACGTATGTGACAGGCATTTGGAGCAGAATAGTAGTAAGGTAGGCCTTCGCACCCGACATGCCACCATTAGGAAAGATAGATCATGAGATGGTATGTTAGACCAGCCCAGGTGGAAGGAGTGTTGAGGAAGTAAGTTAGGCGTTGCCAACAAGGCTTCTATTCCGGCCCCTAGGGCCAAATGGAGTCCCTAGCACCAGGTTTTATAAAACGCCCTGATATCCCTAAAGTTTGTGTGAGGCAATTAAGAATAGTGTTGGGAGAAACAGGTTATTCCCGAGAGCAGTGGCGAGGGGCAGCGAGGGTTTTATTCCAAAGCGAGAAGGAATCCTCAAGACGACTGCAGTCAGTTTCAGAATCTGATCTCTCTCGACTAATGTGGAGGGGAGATCTTCTTTAGCATAGTCGCACGAGCAATGTAGTCTAGTGTAATTAGAAAGGAATAGCTAATAGATACTCGAGTACAAGAAGGCAGGAATACCAGGTTTCGCAGGGTGTTTAGAGCAGACACGTAGCATGAGTTTGGCTATCACGATTCAGGCAGCCAAGACAAGAGAAAAGAGACTTGCATGTCATTATTTTGGATTTAGCAATGCGTTTCGTCAGTGCCACACAGCCTTTATTTTGGGAGGCATTTGATTTGATTTTACGAGTGCCTGGAGGTAAAGTGGTTTAAGTTAGTAAGGTCTATTCCAAGACATTAGACTATGCTTAAGTACAGCATGGCTTTAACGATATATATAGAAAGTTAGGGCATTATGGCAGGTGGTGCGAAGCACGATTTTCCACTGGGCCATTACACAATTGGCGGATGGAGGTAATCATTAGAGCTTCTAAGGGATGGGTTGTAGGGTGAAGGGTAGGCAGCAGGATGGATTGCAGCTTACCCAATTAGGGCCTGACGATGGAATGACATGACGTTGATAACTACAAACGGTTCATGTATCAATAAAGAAGTAGCTTGAGGCCGCTGTATATAAAAACTTAAAGTGGGTTCTAGTATGACAAATTGAGAGCCTATGTAAGTCTAGAAGGTTCGTGTGTCAGATAAGTAACGAGGGACCTAATGTGATAGGAAGTTTGTATACAGACGAAGAGAAAATTCCAATTATTCAAATAGGGAAAAAATCAGTAAAGAGTCTAGGTAGGTGGGTAGCAAGGCAGACTGGAATGACGGAGAACAGGTAGTTGTCAGTTTCGGAAAGATGTTGCATGAGGTGGCGACTGGATTAGAATGAGATAAATCATGGGCTTTCCAGGAAAGTTGAATGTTTGGTGGTGTCGCAGTTCGGGGTTATTTTCCCAGACCTGAGTGTGGCCACTGTCCGTAATCGAGATTGCCATTATCTGCTGCAGAAACCAATGGAAAGATTTAGTTAGTTCTTTTTACCATTAGGAAGTGGCTAAGGTGTTCCTAGATGTTTAAAGTACGTGTGGCAAAACTGTATGGGAAAGGCCTACTTCAGCTCCGCAGTAAGCTAGTCCTATGGTGGAGGAGTTTAAATGTACTAAGGCTTAGGACAGCGCTCTGTGTAAGTCTGGGGAGTAAAAGATTGTGTAGTCAGTACGGTGGTTCCAAACCAATCAGGGGCAGAAATGTGGAATGGAGACGCCGTATTTCATTGTGGTTTCAGCGGTACTGCAAACTTTAAAGCACATTTTTCAGGCTGTAAGGTTAGTGCCTGTCGCAAGGCCGGATATACGTGGTGAAAACGCAGGTGTTTTCACCCAAGTTAGCTGCATGGGAAATTGGAGACTGTCCGGAGGCAGGCAATTTAGGAGGGTTTCTAGAATAAAGAGGGTTCAATCAAGTTTGCTTCGAAGACGAGGGAGCCAAAGTTGGTCCACAGGCAGCAAGGAGACAAGGCAGTCTTAGAGGAATGCTTGTGATTGGAAGATGAGCATGGTAGATTTAGGAGGTAAAGCTAGTTGTTCCCCAGGAAGTAGCCAGTACAAAGCTAAGGCCCTGACAAGGTCTTGGTGGTCTATGGAAGTAGAATTGAAATATTGTGTCAGATAGAGGCTGACTGTTCCTGTGGGGAGGCTTCAGTTGAAGAAGCATATGAAAGGAAAAAGCTCAGGTATGTAGAGTTCAGGGGCAGAAGCAGAGGCAAGTGGGGGGGGCGGGGAAAAGGGGGAAAAAAATGGGGCGGAAAAGAAAAAATAAAGGTTTGTTTCTTAGGGAATTTGTTCCCGCCTAACGTTGGGGAAGTTTTTAAAGGGAGAAATGTAAGGGGTGAATTTGTAAAAGGTTGTCTGTGTCTGCGTAAGGGAGTTAGGGAGCAAGTGGGAGCCGAGTGAATGAGCTGAAAATAGTAAAGGACATGTCAGATGAGGCAGTAAGATCCAGTCAGTGGATTTGGATGAGAAGAAGTAATGGTAGCTGTGGCCCAGCAGGGGGAAGCACTTAGGAATAAGACAGAACTTTTAGGAGAGCAAGGAAAAGAAGTCCAGGAAGAGGAAGTGTTTTTAAGTGGGGGGTGTGCCGTGTGTGAGCCTCTTGAGACCATGGCGGTTAGTTCAGGCACGTGAGTTGGCCTGTATTGTTTGTTTGTATTGCTTTTGAATGGGTCTGTAGTGTGTCTTTGACTGTCTAGGTGAGTTTGTTTGTTTTAGGTAGTTGTTGGGAGTGGGGGAAGTAGGGGGAGGTAGAGCACAGCCTAATCCGGCGGGGAGAGTTTATCTTAAAAAGGCAATCCTCTTGACCTCTACGCTCCCTCAATGTCAAGAATGGCCGCCACTGTCTTTTTTCAAAAGGAATCTCACGACTCTG